>NW_005187487.1:2408712-2443208 GCF_000239375.1 Pundamilia nyererei | reverse complement strand
ATGTTTTCTTTCTTTTTTCTTTTGTCTTTCCCTATTGACTATTATTATTGTGCTATTTCTTGTCCTATCATCTCAGCGCCTGAGCTGTATTTGTTTGTTGATGGAGTTTTCTATGCTGAAAAAATTAAAATAAAATATTGAAAAAAAAACAACAAAAAAAACCAACTATGGATTAGGAAAGGGATGCCACGCAAGTTCATATGCGTATGAAGGCAGACAAGCAATATACTTTTGCCAATATAGTGCATATGTGCACATGCAGATCTCAAATTAAAATGAATACAGAACAATTCTGAAATTACATTTTATCTTAAGTCTAGTATTAAAAACTCATTAGTATAAGTTAAGCAGACAATTATTCTGCAGTGAAAACTCCACAAAACAGTATTTAATACTTTTCTTTTAGTAAAGCAAATCTCTTTGGATTTGGGGCTGTTTGTGACACAAAACAAAGAATCTTAGGCACTCTTTTTGGCTCACCGGGCCTAAAATGGACCCTGTGCATTCCCATGAAATAATCAATGTTCACTTAGTTCTCCAAGCTTTCTGAAGATCTTCCAAAGTTGAACAGTATCTGGTCTCAGTGGAAGGGTGGTTGTAAAGAATAAGTTCAAAAGCAAGGCAAACAGTGAGAAAATGCTGAGGTATGCCAAATTACACAAAAGCTGAACTGAATATCAGTGACAACAGGTCCTATGGTGTAATGTATCCAAATTTGATCCTGGCAATGATATTTAACACACTGCCAAGGCAGGATAAGCACACCTGGAAAATGGAAAGCTCAGTCATGGATTGGCAACCCAAGAGCTCAGACCTCAACATTGTTGAAGCAGTGCTGGATCATCTTGACAGAAAACAAAAGGTAGCCAACATCCAGAGAAGAGCTTTGAATGTCTTTTAAGAAGCCCAGATAACTATTCTTGGGAACTGCTTACAGAAATTACGAGAAAGCTTGCCCAAGAGATTTCAGAATAGAGCTGGTCATACCAAATATTGACTTTCAAACTCATTAGAACATCACAGACAGTTTCCCCCCTTATAGACTGTATTTCCATGTATGCTTGCAGATGCTTTAATAGATCACTGCAACCATTTCCCATTTTATGAGCAACATATTAAAAAAAGTATAGTGGCGAAAAAATCTTTGCAAAAACCTTGTGGGTTGGTCCAAAACCTTTGCACAGTACTGTAACAATATTTGTCATTTAGCTCCAGTTAACTTTTTTCTTACAGACATCATTTGTGTAACATGTGATTAGTCCTCACCCAGTTTTGAGATCTGTGACACGGAGGCAGTTTGTGGAATCAAGCCCCACACGTCCATTCCTCACCACACTGCACAGCAGGGGACGCAGCTCAGGTGAGATCCGGTGCAGTGCGACTTCAGGGGACATATTGTTCATTTTACCCACTGTGAGCAGTCTGTAGAGACACGATAACAGCATAGAAATGCTTTGAATTATTTTATTAAAAAGCTAATTAACACAGTAGAAAGATTAAATATTAGTATTTGGTATCGATCTGCTGCCAGTTGTTTTACCCTGTTAGAATTCTAACAAAACATAGGTCCGAATTTGTTTTTCAACGATTAACCTTAGGTCAGCCAAACCTCATCCAGTCTCTTCAACCTGCTCCCTACTTTTCTTTAGATCCAGTGAAACACAGTGAATCTCCTTCTGATCTTCTACATCTGTGCTTTCTCCCCATAAAGCCATAGTGCTACTCACTGATTACCACCTTTCTTCTTAACCTAGGTTTAACAACACTTTCCCATAGCTTCATGGTATGAAGCTACAGAGACATTGGCTTTATGCCTCTGTAGTTGCTACAGATCTGCACAATACCCTTGTTCTGTACCAGTATACTCAGATGTCTCTCACCATCCAAGACTGTGTTCAGCCATCTGGTTAACAAGTCTACTGCCCTCACTCACAGATATAGCCATACCTCCACAGGTATGTCATCTAGACTAGCCACTTTCAACACTTCATTCTTTTCATAGCTAACCTTACTTCCTCCTTATTATTTCTCTGCATTTCCCGATTACCAACTGTCCTTCATTTGTCTTTCTCTTTCTCTCTTTTTCCTCAAGGGAACTAATTTTTGAAAAACATTAAAGAACAGTTACAGTGGCAACAGACCCTGATTTATCTGGGACATTTTGTAACAAATCGAAAACATCTACAAAGTAAAATTGAGCCTTGTAATCAACGAAGTAGTATAAATAAAGACAGTTGTTTCGTTATTATCCTTTTTAAACTACAAACTTTAACTATGATTAAATATGCATTTTTTCATCATAATTTAAAAAAAATAACTATTTTCCCCTTTCCATATAAGTCAAAGGCAATAAATGCATATATCGAAAGTATTTTTTCACTCCCTATAGCTTTCCAAAAATGCAATATCGCTGGCTTTACTTTTCAGCTATCATTTCCTGGTATTATAGAAATGTTTTCCCCTTCCTGTTTTAAAATTGCTACCTTTCTATCCAACTTTTTCTGAAAAATACAGATTTTAAGAGAAGAATAAGGCACAGTAACACAATATCCACAAAACATTTCTTAAAAGTTTAGTGTTAATATAAAAACATTAGAAGGAAGCTGGTTTAGTTGCAACACTGGAAGCTTCCTTTCGCACTATAAGCACACATGGAAAACACATATTACATATAATGTTGTAACATTTTAACGTTCTAATTTGGTGATACATTGAATGCGTTAAGGGTAAATTATTAGTGTTTATGCCACAGTTTGTAATTCAGATGCTCATAGGTTTGGCATCGTTAGCCACTGTTAGCTTAGCTCATACTTATGCGTCAAATTAACACGATTTAAACGTATAGCGTCCTCAAAACCTCCCCTGCCCATTTCCGTCCATTTCAATACAGCCTGCGGCGGGTGTGTGAGTACCTGAGAGAGATAGAAGCCTTTAAATTTCAAGGTAAAGTCCAATGTTTACTTCATACTCTGATCAATTTCCCCGGTTCATATTGTTGTTGGGTCCTTGTGATAGCCCCACAGTTAGGTGCCTCTCATAATGCCTGTGGGTAAATTTACTTTCATTCTCTTGCAGGAGCCGTATTTCCTCGTGATATATTACCTATGGCGCGGTTTTGTTTGGTATTTTTATATCTTAACACTGTCAAATAAATCTAAACGTTTATTCATTAATAAAATGACAGTGGTTGATCTGGCAATAGCGATAACGCCAGGGACCTGTCACCGTGCACTTTGACCTTGGACTTCAAGTAGTGGGTATTCAGTTTTACAATCCGCAGGAGATTATTTGAATTCCAGGTAATTTAACACACTTCATTTTACTTTGGAGGTTGTCTAATTGGTCCGGGTCATGATCTTTTAGTTTTTTGATCGGTTTATTCCTCAAATACTTGAGGTGTCAGAGTATTTGGCTGCATATGTAATGACATGTACTAAGAGTTTACAGTACACCAATAATACAAGATATTTGGGCTTGTACACGACATTACCATATGCTAAAATGGATAAAGAGAACAATTAACAAGTAAGTACAGTAAAGTACGTGCATTTCTAATATGTGAATAAATTACCATAAAAGAAAAGATTTTATGATACTGAGCTTTTAAAAGATTAAGGTTGACTTAATGGTTCTTTTATTTATTTTCCTAAGCTTGAGTTATACTGGATCATTGAATTTGATACCAGTTTTAAACCATTATTCATGATATACTTGGATCAGCTACAACTATTAAAATCACCTACCTAAAAATTATCTTCCCTCTCCACCACCATTACAACTGCCATCATCACCGAGGCCTAGATATAGGATCTCTGGAGGGCTCCTACAATTTTTGAGATTGAGACTTGCAAACAGATTGTAGGGTTTTCAGTTCTGGATCGTGGGAGCTGCAGATTTTGTCAAGCCCTTCAGAGCCTTTTGTGTTCCTCCAGCAGTTCTTGAGCAAGTTTTGCTAAACGTATAGGGATGGATTCAGCTTGTTCCAGTTTCAGTCCGATGCAGATACTTTGACTTAAGGCAGCGATACCATTGTTAAAATAAAAATGATTTCTGCTTTTTTTAATATAGCAAATTTCATTACACATAAACTCAATATATTTACCATAAAAGCTAAAAACTATGTAAGTCGACAATGTCTTGAGGGGATGAAAACAACAAAATAAAATACTAGTTAACACACATGTGCGCATAAACACACACAGACACAGCTGTCAAGTGCAAACCTACAAGAATAAAAAAGTTTTAAGTATGTTTTTCAGTGTAGACAGATATAATTGATCTCAGTTTAGCAGGAAGCTAGTTACAAAGAACAGGATTACAGTAACAATAATATTAATATTAATAATTCAGGGAACCATTAAAAGATGTCCTGAGATGTCTAACAAGGTTTTAGACACTGATCAAGTCAGAGATGTTCCACTGAGTAATCATCACTTTGACTGATGCTGGAAATGATCCTTTTTTATATGCAAGTACGCACTGATTTCCTAACTTTATAAAATAAAATGTAAGAAATGTACCAAAGATTACAGCAGGATAAAAATAATTAAAATATTCATATCTAGTCTCCTATCAGTTCATTGTGAGAACTATTTCTTCAGACTGCTGTCATTTATATTTAATGTACTCTAGTTTATCCTTTCCTGGTCTCACAGTTTCACTGAGTCCACCTCCTTCGACTGCTCCTTACACACACATTGGGCTGACAAGAAACGTGCGATGTGAAAATATATTAATGGAGTGAAACAAAACGTCACCGGTGTTACTGTAAGTGCAGTAAAAGCTTCCAAACAACAACAGAAGATAACAACAGTGACAGCGAGTAAGCTAAGAAAATATTCTTGGAAGTTTTTAGTAATTTCTGCTCTCTTGACCACAGTTTGTGGTTAAACTAAAAGCTTTTGCAAATATCAAAATGAAAAATGTTGATGTAGGTAGAGTCAATGCTTCCAAGCTGCTGAGGCTTTGTTGTCATCTTCCTCCATCCTATGTTAGTCTTCCCACCAGTTATCAGTGCACTGCTTCTATCAGATGGTGAATTAAACACAGAACAATATAGAACTCAATTAAGTGGATCAGTCATAGTCCATCTTATTGTCACTGATATGCAATTTAAATATTGGATCAGTGCAAAGTATAATCAAACACAGTCAATCTTTATTAATACATTTCCAGCAGTGTATTTCACAATCCACTTACAACACCACTGTGCGTGTTCTCCACAACAAACAAGCAGACCTACTCTGAATTACAGTTTTTAAAGAAAATGTTTGTTTTGTTGCTTATTAAACAAAGCCGACTGCAATACTTCTATATATGTAACAGGCTACCATTGGCTGATAATATTAGTCATTTGATATATTGGTTGATTATTGTCTTTGAAGTTGACCTTTATCTCGAGCTTGAACGATATGGTAAAAAATACACTACATACACCCCCACTAATATTTGGTTAAATATGCTTTAGCAAGTTGCACCTCAACCAAATGCTTTTGGTAGCCATCAACAAGCTTCTGGCATAATTTGAAGATAATCCTCAAGGCTTCATTTTTGGCTCCAAGAGACCTTTCCAACTCGTGTAAATTTACAATTCTTCTTCTTAGAGCTTCACAGACTTCTGAGATCTTCATAAAGTTACCATGATATCCATGCTCATGAACCATGAACTTTTGACCAAAACTGTATAACCTGGTGTAATTTGCTGGGGATGGATTGGAGGAATTTCTAGCCTATCACAATAGGAGCTCGCTGCTCATGCATTTTTTTTTTGCCCTCCACTTACTGATTTTTAGCAGGGCAACTTTAAATGGTCTGTTTTGCAAACAGCACTAAAATAAAAATGGAAATTCAATGCCAGCACTCCTGCCGCAGTAGAAATGACACCACATATGGTGGGTCATCCTGGCCCCTTTCCAAATCTGCATTGATCCATGCATGACTATTAATTTACCATCAAGCTCCAACAGTGACTCCAACCAAGTTCCAACTACTGCTAGCTAAATAAAAAAAAAAAAGAAAAGCATTCAGATTAGCAGGTCATTATATTATATAGAAGCCTCAACAAAAAAGATCTACAAATATTAATACTAAGGTTCAAGGTTGGCTAATAAGTACCTCTCTTCAAGGGTACAGCCCTTTATTTTAGCTTTAGTGACAAGCTGTTGTAACACTAAAAGTGCAGTAAAGGTTTTTGGTTTCTGAGAGTGTATTTAGCATGGAGTGAACATGTGAAAGACCTGAAATATGTCATTTCTTGTGCAAACAGAACAACCCTAACTTGCAAAATAAAAATGAAAGGTGATCACAAAGGCATAGAAATTATATCAGTGCACTGGGCGAGACCGTATGAGGGCAGTTTTGTCTGATTCACCACTGGGAATTTCCACCTTCCTGGGAGTGATTCACAGTCAGTCTCAAAGCATCCAGAAAAAACAGCCCCCCCCCCAAGAAATATGTTGAGCCAAAGTACTCTGGTGAAATTGTTTACTAGTTCAACTCTCAGCTTGAAGTTGGTCTAACTTAAGTGGTTAGGAGGTTATGACACCGGGAATTGAAATAAAACAAATGCAGCTAGCGTTTGTGTGTGGGTAGAGCTGGAAAAAGTGTCTATAATCTGAACGTATCTGAACATTTGTTATACAGATATGGTCATATCATTGCCATAAAAATATTTTCCAGTTAAGCCAGACACTGGGAAGAATGCAGGCTCACAAGGGTTTTTACAGTTGATCCAAAAGTTTTTTCTTTGGGATTTTGTTTGCAGTTCAGTCTAAAACCAGAGTTAACAAAGTGCAGACTTTGTATCATTTTATGCAACCTGACACACAGTTACAAGACAAGAGTGCAATATTATACCTTTAATCATCTATAGGTTCATGTAGTGTGTTAATAATATAGCAAAACAGACAGAACTTTCAGTTTTATCTCTTATATTAGCTTGGATTTCTAAACTATTTACTAGCAAAAAAATGGAATATTACCCGCAAAACACAAAGCATCGTCCTCCATAGCTGAAAACTGAAGCCAAAACAGAAACACCAAAAGCTGAAGTTTCTTCTAATGGTTACTGGAAGCTGATTTTAAAACTTAGTTAATCTCCATAGACTCACATATGCAATTTTAAAAGAGAAATAACAAATTTATAGCCTACTACAAAAAGCAGTCGTTATCTCTATAGCTAATTTCCTTCTTCATGGCAGCTGTACGTAGAGTGATTTTTTTTATAACTCAACTGCTCAGATTTTGGTAAAGCTTAAAATTGAGGGTGCTGTCACTGAGAGGTGGCTGTATCTGCTAAGGCCCCAGTCACACAGGCCTAGACCAGTCAGCAACCACCAGTTTCTAGAGAAAATGTGTATTACTCAACTGTTTGCCTAGTGGTCCCTGGAGGTTGTTGGCATATGCCAAATGACATCGGTTACAAAAGAGGAGGACTTGTTGTGATTGCTTTGGTTGTTAGCAGATTGTCTAAGTCACCCATAGTTTGCATGCAAGGTGCAGACCTTTCTGCAAATATTGCCATTTACTCTCTGAAGTGTACAAAATGTGCAGGTTTTATTTTGAAGGTGAATACTGACCATTCTGTGTTATACTTTCCACAGTTCCACTACCACTTGGCAAGTATTTTACAAGAGTTTGCAGGCATGTCGGTGTCTGTTGTGCAACCTCATAGTGACCAAAGCAATCGCAAAGATGTTTTTGAATCTACACTTTTTACCTCTTTCCAACCAATTTCAAACTAGTGACTACCAGCAAACTCCAGTAACTGGAACGTGCATTTTCCCCCTGTGTCCCATTTTTGCCAGATTGTTGCTGATTAGCCTCAAGACCTGTGTGACTGAGACCTAACTGTCTTCTAGGTTTTCACCTTAGCTAATTGTCACGAACAGTTAGGGATCTCTAGACCATGCTTGGGACTGCTGGTGCCTTTTTGAGTATTTTATTTATAATTATCTGAAAAATAATTACAGTAACATGATTTATTGTGTGGCTATTTTTACCAGCAGATGTCTATTCCAGGGGTCGGCAACATGCGGCTCCGGAGCCGCATGTTGCTCTTTAGTCCTGCTCCGCGTGGTTTGGGAAAATAAATTAGAAGTATTTAGCTGAAGTGTATTTTATTTATGTTAGTTATTTTTTAACTTGTAGTTCTAAATTGGAAGATTATTGTGATATTGAAATATAAGAATAAAATTATATTCTATTATTTTTTCATCGCTCTAAATAAGCGTCACACTCGCGGAAGCCGGTGTACCCGCCGAAACGCCGTGCATATATCAAGACTTTCAGCCTCAGGTAGGCCAATTATGGACCTTCGGATCCACATTATGTCACCACCGTGAACTATGTTAAAAACAAACACCGCTCACGCCTCACAGATGACAGCGTACAGTCCTGGGTAAAGATGTAAGTGACTTCGTACAGCCCCGATTTGCAGACGCTGTGCGCAGAGGTTCAGGAGCAGAAGTCCCATTATAAAGATATCACGGTAGAACCGATGATGTTTCCATCAACATGCTTTTCAGCATCTCTTTATTGACCACTTTTCACACACGGTTGCTGCAGGCATACAGCCGGCTGTAGCTTTTCAGCTCACAGCCCGACAACACAACAGCATAGATAGCACAGACGTTAAGGTGGCGAGGCGTGATTGCGGGTGCCGCTCAGGTGCGTCCGCCTCCCCTGCAGCGGCGCTGCAGACCACGCCCCGCTACACACATTAACCAGGTAAAATACATATTTAGGCAGAATTTTGCAAATATATATTTTTCATTTTTTTGCAGCATAGTGCTTTTTTTCCAATTATTTTTTAAAAGTCAGGTCAAGGCTCCAAAAGCCCAAAGGCGATATAAGGGTGGCAGCTCACAACAGTTTTTGTTTGCTACATGGATCATTTTAGTTCAGCTGGGTGTCTTTCCTTTTCTTATATTTCTTTAAGAGTTCAAAATGTGTTAATTACATAAATAATTTTCTCTGTAACATTTCATGGATTTCATAAGCAACACACTTTAGTTGTTCACACAAAGCATAAGGTAAAAAACAATATATACAGTGTTATCTTCATTTTAGATGTCAAAATGTATTTGCGGCTCCCAGTGTTTTCTTTTGCGTGGAAACCGGGTCCAAATGGCTCTTTGGGTGTTAAATGTTGCTGACCCCTGGTCTATTCTCTTGTTTTGGTAAATGAAGTTCTAGGATTTTTTTTGGATGTTACTTATTAGCATTTGACCATTCGACAAATTAGCATTTGTCTGCATCTGTAGATGCAGTTTGTAAACCAAGCTAGCAAGCATCAGCATATTGCTTTGTATCCCACCTTCTTGTCCACATATTGTCATTCCAAGATGCAATAAACCAACATGGTGGCTGCAAAAATGCTAACACTGCTTCCAGAAAAATAACAGTCTGCATCCTTCTTTCAAACACAGTCTGCGCTTAAAACAGCATGCATCATATTATTTTAAAAAAAGTGTTTAATATGTGTGAACCTCAATCACATGCTGGCTACACGCTAAAGTATCACTCATAAAATTTTTTTTAAAACTGCAGGTCTAAAATTGTATCACATTGTGCATGCGACTTTAATTACACTGTTTGTAGTGTTTAACATGCCCTTTCCTTAATGTGCTTTTTTTTTTTAACACATTTTGCAACACCTTTTTATAGCAAACGCTTAATATAAATGAAGTTTCTCACATTGGTCTGCTGAGCATCATAGCTCAGCTCAAGTTTAACTAGTAAGTGAGAATTTTGAAAGGGGTTCCCTGCTAATTCAAGTGGTCAGACAATGCAGTTCTTCACTGTAGTGAAGTTCTTGATGCCTGCAGAGAGAAGACACTATTCTGCAAGATGTGGGAGAGAGAATTGAGCCATCCTACAGCCAGCGGCCAAGCTTTCCAAGTCTTCCACTGCCTAGGAAGAGATTTGAAGAGATTAACACACTAGCATTAGCTCCGATACAAGCAGAGGATTGAATTAATTAAAGACTTTGCTGTGCTGCGGTGCATTCACATGGTGTAGCATTGAAACTGTCGCCACCCCACCCCCAGTAAGACTGGAATTTGTCCAACTCAGCCAGCCATGAATGCTCTATTTTTACCTTCTTCCTTGTTTCACTCAAGCTCATGCTAATGTGAGAGATAAATAAAATCAAGTGATTTTTGTTTGGAGGCTGTTGAGAAACTAGTTTACATATTTTGCCTGAAATGCCCCCATCAAGCTGCGGCTAAAGTCCTTCTGTCTGTTTTTTGAATGTTGTGAAATTCATTGAACAGTTAATTTAAAGTGAGAAAGGGCAATTGTTCCTGTTGTAATAATACAACCGTATGTGTTTGTGTGGCTTTTAATCATCAGATCATGACTGAGAAGGTCTTTGATATTGTGGTGGTTGGCTCCTGTATGACTGACTTGGTGAGGTAAGTAGATTTAGTCCATTATTTAACTTTAAATCTGGTAAATCGATGATAGCATGTGAAACAAGTTGTTCCACTGACAATGATTATAAATCATCTTAAAATTTTATGAGAAGGCTAAATCTGGGTGCAGGAAACACCTCTGCTTCCTCAGGTGGACCCAACAGGAAACAGCACATTACCATGTTAGGAAACTAATTTCAAAAATGTTCAGCAGACTTTGTCAAATTTGTGTCAAGTCCCGATGTGGCTTTGCTTATTAGTTAGAATTGTGGTCAGAGGTTTATGTAAGTGCATCTCATGGATGAACGTCATTGTAATTTTGGTCTTTTGATGATTTCTTTGAACTTTTCCAGGGTTGAATTAATAAGGAGCATACCCTTTAATGCCTGAAAAAAAAAACCAAGTATAAAAATATATATACAGGCTCACATGGTTAGAATATAATTTATTTTTTGATAGCTATCAACAAGCTTCTGGTTTAATTCTGGCTGGATATCTGACCACTCTTCTTGGCAGAACTGATCATGCAAATTGGTTGGTTTCCTGGCATGGATCCAGCATTTAGGCACAGTACACAATCAATAAATATATATGGCTTTAGGAAGACCATTCCAGAAGCTTAATGTTAGCCTGCTTAATCAACTTGTTTCACTGTGGACAGTAATGCTGGTGTTTCAGCAGTTTCCAGTTCATGGCAGGCTTAAGCTGTGGTGGTTTCTGGGTTGTTCCTGAACATCTTAACCAATTTCCTCTCACCTAAATGTAACAATTTGGGTCTTGTTCTAGACTTTGGCAAAGTGGTGACACATCTGTAACTTGTACTTATGAAACTTGGTTGAACTGATGACCTTGAAATCTGCGGTTGAATAGAAACAGCTACAAGAGACATTCCCACTTGTGTAAATCTACAACTTACTTTCTTAAATCTTCAGTTTATTGGACTTTCCCATTGTTCTGAGTCAGTCAAGTGGGTGCTGTCAACCTAATTTATATGTTCATATTAAACAAGGGCAACAGGTCAAATAATCAGGTAAACAGATGTAAAGGTAATATCATTGTGAAGAGTGAAGCACTTCAGACTTCAGAATGATATGCTAAGGTGAGTTTTGGCTTTCTTGCCCATAAGTCTGCTTTGGATGACATAAATTTCGTCATCAGATAATGAGTGTGGACTTTGGGCAGATGTCGGTGTATCAGCTTCACATTGACTTCAAGCTGATTTCATGACAGCATAACGTAAATAACTTCTGAGGGCAACAGCCAGTATTGGTGGGTCACAGCAATGGTCTCATATAAAAAGCCAAGACAAAACAAAGACTTTGAAAACAAGACTTCCTGTTCTGCATGCAAGTCTTTTAGTGCAGTCTGATTATGATTGCAGACGAAGTCTGAAAAACTGAGTTGTATCAGATTATAGCCAAAGATTTCAAGATTGTGTTTCATCCATTGCATTCCTGTTTTCCACGGTTAATCTGCCTGCAGCCTGTTCAAACGTCAGTGCTACTCCATCAACAAATGGAAACCAAGACCCAGGTTTCCTACAGATTGTGCATATTTAAATGCATATAACTGTTTATATAAATTTGTTTTGAAGCTGTAAATCTGCCACCATTATCAGTGTAAACTGTAAAAGCTCAGGCTTAGCAACAGTAACTCAGAGGATGCACCTCAGAAAACAGTCAATTGTCTTTGCTTGTTTCCCTTTATTATTATTAACCACTGCAGCCAGCCTTTTCCTCCAGGGATTTTATTTTGACATGCACGCCTGATGGAAAATATGGCATAAGGGCTGAGGGGTGTTTTCCATCAGCCTGAAATGGTCTGCAAAGTCTGCCTACACTGGAATAGAGGAAGTGTTCTAAAGTTAGACAATGCTGCTGCATTTTCAGTATTTGTCCTAAAAGCCCCCTGAGTTACAGGAAACATCAGCAGTGTGCGTGTGTTTGGCTCAACGGCTTTCAGGCCATTAGGCAGTAATAAAGGGCAGGCTCCAGGTTCTAATCCGTCTACTAGATTGCAAAACACGTTCATATTGGACTGAAGAATGCTGCCATCAGCTTTCATGGCATTTTTAAAAACACATGATTTTTTTTAAGTGAATCAAAATTTAAAAAAAAAAATAGACAGCAGAGAACTGAAATAAATGGAAATAATTTAAATTATTGAGCAAAAAGTTGTAGGCTGATGTTTTAGTTTTGTACGCCTACTCTTTCCCAGCATTTTTGTAACTACAATTTTCGAAAAGACCAGTAAAAGTAATAAATTAAAAACAAGGAAATAAACAAGATAAAAACAAATGTTCAGTAAACAATGGTTATCATACCTCAGTTTGTTTAGCTCTTGATTTTTAGCTTGTCAGTTGGTACATAAAAAGCGAATCTATTAGTCTAAGATATACAAATGATTAAAGTGCACGTTTTATGTCACTGTTATTTGTAAGTAGATGTTTTTTTTAAATCTTGGACTTTACAAGTCCAGCTTTGAATGATTCACAGTTCAAAATAATCCTTATTTATTGTATGGTGCTTCCTTAGAGAATTCAAAGGCCTTTATATTCCAAATCTAAGTCATGTAGTATAACCAACAAGAGACCGGTGATGTATAAAGTCTTATGGAGGCACTAGATTGTGTAAACGCAATATTCTTGTAGCATCTCTTGCATTTTCGTCAGCACAGAGGACGGCCTGTTTTCATGAAAAATCGGTTGGAACTTGTCTAATTTAAATGAGACAATGTGTGGCAAGAAGTGTCATTTGTGCTTTTACAATGATTCGTAATTGATGAATATCTTTCCAGCTTTATCAAAATTAAAAACTCCCTGGCACATCCAAAGAGTCTCACACGAATGCTTTGTCTCATCATTATATATTCTGATGAGTTTTAAAGTCATTCTCTTTAATTTGTGTTTGCAGTAAAAAATGCTGTAGGGGTGAAGCAATAAGATCAGCTAGGAAAGAGAGCATCTAACTGGGCCCTGTGCTGTGAAGCAGGTTCAGCATACCCAGAATATCTTTTGCTTATCTGGCTTTACTTACTCGAACCAATCAGGTTAAGCGATCATAAAAAGCTAAATTTTACCACCTCAATAAGTGAACATAGGGTCCACCTCAGGTCTGCCTCTGGTTTTACAACAGAAAGGAAACTAAAATGCTGAAAAATATGACGAGATTAAACATATTGTACTGAAAGCAACAAAGCTGCTGCAGAGAAAGCAGCAGAGTGTGCCGCGTGAGAGAGTGTGAGAAAGGAGAAAAGTATGGAAATAAAAATGCTCTATGAACGTGTGAGCACTTGACGACAAAAGAAAAGTTGGAAAAAATGTCAACTGTGTAAGTTAATGCTAAAGTGAATCTATATTTCCTACTGATGCTCTTTTTGAAAGACAAAAACTTGATTTAATCTCTTAATATGCACTCACTGAAGTCCGGGTGATCTTCCAGGAGTAGTGACTCTATTTTGCAGTGTTCTGAATTATTCAGTAGGCAGTGATTACATGCTTGTCAGTCTTTTACCTCGAACACAATCTGCCCTTGAGTAGGTTAGGTCTGCAGTGTAAGTTACCATGGCGATGTGAACCACCTGCATAGCAGAGAAAACTCTGGGTTAAACCCTGAAGTTCCATGGAGAGGACCAAATCCTGCTGTGTCGTATAGACCTGCAAACACAAATGACAGATTGGTTGAAATGTGTGTAGTAAATAGATTAATAATGTTTACGATGACTTAGTTTCATACAACTTGGATCATAGAGAAGCAGACAGAAATTATGGATGCATGTATTAGCCTGAATTATGCATTACAAACTTGATGGTCAACCAAATTATGAGTTTCCACAAATCAAAATCGCTATTTATCCCTTCCTCTAATTGGCATCATTTTACAAACAAATGAAGGCTTTTAGAGCATTCTGAATCCTAGGTTCACATGTACATACAGTATGCTCATGTTTATTAGGAACATTCATCACTGTAATAATACATATGTGACCAAAAATAAAGAAAATCAGAGTATGTCCACTTAATTTCTGGTCTAAAAGGTGGGACCATCTGATGGTAAATTCAAGTCAAACTGTGCAGATGATCTGGTATAATTCCTGCTTGCTAAAATGTCAGCGTTGCATCATCCTCGTACGTGGTGAAATTTGTTGAGCCAAGTAGGATCCATTCCCACAATCATTAGTCATCAACTGCAGCACAATGGGTTAGTTTGAAACAATTTGTCATCCTCTTTTACCAGAACCTTTGCAAGCAAATGACACAATCTCAAAAGGCATATAAATCAGCTGTGATGGCAAAAGTCTCAGTGGGCTCCAGCCAACTAAATGTCTTCCTCTCAGCGTGAAGAAGTGTGGAGATCGCGCAACAGTTTGTGTCATGCTGCGTCTTTTATATTTTTATGTGAAAAACATATATGACTGACAGGTGAGGGGAGCAATAACTGTCATGACTGTCACCTGCATGCCAACGACTGAAGCTCTGAATAAACAACAAACAAAATATGAGCTGCAGAAAAAGTTTCATAGCAGCTTTGCACAAAGTTGTCGCTTGACTGTCCACACTTATCAGAAACACATGCCTTCTCCTACTGCGAGTTTTTTTGGGAAAGGAAAGGCACTTTTTGGTTGCTCATTAGCAATTCAAGCAGTGACTTTCTGCTTTGAAGGGCAGGAGATGTCAATTAAGGCTCTAATAAGCTAATGGGAAATGGCCTGTTTTTGGTGGCAGGGAGTGTGTGTGTGTGCGCGTGTGTGTGTGGTGGGGCTTTTTTGGATGGAGATCAGAATGTGGATAGGGGAATACATTTGCAGCCCTTCAAAGTGATATGCATGACTTTGAAGTTAGAAATCCAGTTGTCTTGAACAGCCAGTGTTTGGGTGGCAGTACAATTAACTGACAGACAGCAGAGGCGCACACGCACACACACACGCTCCTTTTCTTTTTGCTTCTGCCATATAAACACCCAAATGTAAGGCAGATTTCTGCAGTGTTTAGTTTCAAATGCATCCATCAGGCTGTGCATGTTGTTAGGCAGTAAAAGGTTGTGTTTGATTGGCTGCAATCTGCAGCGCACAGAGAAGAGGTGCAGAGCGGTTCAGGTTTTGAACCCATTGTCAAAGCCATACAGTGCCCCCTACAGCTCACTGAGGTATTGTTATTATTTTTTATTTTAGCTTCCATTTTTAGGCTATTTAGATCAAATTGCTTTCATAAGGGTGAAGTGGCCAAGGTAGAAACCATACAAATTCAAAACATATTAGAAGCGTAACAAATATAATGTAAGATACAAGATATACAACATGATGGTCTAAAGCCTGCCACAAGAGATACTCTTAAGAAAAATACACAATATGCCCTCTTCAATACATTTATTATGATTCTTTTAAATTTAACAACACAAGTAACCATAATCCAAGGTTCAAATCCAAGCTTAGATTTTTAAGGTGAGTAATAAGAAAATGCTGTTTTCCCTTATATATCATAACTTGGAATAAAAAGCATGTTAGACTGCTAACTTATCCAGCATTGCTTTATGGATAAAAATGTAACAGTGCTTTTTCCTGTGAGCAGTCAGTAATGCCTAACTAAGTAAGAAACTTTGCAGTTGTAAAGGAAAAAAGAGATTCACAGTAGACTGAATCACCACTCTGTAAAAATGATATCACCAAAAACAATTATCGGCAGGAAAGGAGCTTTTTTTGAGGAGTTATTCTAAGGAGACAGAAGCCTGAGTATCCTAACATTTTCATGGATTAAATCCAAAATACACCACATGTCTCGTCCTGTCAAAACAAATTATATGGTTTCTTTATTGTTTTTACAAGGGCTCATGTATTGTATTGTAAATTTTATGCTGAACTTCTTACATTTTTGCCCGGGTAAGTAGCGTCTATTTATATTATAAAAAAAAGGAGAAAATAAAACCAAAACAGCACCAAAAACTGAATTAAAATCCAAATTCAGAATACAACTGTAATACGTTGGGTTATCTTTTTTGTTTTTTAAATGACTCATTCAGTCAGTTAACTGCCAAATTGGTCTGACAAAAGGTTTTGGTGATCATTGTCTAAGATATTCAAATTCAAATTCAAATTTTATTCGTCACGTACACAGTCATACACGGTACGATGTGTAGTGAAATGCTTGGACAATGGATATGACAGGATACACTTAATCTCAAAAGTTGGAAAATCCCTGTTCTCTGCAGCCAAAACAGTAAAACAACAACAACGAAAAACCTTAATAAAAATAGGGTAGCACTATAAAATACAATATGAGGAAAAAGTAAAGCAAAAAGGGAAATACTCAAGTTAAAGCTGAAAGAACTGAATACAATAAAATAACTAAAAAACATAGAATGACTTGAAGTAAATGAATAAAAACTGTTTAATAAATGTAGTAGAAACTTAGATGTGTAATGCAATAACTCTGTTGCATTCGTGATAGTAGGAATTTAAAGAAGATGTCCTAAAAAACTGAATATAGTACAATAACATGGCTTCATAAAATAAAACAAAAAAAAAGCTGACACTCGGACTGAACAAGAACAAACACAACTACAAACCATGCAGATTGGATTTTTGGTTGTTTTATGCCTTTAGCTTTAGATATCATTTTATCATGGTGATCAATTTGGGTATTTTATATACAGTCATATGGAAATGAATGTACGGCATCTTTTATTTCAGTAGCTTATAGAATCACCTTGAACAGCAATATCTTGAAGTTATCTTTTTATGTATGACTTTACTATTGTTCTCACATCATTTTGGGGGACGTTTGGCCAACACCTCTCAATGCTACTTTAGTTAAAAAGATGTCTGGGTATTTTTCCATTCACAGCTCCTTTAGAATCCCATCACAGCACTTTGGTTGGATTGAGGTTTGCACTTTTAATTGGGCCATGGCAACAACTTGATTCTCTTTTTTCAGCTGTTCTGTTATAGATTTGCTGCTGTCGATTCCATTTCTGCAAGGTACCCAGGTCCTGTGGCTGCAAAACAACACCAAATTATCACCCCACCACCACTGTGCTTGACAGATAGTATGAGGTGTTTGTGCTGATAAGCTGTGCTATTTGTTTTTGCAAATGTGCCATTGGACTTTATGGCCAAACATCTCCATTTTAGTCTCATATGTCCAAAGGACATTATTCCACAAGTCTTGTGGTTTGTTTAGATGCAACTTTCTACACTTAAGCTGCCTTGCTGTGTTCTTTTACAGAGAGGAGGTTTTCTACTGGCAACCCTTTCAAACAAGCCATAATTGTTCAGTCTTTCTATAAATGTACTGTCATAGTCTCATAAACTTTAACATTTAACATGCTTACAGAGGCCTGTAAACTCTAAGATATAGCTCTTTAGATTTTTTGTTACTCTAAGCATCCACTCTGGGGAAGATCAGCAGCTGTCCTGAATGTTTTCCTCCTGTAAATAATCTTTTTCACATAGAGCGATGGATGTTACATTGTTTGGCATAGCCTTGTAACCTTTGCCTTATTTCTTGATGGGCAGCAGCAACTGAAGATCATTGGTGATATCTTCCTCCTTGAAAACACCAGACCTGCAACACTTAATACATTTCTGTGAAAACAGTAAGAATGTACTTAATTTCTTAGCAGTCTTGGAGTTACTGAGAAATAATATATATTACATTACTGTTTTTTGTAAGTAATACTTAATGACTCCCTGAAGAAAGTCATTTGTCACACTTCTCATTGTTAACAGTTAATAAAATCACAAATCTCTACCTTAATGAAGACATGCATACAATCTTTCTTGGAGTGTTTAAGCATTAACACAAAGCTGTAACACACAGCAAAGTTGAAAGCCCAAAGACGCTTCAAATTGATCGCTCTAGCTTTTAATGGTAGAAACGGATGCTTCTTTACTACAAACCTGAGTGCTTATTGTTGCTTTTGTTACTTGCTGAAGAACAAGCTCCACTGGGCTGGAGGTCAGCAAGCACTCAGCTTTTAACATCACTCATCACTCTGTGCAAAAGGCTCGAGCCAACCTTCATGTCTTTAATTTTGCTTAAAAAATAGGAGAAATTAAAGAGCCGTACTACTTCAGCCAGCTCTGCCTGTTTCCCCTCCTTAAGGATGGGTTCTTGATAGGCATTCTCCACTGAAACCATTTCTTATGAGGCTTCAGTGCCATAGGAATCTCTCAGGTCTGTGTCAGGCCTTGAGAACATTTTTTTCAATACTGTTCATCTGCTGTAGATATTTTTTTAGTACTGCTACTTATTATGCCCTCCACTTCTCCACTTCCCTGAATTTTTTAAGAACACATTGCACACCAGGCAGAGGTATGCTAAATGTTCAGTTCTTAGTAGCTGTAGATACAACTAAAGGAATGGGAACAACATATATGTTTTTTGTGATATTCTGCTAGTAACAAATTGCTTAAAGACCTTCAGAAACCCTGGAGAGTTCTTGCTTTAAAATAGTGTGGCTTCTTGGAAGCCAAATATAACGAAATGATGGGTAAGGCCTACACAGGAATAAAACGATGTACATTTAATGTTTAAGCTAAGAATATGAGATGAGGAAAAACATATGTATTGCTAAACTTTAGACATTCTAGCAAATCATCATAAAGGTTAATTTTATTATTTGTATTTCCCGTGTTCTGAAATTGTTGGTTTGCCAAGCCTGATATAGACCACCACGTAAAAAGTGGCATCACACATGTGACTCCAACAAATGGTGTGACCACACAAATATAAACACCCACGTATACTCACACACTGCACCTCTTGTTAGTGGAGCATTTCGCCATGTCCATGTAAGGTATGCTGTCCTCACTCAGCCTGTTCTTTGTTAAATCTGCTCACCTTGTTCTGATTTACTGGAACGTCAGCTAAAAGGACCTTTGTGGACAAGGAGAATTATATAAGATGAGCACATAATATTATCCTCTGAGCCATGCGTGAACTTGGAAAAACAACCACTTGTCTGAGTCATAATAAGAGCTGAAGGTCATTACACTTCAGTTAAAATGTTTATTACGTTTAGTACAACCACCCAATATCCACTGTTCTGTAGTTTAATAAAGTTTCAATTAATAAAAATGAAAGCATGACCTCCCTCATCCTATTTTGCAAGTTCACTTTGGAAGTTGTGCTTGGAACTGGAAAGACATTTCTAACTTTCCCCAGAAAACCCCCAGAAAAATCTAAACAAAAACATCATATCAGCTTGTTTTTGTCCATGTCTGCTTCCCCCCTGTTGCTCACCAGCAGCTGAGAAATGACTTTAATGGAGATGGAGGGAGAGGGAAATGAGGGCCAGCCTGAAAGCAAACACTTCACGTCACTGCACACCTGCTTTTGGCCTCTTGGTTCCGTGGGAGAAAATGCACTAAGGTTGCACTTTAGCACATAACCGCCCTGTTTGTTTGGTACACTCACCGCAGACAACAATAGCTAAGTGTCTCTCTGGGCTTGAACAGGCGTGGGTGGGTTTATTTAGGAATTTGGAAATCTGTTTATCTTACCTGTCACTCATCCGGCTTCAGGTGGCTGTCGGCCAAATGTGGAGTAAGACCGTCATCCACAATAGTTAGGCTCATTACTTATTTATTCATTTTTTTTAACAGTTTTTGGAAAGCCAAATTGGCACTTTGTCACTAACATCAGTTTCCTGAATGTTTTGATTAAAAATGAAATTTGGGCATTGATAAGGGACCTTTGTAGGAAGGATGCGGATTAATGCTCTTCCACACAGCCTTTAAACCGTTCAACACAACAAGAAATGTTAGCCATTTCACTAGCTACACCACAGTATGACTCAGTATTATTGCAAAAATAACTGTATGTTATAGATGCCTGTTGCCACTGTTAAGTCATCCATCTGTTTAAGCTTTGACTTTAGCTTTGTAACCATCACCATCTCAACACAACAACACAGGGTCAACAGAGAGACATGGATACCTGTTAATTAGTGCTCTAATTGGACTCTAATTGCTCTATTGTAAGACTTGCACAAAATGCGCTTTCAATGCAGCTATTTCACTATGGAGTTATTACATTTATTTTAAAGTGTTGTGTTTTGTGTTGTAGTTTTGCCATGCATACCATACATATCAGTTTTTTGGTAACTTAGAATAATTATAGGGGGTTATTTATCAGGGGCAAAGTTTAAGAAATTCCAACTGGTAATACAGCAAAAACAAAACACTGTAAAGGAGGCTGACTCACAGTCATTTAGACGTCTTGGTCTCTGTAAATATTTGCATCACATCTCCATGAAACTGTCTAAATAAAACTATGGGGATTTCTGTATTTTGTATGCTACTCTGGTCTTCCACAAATGCCTCTTTGGACACTTTTTATTTATGCTTTCCCCTTGCTCCAACTGGCTCCAGAGCCTAGTTCTTTTATAGGTTACATCTGTTAGGAGAAGTTTTCTCTCTCACCACTGTCACCAGGTGCTGCTCCTACAGTATCACTGAGTTTCAATTATGTTTTAAAGCACCCTATGATGACTCTTGCATTGCTTTGGTACTAGAATTTAGAGTGGACTTTTATTTTTGCTCACTTCCAGCTCCTTATTTTTATTCCTGTGTTCTAATTAGAGTAGCTTTGAGTGATTCACACTATTGTTCTATTATTGCATCTTGCTACAGCCCCTCAGTTCATCCAGTCTGAAAAAAGCCCTTTTAGATCCTCTCCCTTTGAAGGTCACTCTCCCTTTAAGCCAGATGTCTTCTGATTGGCTGCCCCTGGTATGTGCAACATTTGAACAGGAGGTGGGTGGGGCATCTGTGTGCCTTAGATGACCTTATAAGGGCAATGTTCCCAGTGACAGTGTACAGAGCCAGGAGGAAAAAAAACTGTGTGAAATTAATGGTGCATTCCTGAATTAGTCTGAAATTCCATGTTCCCAGTTGAAATTTTGTGGAACGCCCCCTGAGCTCGGGTTTCCCACTCGGAAAGTCAGAGCAGACACACAATGCATCAAGTTAGGAATGATGGCACCCCTGAATGTAAACAGTAGTAGAACTGTACACTTCTGCTTATCCTTATCATCTGTGATACATTATATAAATATGGATATAGGTACATAGATATTGCAAGGTTTTGCAAGCAACAAGTTAGCTTGGCTGTCTGACATCAGGAGACAGCTTGCCTGGGCTTAAGGTGTGTTTTGGTTTGGTAATCTATGCAAATAAAACAAAGTCTCTGAATGGCACATTGCGGTACAGAGGTGGTTTTCTGTCAAACTGTTTCTGGGATTTTCTTTTGCCACTGTGAGCTGTGAAACCTCGCGGTGAGCCTCTGTGCTACCAAAACAAACTGTCTTAATGGCAGATGACATGACTGCCTCCCTTTTCTTTCTAGCTTCTGTATTGTAATGCTGACTTTGTGATTTTTTTTCTTTCTGCCTTTTTTGCCTTTAGGCACAAAAAAAAATCACATTTCAGATTTCTTCTTCTGGGTTTTTGACACTTGATTAAAATGTGTCAGTGTCAGTGCTGTTCTTATTCAAGAGTTGCATGGTGCTGACACAGGTGGGAAACTTTTTAAAAAAGATGCATGTGTGTGTGTGTGTGTGTGTGTGTGTGTGTGTGTGTGTGTGTGTGTGTGTGTGTGTGTGTGTGTGTAAATGTGTGTGTGTAAATGTGTGTGTTTTATGTGTTAAACCTTTGTTCTGTTTCCTTCTTACCACGTTTTAGCCTGACTGACCTTACATCCAGTTATAGCCTGGGGTATGTCAGTTGTTTTCACATGGTTGTGCAAAAACAGCAGCATTTAGAACAACCTCTAGTGTTTGCCACCGGCTTCTCAGTTACTGGAAATCCTGGGATTGAGTGAACTTACTGTAACAGCACACCTGCCACAAACACGCTGACATACACACACAAACGCGCACAAAGGCACGAAAAAGAGCAACAACAGGGAGGAAAACAAGTTTATGACAACATTTTGCCACCCGCAAACCCTTTGGCCTCAGTCCAGCACTGCCCAGAGCCAATCCGCAGAGTCCTGACATACAACATGAAGCTGTCTGCTGTCTATGCACTGTTACTCATTACCCATTCTGGCTCTGTGATTGGAAGAATTAGGGCACAGACAGCTCCTTCTGAGGGCACCCACCTGTGGCATATCAACCTCGAGGGCAGGGGCTGGACTTGACCAAATCTCATGACTCAGGCGTTACGTGCACAGCCAGTGTCAAGTTGAGACATCTGTGGGATTCAATGGTTGCATCATTTGCAAATTTGGAGACACTTGTATTGGCACATCTGGCTGAATGTCTAGGTACAAAAGTACATTTTAAATCTATAAAGCAAGTTTCTTTTTGAAAAAAGACTGGGAAAAAACACTGAAGGAAACAAGTTTCCATTCATTCCAGCAATGTTTGCATTAAGTTGACCTCTCAGTGAAAGACCTTCAAAAGATATAATCCTCAGCAGACTCCACAAAAAAACTTTTGTTTGTGTGGTTTTGCACGCTTTGCAGTGATAAATAAATAGCTTAACTAGGGAAGGATTTGAGCCCTGAAGGGTTTTCTTCACATTTTGACACTCGCAGTGCCAAACAAAACATTTTTTCTAACTTTGATGGAAGGTTTTCCAACTGTTATGTGCAGTATGAAGAGATGAAAAAAACCAACCAAAGCATTCCTTCAAGTAGAGGAATCCTTCATTTTTTATTTTCCCAATCCCATGAGGGGTTTCTCTTTGTAAATACTATAGTTACACACTGTGTTTTCTCTCAGCAAGGCACCAAGGCTACCCAAAGCAGGGGAAACCATCCATGGTCACAAGTTCTTCATCGGTTTTGGAGGAAAGGGGGCCAACCAGTGCATACAGGCTGCCAGACTTGGAGTCAAAACTGCTATGGTCTGCAAGGTATGGCACCCCAGTCAAAGTTTGGAGTTTTTGTTGGATTTTAGCATTAATATGTGTTCTCTCTTTTTAAAAAGAAACACTTTTTCTTGTCCACCCTTTGGCTCGTCCACATCTTACTCAGTGCAGATAATCAGCCATCAGCTACCAAAGCCCACCAACTATTTAACAACTCTTCAAAACCTTTTAGCTTCGTTCACACTTCAGTCATTTCACTCCATCGACTCTCCATCCTTCATTTTCTCTTGATCAATACCGTACCACATGCATACGCCCACCTACACTTGCGCGCCTTCAAACAAGCTTATTCCCATATCGTGCAACCCTGAGTCTCCAATCAGTAAGCTCAGCATGGCCTTTCAACCTGAGCACTAAAGCACCAAAGCCCCACCTCTGTCAGAACAAAGAGGCCCGATCGATAACAACCCAGTGCGGGAGGAGCTCTCCGGGCATGGGGAGAACCCAAAAATAGACACCCGGGCTTGTCAAAAACAGCCAAGATGGAAGGCCGCTCTTCAAAGAGAATGGGGCCAAGCAGCCAATACCATCCCAACCCATCATCACAGGCAGTTAGAAGTGCCCGCATTTTGGCACGTTTTTTGGAAAGCGTGGGTTCGAAGTAAGCGCCTCGGGGCAAGGTGGGGACCCCTTCCACAACCCAAAGTAGCTACAGATGTGGACATCCCAGAGCGGATCAGGGGAAGAGGGGCAGGAGGGAAAGAAAACGAAAGCGAGGTGGGCATGAAGAGGCGTGAAGGCGGGGTTATCGTGTCTTCAAGGCTTGGCGCAGCTGGTCGTGTGTTTGCGCGTGTGTGCGTTTGTTGACTTTTGTGTGTTCATTTTTGCACATCTTCGGCGGCGGCACCATGCCAGTATGCTGGCAGGGCACACGAAAATCCAGCCCAACAGAGATTTGAGTATACCACTTTTCAAAAGTTGCCGCTAACCAAGTCTGACCCAGCTTGACACTCTCTTTGTTGTAATCGTTTTGCCTTCAATCTTTTCTAGGTTGGAAAAGACTTCTTTGGAGACAATTACATCCAGAATTTCAAGGACAACGGCGTCCACACAGGTAAGAAAGAGGGTTTTTCCACGTTGCGTGCCAAATTGGTTTCCATTTTCATGGTGCATTGCAATAAGTTCACATTCAGAGCCAACCTTTTTCAGTCTGCATTTTGCCAATTCTTTTCAAGGTTTTTTGGATACACTGGCAAGTTCTCCCTATTGTTAAATCATTTGGCTTTGTTAATACTGAAGCTACTGAAGTTCTGCTCTGAGTTCTGACAGTTGGTAGGGTTTCTATTTTAACATTTTACTTGCAGAGGTATGTATGGTGAATATTCCATTTTGCAGGAACAAACAAATACTTTCATTCTCTGTTGCAGAATTTGTGAAGCAGAGCTCTGATGCAGTCACAGGAGCTGCCTCCATCACTGTCGACGATGCAGGTAAATTCTACCGCTAACCTACAGCCTCGCTCGCATGGCCTCCTCTATGCACAGCCTAGAGTGCATGCGGGCCTGTGAGTGCACTGTTTTTTTTAATACACACACAGGACAGCTCAGCCCACTGAGTCACTACTGCTACAACACCTGTTTATAGTCATAAAAACACTTGGACGAACAACAGCGTCAAGCCCTCCCGAGTATCCACCAGGAACGCAAAGATGTATCAGCTGATATCAAATGATAAAGGATGCCTTTTACCAATGTTCATGGCCAGTATGTATATTTTGTGAGTTCAAATATTTTGCAATGAAGAGATGAAAAACTTTATACAGGGAAGATTTCTTTGTTTCCCTGGCACAAAAAGGGGATTAACTTGAACTAAAAAAAAGTTATTTTAAACTGTGGTGTCAGTTTTAGACTTGAATTTCACTACATATGCATCTGTGATGTCCACACAATAAGATGTATGGACAGTTGTGTGTTTAACTGTGAGCCTTTCCACATGGGGAGCAATTTCTGTTGAAAGCGGTGAGGATATTAAAAACATCTATGAGAGGCGAGGTAGTAGGTGAGGCTGAAAGTGGCACTTTAGTGTTTAAAATGTCTATTAAATCAATATCATGCGTTTAGCTATTTACAGAAGTGATGAGTAATAAACTTTTTTTTTTTTAAAAAACAACCGAATATCAGAGATGCAGATCACGTTTGTAACTTAGAAATGATGCGAAATTAAATAACAATATCAAGGAAATGCCTTTAGTTTTAATGTAAATGGAGTGTTGTCTACATAAAATAAAAATAAAATATTTTATATGAAAATATAAAATAAAATAGTAATTTAATAATATATAATTTTTATTAATAATAATAATAATAATAACAATAATAATAGAGATTATGTTTTTCGGCTGATGCCGTGGTGTCTGCCTTAGGCATCTCTGCTTAGACCGTTGTCCCCATTACACAGACAAGTGGTAGAAAATAGGTGGATGGATGAATATCATCATGATATCTTTGATCACTTAATTCAATCATTTAAAAAAAAAAAAGCTTCAACATAATTTTTAGAGATTATAGCATACTTTAATATTATCACATGAAATTCTTTAGTTTGTGTTTCATCCTGTGAGATTTAAGTCATCATTGGTGATCTCCCAAACCCTACCCTCACGCTGTCTGAATGTGTATTTTTTTATTTTTTTTATTTTAAAAAATATGTAGAAATTCGATTTTTTAATATTAAAAATATTAAAAAATTATTATTAATCAAAAGAAAATAAAAATGTACATATAATACAAAACTATAATACTATTAATTATTTATTAAAGATTATAATTTAAAACTATTTTACCCTCTTGACCATCACATCAAATGTGCTTTTGCACCAAAGTTTTTGCTTGTTACATGTTTTTTACTCGTATTTTTTTTTTCAAGGAAATAACAGGTTCAGAATCCCTAAGGAAATTATGTTAACTTCGTACTGTTGTTTGTTTCCATTTACACACAGCCTAAAGGACTCACGCTTAGGGACTTATAATAAGTCCACTGCGAAAAGTAAGAAAATAAGATTATTTTTCCAATTCCTTTGTTGTAGTTAACGCTAGTCCTCTCATTTATTCATGTTCAGTCTTTCTCTACCACCCTGGCTTTCTTACAGTCTCGCTGTTTTAAAATTGAATATGGATTAACCAAATGACTCGCATGGACTGTCTAAAATGCCTCAGTGGGGTTCCTAAAGTTCATAGACTTGGCCAAATGAAAAAATGGCCATTTCCGGTGCAAAGACAAACAATTTCCCTTTAACTTATTTTAGTTCCTAGAAATCCCATACATGGCACATCTCTATTGCTGCCGTCTGGTTCAGGGAACTGAGTATGGGTTTTGCGTCATTCTTATATTAAATGACAAACTCTGTTCTGCTTTTGGATATTCCAATGAAGGGAACACTACAAGAAAGGGAACAGGGAATAAAATTTCACAAGTAAGAAGTTGTTTTACAGTATTTTACAGTTACATGTTACACTAGCTAATACTTTCTTTGACTATCCTTACACTTTTACTGACAAGACATTGAGCTATATTACATAGACAGAATTATAATATTAATTTGTGAACATTTTATTATAGAACTGATACTACTGAGATTCATGTTACTTTATTTGTGTCGGTAGATAGATTTGGTTTGCAGAGTTGAGTCATCTGTCCTTACATGCACAATTTTGCAAACACAGACAGAAATAAAATACAACACTCTGCCAAAAAATGAAATCATACAAGATGTACAAGCTAAGATTTGTTCCTCTGAATGATGTCTGCTGAAACAAAGTTATTTTTACACTGTGTTGTTCTACATTAAGCCTTTCCAGAAGGAAGAAACTGAAACTCACTCTAAAAAGAGTGTGAGCTGTCAAGTAAAATCAAACCAGCTAACTGCTGTAACTGTCTGGTATGTGGTGTCCAGCTGTCGCTCACCAATCAGCATAATTTGACTGAGTGAATTTCAGATTCAATTAAAAAAAGTGTGATAAAATCATGGACATAACCACTGTGAATTCTCCCACTGGTTTTAAACCTCAACATTAGTCTTTTAGCCTTTGCCATGTTGGTTTTTGAGCCACGAATGACTATCTGTGGATGAGACAGTGGCCTCCTAAATTATTGGTTAGCATGTTTCATCCATAAACTGTGCAGGTGTAACAAACACATACATACCAACTATTTTGTACATAATAAAATTCTTTAATTTCACTTACCAAAACCAGGGCTTGACACACTTTTATAGACAGCCTCAAGTGGCCATTAAAGCAACTGAAGTTTTTGGTAACTTAGTGTTAACTATCAGCTTTGGAAACTGCTGCTTGAAAGAAAAAATAGGGTCTTCATATGGAAGTCTACTCAAATATGTCAGAAACCTATTTCTCCTGTTTGCTAATGGTCTCACACTTTGCTTCAAAGTTCAGTTTGAACTGTTAAAATAAGTATTTAGATAAAACTTGCATTTTAAATGTAACTGGATCTTATTTCAGGTGGTTGAAAAGTAATGAAAAAAATCTGTGAATTATTATCATTTTTAACTATGTAGAGAACAGTGCCTCCAAAGGAATACATGCATTAGGAAGCTCAGATACACCTGAGCAATGTGGTAGATGTTTTGATGCTTATTTCCAACTGATAGCAGCAACCAGGGCAGTATCTATATTTATATATTTGTCTTGAAATACACTCCAAAGCATCCTAGTCTCAGGGAGAAGTTCCTGCGGTGGAAAATCATTGCTGCTTAGAAAACAGAAATATTTCCTGTCTTTGTAGGCCAAAGTTTAAAAACTGAAATTTACATTTCATTCTTCTCATGTCATGGCATATTGATGATTTTGAAAATTCCAGTGGAGTCTCACATGTCTCTATGTTCGTTCACGGACAGGTGAGAATGCCATTGTAATTGTGGCCGGTGCCAACATGCTGCTGGGTGCAGAGGAGCTACAGGAAGCTCTCCCAGCCATCAGCCACACAAAAGTCCTGGTATGCCAGCTGGAGATCAGTCCACAGACGTCCCTGCAGGCGATGTGCATGGCTCGCGACAACAAAGGTGAGCCAGTATATCCTCCTCACATGTTTCTGAAGTCAGAAAGTAAATCATTTAGCGAGCACCTTTTGCATGCTGAGATTTCAAAGATTTGGAAATCCTCAGTACATGTTTACTCAGTATGATGTATCCATACAGAACAAAGAGTAAACCTATAGTAACACAATAGTCATAAAACCTCTCCCCAAAACAAAAAACAGAGGGTGTGGTTATTGTGGACTCATGTTGTTAGAATAGATCCTGGTAGTCCAAAGAAATATCAAAATGTCTGTGGAATCTTCTCAAACTACTTGTGCAATCCAATCCACTTCACGGAGGCCATCTGTGTTCTCGCTATGTTCCAAACCTTCATAATTTTGCCAAAAATATGACTATATAACCGCTTCTGTCCTAATCCTCATTCATGACCATGTTGAGCCTCTGGTCATACTTGGCTAAGCTGAGGTTTCACACAAGCCTCCTTTCATGCATTCACTGGAAAAAAAAAAGATTGGAGAAAAAAAAGGGGAGAAAATTTAGTCAGGTAGTAATAATTAGTTGCTCTCATTGTTTATTATTAGAATCTGTTCCAGCTGCTGTGATTTTAAACAGACCGCAACCCAGAGGAAAAATTTCCTGGTTACAAAAGGAAGCTAAGATATTACAGAAATGGGCCCCACACGCATTTGAGTCTCAGAAGTAGCAAGCAGAGGCAGCGATGACATATATCTTCACTTTCTGTTGTTGTGTATAAAAATTTGTTGTAACTGAGAGCTTTCTAGTTACAGCCCTGCAGAGCTTTCAACAGTGTTAACCACTGAGCCACCGTGTCTTTCAGGAAAATGCCAAAAGATTATCCAGCAGCAGGGCTCCGTAGCAAGAGTCCAGTTGCATCCAGACTTTTCAACAACTGAAAGGATTTAGAGCATTATGACCACAAAGACATGACAATTATTGAGCTTGACTTTAAAATTACATCGACTGGTTCCCAAAGAGTGCCCCAAAAATGTAATAGCCGTTAAAGACTAAAAACTGCTGAATATGAAAATTGTCTGAATTTTTCAATTTTATGACTGCTGGGATAGGTTCTTAACCCCCCACCCGTGATGCAGAGAAGGTGGAGATATATGAATGCAGGAATGGATGGATGGAAATATAAGATTTAACTTGCTTGTTCCACAGCGATAGATGTCACTGACTCTACTTAGCATTCATGCTGATTTTATGACTGGTAGTCATTTGTGATAACGCTATATTCTATGACAAAAACATGGAAAAACAAAAATGGACCTCATATCATGACTCACCGGAAGACGTGTCTGTTATTTCTTCCCATTCCTCTCCCTTTCTGTCTGTGCTTTGGCTTGTTGTGGATAGTTAGACACTATCTGAAATCCCCTTCTCCTACACAATTATGATATCAGAACTGGGGAGGAAAGTATTGCGAGCAAAACCATTTGAATCTTTTCCACTAGTATTCAGCTCTGTCTATGATGACTTTTTGTCTCATTCTCAAGGGCTTTCTTTCAAAACAGAAACTTTTTTGCCTTCACATGTGGTTGAGAGGTAATAGTTTCAAAGGTTTCCCTTTCTTTAAGGGAACTCTGAAGCAACTGATTTATGAAGCTCAAGTAATTACCTCACAGCACAGTTGCATAATCTCGTTTTAAATGTGGTTTAATCAATCCTTTATGTACCTTTAGATCATCGCTTTGGCTTGATAATCTGTTGCACAATGTCTTCTTTGTAGGCTAGAAAAACACAGTAGAGACAGCTCAAATCCTTCCAAATCTGTCATGTGACTTTGCTGTTTGTATCCCACAATCTCTCCTTAGAAAGAGGCTTCCCACTGACTTTTATCACTTTAGCAAGTTGAGCATGAGAACTTGACAAAAGCATCTTTTCACCAGAGTCGCTGCTGCTTCCCCCAATCTACATTCACCATCGCATGCGCACACAGATTTGTAGAGCAGGTTTCGTGCTGTCCGGCATCGACAAAAGCCCTATTTTAGGCCACCGCCCTCCCTCTCTCCCTCCACCTTTCTTTCATAACCAGGTTACCGAGCTAATCATCTTTAACAGCATCCTATTATTAGCAGCGGTCCGCGTCATTCGAGACGTCTGGGGAGCCTCTCGCTCCTGTCATCAGGGCCTGTCGTCCATAATCGCTCGCTGCAGGCTGCCAGAACGAACGAGTCGCAGCCATCGCCGTGTTGCAGATGGGATACCCAGATGGCCTTGCCGAGCGCCACCCTCTCTCCCTGAGCCCCCCTTCCTCGGTGCATGGACCGTACCACGGGATTAGGCTCAGCATGTGGCGCCAGAAGAGAGGCAAGGCGAGTGAAGATGCTTGGCATAGATGCCACCTCGACGTCGCCGTGCCGGAGCATTGCGTAAATGGAGTTCTCTGGAGAGACTGGGTGTTAATGGGTTTGGCAGCGGGGGTGAAGCGCCGCTCAAATTACGCAAATGTCACCATCAAGTGGAGCCACACATACAGTAGATGCCAGCTCTTAGAAACACTTGTTAAGATAACCTCAAAAGAAGATTTTCCTTTTATTTAAGGGGAAAATGTGTGTATATGTAATTTATTGCCACCTAACATTTAATATTGGGAAGTTAATGGCAATAAATTAGTTCTGAGAAGGGAGGAAATGGTGGGAGTAGTGTAGTTCCACTCGTGCTTTCTTCTTCCGTTTTCACCCGTCTTCCTCCCCCTCTTCTTTATCTGAGCAAGAAGCTGCTATTTTATTTCTCACCAGATGCAATTAGAGCCTCTTAAAGCCCTTTCACACACTTGCTGGTGACTCATTTCTTTTTGTGTGTGTGTGTTTCTGTGTGTGTGTGTGCGAGTGCATGCATGCATGTCAGAGTGTGTGAGTGATCTCTGTCTATTTTCTCTCTGCTTTTGTTTTCCCGTCCACCTTTCCCACTGTATTCTCAAACTGACTGAAGCGGCTCCAGCTGCTCTTTCAGCCGCCACATGTGCGACCAGACTTTGAACCTGCCAGCATAAAAACCCCACAGTCATGACACACACGCACACAGTTTTCTGCCAGACGTGACTCAGTGTGCACACATCCCAGTGTTACCACATCTGTCCCAGCAGCTGTGAGCATTTGTGCGTGTGTGTTTGTGTGATTTCACTAACACCTGGAGAGCAAAACAAAGCAACCTGAGACACAGACACTGGTTCATGTGACGTTTAGAGCTCAGTGCATCAGTGAGGCCAATTCCTTTATGCATCAGTATATTAGAAATGGCACTCAAGCTGCATATGGGGAAGCTTCCGTGCTTCAAATTGGGTATTGCATGTATACTATATGAGGCCAAGGAGAAGACTTTGTGCTTTCTAGCTGTTCTGGCTACAAATAATAATATGATTACTGACAATAGCCTGAATAAGACAACAGCATGAGTAAGCCTGCTTGATTCAGTGATACTTTCTCCATTTATCCTGTTTACACGGCATACAGTGCAAGGTTAGCGCTTCACTTCATGTTGTGACTAAAAGCGGGCTGTTAATGCCGCTCAAGTTCTCCACATATGTTGTGACACTCACTCCAATTAACAGGATAATCAAGTTTTACATACCATAATTAGCAAAAGGTTTTGTGTTGCTGTGCCTAATTGCAGTCATTCGCTCAGTGTGCATGTGAGCTTCTGGGGAGCACTGAGAAAAAATGTGACAGGAGAAGGAGTGAGTTGTTAAAAAGAGTAGGAGGGATAAGAATTTAATGTGTTAGAATGTAAACAAGTAAGTTTAAATATGGAGGCTTTCAAGATGGTTTGTACAGTTTTGCAAAGAAAATGACATTTTTGAGGAACACCTTTTGGGTAAGAGAAGAGGCACATTAAAAGCTTTATTTCATTGGGTTAAAAATGAACACAATTTAAATTAAAACCATATACTGTATACAAAAGATGTTGGATATTGCCGCCCGTTGTTGTCAGCCATTGAGCATTTTCGTCACTGCCGTCGTGGAAGTAGCCATGTTCAACCCTGTTTTATCTTTTTTTCCTCTACACTGGATCAAGATTTACAAAATTAACAACATGTTGTATTTTATAAGACATGAAATTATTAATTGAGACCATAAAATGTTACTCAGATAATAAATCAGGTGGGAATTAGGACCATTCTTTCAAAGACTTTCAAACAATTGGGCTTTTTTTGCAACCACAGGAATCACCCCCTACTGGCCATTAGAATAAATGCAGGTTTAAGGCACATCCACGCTGCTTTTCAGACCTAGAAGCTTTTTTTTTCCCAAACTCACTGGTCTTCTATGAGTGCTGTGAATTCACACTGACCACTGTGAAAGCAACATTCAGCCCAAATGAGCTAAACTGTGGCTGGGCTTTTCAGAGCCACAAGTTATTTCCATCTTGTAAGGAGAATCTATGGTTAAAACACAAGTTCAGAATAAATTTCATGAATACATTTCTTTATACTGAACCATAAAATTTTGAACAGTGCAATTTTTTTTTACCTTTTTACTTTGAAGCATGTGAGGTATGAACAAAAAGCTAGCTGATTTAAAGTGACTGACCTCCCATTCAAGATCACCTTCTCTGGCTTGTCCAGGCAGCTTCCACACCATGGACCCTTTTTTTTTTACCATGGGCACAGAACTCTTGAACTCCTGTTTCAAATTTAGCCAGATTTCACTCGTGTGGAAAGCTAGTGGTGGGCTTAAAGAGTCCACAGATCCCAAGCCTGAAGGCACGGCATGAGAAGAGAAGAAACAGAACATTTTTCCTGGGCTTGTGCCCTGTGAATTCATCACCAGGGTTGGGACTGTCAACATGTGGTTCTACTGTAACATGAGGTGTCTGAAAAGAGATTTTCAATTTGTTGTTAGGCATCACTTTTACATAATCCTTATATCAATAATAACCAAAAGAAATCTATTTAAAATTTTTCTGCTGACAGATGACAAGCTGCTTTCTATAACGCAAAATGGAGGCGCAAATCTCGCACTTAACTTGGATCCCAAATTCATGGAAGCTGAGGTGCAATTGAGTTGAGGGAGAGAGAGAGAAAAGAGGGGAGTCGCAAAGAGCCCCGGTGTCTCTTATCTGTGACATGGCCTTGGCTCACATGGGCATATTTGCAGTACAGTATGAGTGAGTTGAAAAAGAGACGGAGACATTATTTCCACTTTTACTCGCGAGCAGCCCAGCATCCACCTCAAAGCGCCAGGTGGCCAAAGCCCTGCGCAAACCCACGCAGCTGCTCTCTTATGTGCCCACGCAAACACACACAGAAGCAGCAACTAGGCACACACTTTAGCACAACAGACTTTGATGTCACCAACGCTGAACATATATTTCCCTCAGACGCACACGCTTGCATGAGGCTTTATTTTGTACACAGAGATATCGGAATTAATCGCTTCGTCAAGCTGGGCTTATCCTCGCACATACACAGAAATCACGGTATTAGATGCATTAATGCTCCTCGCTCATGAATATGCATCAGACAGTGATGTGCAACACGTACAGAGGATTACTCCTGACAAAAACACTCTCGCTCTCTCCCTCGCTTGTGCTCCTTAACACACTCAAAGGGTCACAACTCATCTCACCCACACACTGACACACATATGTGGGGTTCAATGTATATCTCGTGCTGAATCCATTTCGTACATACATTGCTGGAACTGCAGTTAAGGGCGTAACATAAAATGCTACAGGATATAAGGTCTTTTCACTAGGGTTTCTTTTCTTTTTCGGGGAATGCTAATTTAATTGTTTAAAAGGTGTCTTTTTATAGAAGCTGATCCACTTGAGCTTTGCTTGCGAGAGCAATCCCCAGCGGTAGCCTGCTAGCCTTTGTTCCCATTGAAAGTTTAATTAAGGCATTGCCAGATCTTGGCAGTGAGGCTCAGAAATGGAAAAGAAACACCACACAATTGTAAAATGTGTCACAGAGGGACTTTATGAAAAGTCCTTCTGAAAGCAGGCTGACAGCTATAACAGGGTCTATTATGGAGAACAATTATATTTTTCTGCCTTGCTAATGATTGCATGTTATCCTGTAGATGTTGACGTTTGACACTGAGGTCAATAACATGGATCGCTGCATGGTTTCTTGTTGCAGTGAAGACAATATTCAACCCAGCGCCGGCCATTCCTGACTTGGATCCAGATTTCTACAGAGTCTCCGACGTGTTTTGCTGTAATGAGTCTGAGGTGATGAATCGCACACA
>NW_005187487.1:2406331-2408010 GCF_000239375.1 Pundamilia nyererei | reverse complement strand
TTTTAAGCATCCATTTTGCCCACTGTAACATTGATAATAGAGTAGATTATTTATAACTTTAGACTGTGTATAATAAGGATCTAGTCAATGGGTTCTACATTTTAAAGCTTCGGTGTTAGCATTTTATCCAAAGCCATGTTGATTATTTGGAACGAAAAGTGACTATGTTTGGTCAAAATGGTGGAGCATAAAGTGATAAATAACACTAATCCTAATTGGCTTGGTTAACAAATAAACCACTAGAAATTTCCTCAAAAACCCCTAAAACAAACAAACAAACAAACAACCAAAAAGTAGATCAAGTTCTTGAACAGTCTGTTAGTAGGCTACAATTAGCCATACAGCTAAAAGATAGACTATTTGTCACATGACTTTAAAAAAAATGCTTGAAAAGGCACCAACAGCACAAATGTAGTTGAGAGGTTGTTGGTAGTTTAAGGTTTGGGGGATATTTTCTTGACAAACTTACTATCAGCATTGTTTAAATGCCACAGTCTACCTGAGCGTTTGACAAGGACTGTACTACAGAAACACCAGATTTCAATCCAACGGAGCACCTTTCAGATGTGATGGAACAGGAGATTCACATCATGGACATGCAGCTGAGAAAGCTGCAGAGAATAAGTGAAGCTGTCATATAGTGTCAGTATGGATTAAAATCTGCAAAATGTTTCCAGCACCTTGTTGAATCTCTGGCAGTTCTGAAGGAAAATTGGGTTTGAGTTTGGTACTTGCGTACCTAGCAAAAGTAACTGGTGTATCTTGCTCCCTGAAATTTCTGTACATTTAACCTAAATCAAATTCATCTTAACTGAGACTCTAATTTATAAAATAAACATAATGCTTTATAAGATTTGAAATTAGTAAATGAGACTGTAAACCCATCAGAAAAGAGTTTACTGATGTGGGGTTATTTTCTCATAGACGTCTACTGGAGGAGTTGGACTCTGCTGACTATTAGAAGGAATGTTTTTATACCTGAAGGCTCTGTCCTTAAACTACGGTATGTAGTTTCAACAAAGCATCACTTTTACAAGCAGTCAGTCAGCTTATGATTGTCAACAGATGTCCAGTCCAGAAAGGAAAGAATGACAAGTTTGAGATGACGCCTTTCCACAGTGATTTACCTCCAAGGTCATGTCCCCTGCTGGCACATCAGTAACCTCACTCCAGCCATTGGCTGTACATGAATGCTCTCTGGTATGAAGAAACAGTTGATCTCCACCCTTTTACGGTAAAAACTCTGTCATGGCGTCTTGCGTCTTGAATGCCAGGTGATGACAGATGAGCGACAGGGGGCAGGGATAGATGGGAATGGTAATAAAAACAAGAGGGCAGATGTGCTCTATGGCTGAGTCAGTCACCCCCTCAGGGCTGAAGTCTATGTGAGTTTGGCTGGGAGCTGGTATTTGATGTGGTGATGCAAGGCGATGAAGCACTGTACCCAGGTGTGGGAACATGAAAGGGAGAGTTGAGGAAAGAGCTACATGTCTTCTCTCTTTTTTTCAGGTCATGGAGGTACGGTCATATTATATATTATGCAGTATGCAAAGGTGGAAAGAGGACTAAAATGTCCCACTAAGGGATAGAATCAAAGTTCAAAATCATTCGGAAAAATAAACAGCGCTGCTATAACTTGGCCCAAACTGAAGATTACTATTAAGTATTATGTTTTGGGC
>NW_005187487.1:2404090-2405577 GCF_000239375.1 Pundamilia nyererei | reverse complement strand
TAGATATAGGGGTCGAGGTTAATTCAATGATGAGAATGAAGGAGCAAGACACTGAAAAAAGGCCAAACTTTAGCTAAGAGAACATCTGAGATGATCCTGTCTCCAACACAGTATTAGTCACTACTATGTTGCTGTGTTTGTTGGATTACTTGCACTAGAAAAATCCTGAAAGTGAGTCTTGTCTGAAGCATTCAAACTTTGGTGTCCAGGACGTCTTGAGCCCATGGGCTGTCGTATACACCACAATTTTTTATAGCTTAAAGGCCTGCAAAACATGAATAGTGCTAATAAGAAGCTGGAAAGCCAAGAATGACAACTGAATAGGATTTTTTTTGTGTGTGTGTGTGTGGGGGGGGGGTTCTGTCTATTCAGCAAAACTAGAGAGAACGTACCGCAGCACGCTAACAGAATCTCATCTAACACAAGAGCTGCCAGGACCCAGAAATAGATTTAATGCCAAGTATTTAGCAAGAAGATAAAGTTGTGCAACAAAAACAATAATGGAAAACAAAGCAGCCGCTCCTGATATGCTAGTAGATATCAGATTCACAAGAAAAGAGACAAGCAACAGTGTTTTGCTTTATAATAAAAGCACACTGAAATCTAGTTATCGACTCATCAGTCTTTGTAGTTTACACAACTTAAAATGTATCATTTATCATTGTTTTCATAGTGCTTTAAAAGTTAAAAACCACAAGTTCTTGTAACTCGGAGTTAATGAAAGTTGTAATAAGCTCTAGGAAGTAAATGTTGGGAGAGTTGTATTAGATAAATAGTGGTATTAGAACAATGACCCTGTCTGTGTTTAGACTGGTTGCCTTTGAGCCTCATTTTGTTGTTTTACTTTCAATAAAGTAGGCGCAAACCTCAGATGAGGCTTCATTGAACAAGGAGATCTCGGTAACTTGAGAAGATTCAAAAGTAACATTTAGTTTGCATTTTTTTCCACAGGATCAGTGCCTACTCATTAGCCCAGTGTAACCAAATGTTTTCAAACAGAAACCCAGTGATATTTACATTTGCTGTAGCCATGACCTGGCGTTGGCATTTAAGTCTTCTAAACTTTTCATTCTTCATGCCATGATTGGGAACTGTCTAAAAGGCTGTCTTTGTACTGACACTGGTATCAAATGGCTTCAAAAGTTGTAGACATAAGAGATTCATGCTTAATTAAGTTCAGTTAAACTGACAGCATGTAAAATGAAACAAAAATGACAACAAAAAATAGTTAGTTCAGCTTAATACCATAACTTGTTTTTCTTAAGGTTTGTTAACCCAACTAAGCAAACCAAACTGATTAAAAACTCATTTGACCTTTTTATTTTGTACTTTTTGCACATTGCGTGTTATCCTAAGAGCAGCTTTAGCTGTATACATGTTTTGTTACAAGATAATATAGCTCATTCTTTGATCGGAGTTGCTTTATAACTCCATGTCCTTAATTCACATTAAAATGCATCAGACATTTATTTGTGTTGTTTTCTAAA
>NW_005187487.1:2400312-2404070 GCF_000239375.1 Pundamilia nyererei | reverse complement strand
TGCAACATTAAAATATAACTTAAAATAACATTCTTTCTTTTAGAGTTAGTGATTATTTTTTAGGATACATCACTGCAGTAACAGCAATTCTTCAACAACGCTAACAAAACGAACCACCTGGGGGGTTTAATGATAATATAATTACTTATAATAATACTTATTACTTATAATGATAATTTACAATTCTCAGTTCATTTCTGGAGAGTCAAAGGATTTCACAAAGAAGAGTTTAGATTTATCTTTATTCTATATAGCCAAAAAAATAAAACAAAACATTTCATAAATCAGGTTCTGAATTACATATGACCCATTTATGTATTTAAAAAAAAGCCAAAAAGCCGTGTATGTAACAGACTGCTGAAGTGAAGATTTATTATTAGTTCGTTTAAAATTTATTATTTTTGTGTGTTTAAAGTAAAGAAATGACTATAATAGTTCCTGAGCTATTAGTTACTACTTTGTTTTGTTTTTCTAAAATGTTTAAATATGTGAACGAGGCATTATGTTATTAAACATGCACTGATTATCAGATCAGTGCAAAAAGAACCCCAATATATATTTTGAATGTTTTTATTCCACTACTTTCCAAATTAAACCTGCTATAGAAGTAAAATGGCCAAAGATCCTTTGACTTTAGTGTTTCTCGTTCTTCTGATTTTATAGCATTCTTTCCTACTGTGGTTATAATATGCCGCCAATTTCAAGATTTTTTCTTTTTAGAAAAAATTTGAAATTGAACTACACACACTTATTTTAACTAGTGATAAATATGGTCAGTTTGGAGAAATAGTTTATGCGGTAAAACTGATGCTGTACAGCAAAAAGAAAAATCTAAATATATGAAATTACGCACATTTTTTTCACCTTTATGCCTGAACATATACTTTCTTGCAAATACACCCACCTTGTCAACAAATTTATCCTGCATATGCTTTAAAGAATAGGTGCTCACCGGGTGCGTGTGTGTGTGTGTGCATACTTACCATATACACCAACACACACACAGACGTAATTCAACTCTCTCATATCCTTGTGCGCAGAGGGAGGTAGATTGATTCCCTGCCCTGGTGTGAAGCTGATGACTAACAAAACGGCTCTTTTTCTCTTTTGGCATCCGACAGCACCGGGGTGGCTGCGGGCTCTAAAAGCACCCATATATTCTGTGGTTTATTTTTGAACTGTCCAAGGTCATTGTTAACTCTGACAGATCACAAAAGCAGTGGGGGCGGGTGGGGAGGTTTGGATCCTCAATCCCCTATTCAAAACCGCTATCAGGGACATCTTGACCCTGCCGTGCAAGGTTAGAGCTGACACACATTCTGTACGGGTGCATGTGCGTGTGTGGTCTCGCTGTAGCACGCTCAGGGGTAGGAGGGGCGAGTGAAAGGAGGCTTAAGGATGACAAAGTGCAGGTACTCTTTGATCCCCGGCCCACATAGTGTGCTGAAGTGCTTTATAGTGAGGGGAATTATCTTTGATGTCCACCTGAGGACCTCCTGAGCCAAATTTTACCTTTCAGATCTGACAGGGATCTCACACACAGTTTAATTGGAGCAGTGAACTGGTTTGTTTAGTGCTCAAGCATCACCTCTGTTTGGCAAACATATTGTCCTAAAGCCAACCAGTGCATTTTGACCGCAACAAAAGTTGGAAATCTCAAACTTTAGAGCAAAACTTTTCCATTTAAAACTTTCATTTCTTCTCAGTTTTGCTTGTTTGTTCTCAGGGGTTTAGGGCAGATTCGTTATGCCAGTGTTGCTGTAATTCATCTTTGCCATCTGAGTGCTCCGGCAGTGGAAAAAATTAACATGGAAGTTACAAAAACTGCAGTTCCTCTAAATGCCTTGCTCCAAGAGCGAGTCACATGCAAACATCCCCAACTTTACAGAACAGCCTGATATAAAAACAGATTTGGTCTTCATGAAGAGTTTCCTCTTTTATGACAACTGTAGTGTAGGTGAATTTACTATATAAGTCATCCATTTAGGCACTGATGAGACCTAATTAGCAGCTATAGGCTATTGGTTGTAGTCTTTGTGGAGTATTATTACTGTAGCTGTTTCACAAATGTTATTGGTTACTATGTTGTGCAAACCACCCAAGTCTGTGCTCCCAGTTTCCTGCAATGTACCCGTGCAGTTTATGGATGAAGCTCACTGGTAGCTAGTCATATCTAGCTTCAGCTTTGAGTGTCTGAATGCAGGAGAAAATTAAAGGGACATTTCAGCAGTTATAAGAGCTTTGTGTTGTTCATTAGTTATTATTTCATTTCCAATTTTAGTTTCAATTTGATTACATTTGGTATCCAGAGTAAGTATAGTTTTGGTTTTTATTTGTTTCAGCTTCAATTGTTGTAATTGTATGAATTTATTATGGGAAAGTCATTTTAATTTTAAAAATACGATTATAAAAGTTCTGAATAGGTATTACAGTACAAACACCTGGTTTTTATAGACACTTGACTCACATCTCACACAAATAATAGTATTTAATTTTAAATTATTTTAAATTATTATATATAATATTGTTTCAGTTACATTTTTAAGTAGTTTTATTTTATTTCAGTAAACTGCAGGATTTTTTTGTATGGTATTATTTGTTCTTTGTGCCTGTCATACAGCAATAACAGCAATAAACAAGTAAAGTCATAAATCCAGTAGTAAGACCAGTGTCTTATAACAATAAAGAAAAAAATAACTTCAGTTTTTAAAAAAAAAGCTGAAATATTAAGAGCATCCAAATAAAGTACTGCACGTTGCACAGACACCAAAAATGGTTAAAAAAAACAACAAGAGATAATAATTATAATAACATCTTTATATTTTTAATGAGTACAAAAGACCTCTCATGTTATTTCGTCATATCTCTATGGTCTGTGTTTATAACTGAAGCTGCTCTCAGAGTTGAACACTGAGTATTTTCCACAGCATCCTCCTCTGCAGAATTTCCACAGAAGACTTCAGCTCTGCTCCCAGGATCAGCTTTCATGATGAGCTTGTTAAGTTTGTTGGGATTGGCTGCCTTCACACTGCTCCCCCACTAAAATACGATTAGCGTCTAACTAGCGGTGCATTCTGTAGCAGACCAAACAAGACAAATGAGCAACAGAAGGGAAATATTTATAAATCAGCGTACAGTGCAAAAAGAAGTAGAAGAGAAAAGTCATATCAGTTTGATTAAATATACACAAATATTATGAACTACAAATTCCTTTGGGTGCTTTGCTTGGTGTACAGTAAGGAAGGAGGAAGTAGCTTTGGAGTAAGTAATGTTGGGGCAGTGTTAGCTTTTCATTGTCACTGTGTGTGTTTATGTGTGTATGCAGCACACAGGAGATAAGACTATACTTAGATTCACATGTGTTTTTAACACTAAAGTGACAACTCTGGAGACTAAAACGAGCAAGAGGGTTAATTTATGGCCCCATTGTAGTTTACACAGGAGCATTTTTAATGGCTCTGTTTGTGTTTATTCATCATTTCCTTTATCTTCTAGTGTAATTATGGTTTTTCAATTATTTTTGTTAAAAGAAAGAATTAAAATTTACAAATAAAAATTGCATTTATTTACACAATCTGTAAGGCTAGCAGTTCTTTGTGTCAGTTTCCATATATGTGTATATTACCAAGCCCTCCAATCAATTAATAAATATTTGACTATGTAAAGATGTGTAAACTCAGACTTTCAGCTTTAATTCTGAGGCTTTTAATTTAAAAATGTCTATATATAATGTTATATATAATGTATTACTGTTTTAT
>NW_005187487.1:2398648-2400271 GCF_000239375.1 Pundamilia nyererei | reverse complement strand
TATATATATATATATATAGAGATATATATAGAGATATATATAGATATAGTAAGGGCTTGCTAGTTGTACATTGTACATTGTTGTTTAACTATGCCATTACTTTAGAGCATGAATGTCATTTTCTTGTATTTTTGTGGAAAAATTGGTTTCTTTCACTGCACAGTGTATATTTTAACCTCCAGAGATAAATGCTGTAACTAATCTTGAAAGAACTGCTGTGGTTATCTGAGTTTCCTTGTTGTTTCTCAAACATCAGCTGTCGAGTCCTGCTCTGTCACTGTTTAGTCATTTTGGAGCCAGATGAAGCAGCATAGTCAGAGCATCTACTCTTTGAAAATGTTTGGCCTGCAGACTGCTGACGGATCCAGCAAATCCTTAACAGACTGAATGTGTTTTATGAGTCTGTCTGACCACAGTGTGTAATTAACTGCTGACTCAACTCCAGAGCTGTTAACACAGAGCAGTTAGCTTTAGCAAGTAAGAATAGACTACTAATTAGAGATCCTTGGACATAAATTGTTGTGATAATTGTGTTCATTAAAGAGACAAAACAAACATTTTCTTTAGAAAAAAGGCAGAAAATGAAGCTTTGATAACCACACAGTCTGTGGTACTGGGCTTGTGCCACAGGGAATTTCCATAATGCAGTTCCCAGTATCCCACCCCAGTCCTGGTTTTACTCTATCTTTAATTTTAATTCCTAACCTCTGATTAGCTTGGCTCCCTGACAAAGGAAAGAAAAATGCTGATTTAGAAGAAAATTGTTAAATAAACAGTGTCACCTCATGCTGTTATGCTTTGTTTTCCACTTTTAGGCAGAGCTGCTCACCGGTACCTCGGTAGCCAGTGTGGAAGAGGCACATCGGGCTGGTCAAAAGCTGTTGAAACGAGGCTGCGGGTCAGTTATTGTCACCTTGGGGCCCCAAGGGTGCGTGGTGCTCAAGGGAGGGGAGCCTACATTAAAACATGTTCCAGCTCCTGAGGTCACAGCAGTGGACACAACAGTAAGAATACCATATCCTTTCCAGTTGCCTATTTTCTATAAATTATCAAAACTTAAGAACCTAAAAAACTAACTTTGATGGCACCCTGACTCGAGTTCGGGGATAGATTCTCTGTCAGTCTAGAAACCCAATATATTTGGCCCACTCACCCATCTCACTTGAGTTGGGTGATATTTAAGGTTTTCATCAGTTCAATGCTGGTGATTGCCAGTATAGTCGCCCCTGTACTCTGCCACACTCGCTTGTTGTGAAAACCAATATAAAATTACCCATTCAGGTTTATCTTTGCTTATAAATACAGCTAAACCAGCTAAAATCAGCAAAGCAGTGAAATGATTCAATCACATCAGTTAGTTAGTTAGTATGCAAATAAATGATTAGGGTTCAAAAATATCAAGAAGACTATTAAAACTGAAAAAGTTAGTTAGTTAGTTAGTATGCAAATAAATGATTAGGGTTCAAAAATATCAAGAAGACTATTAAAACTGAAAAACAACTGCCTTAGAGAATGTGTTCAATAGTTGCTTTTTTTTTTCAGTTTCCCAGGTTTACTCCAGCCTTCCTCTGTTTTTTGTTTTGTGTGTGTGTGTGTGTGTGTGTGTGTGTGTGTGTGTGTGTG
>NW_005187487.1:2394629-2398628 GCF_000239375.1 Pundamilia nyererei | reverse complement strand
TGTGTGTGTGTGTGTGTGTGTGTGTCTTGCTGCAATCTACTGAAATTAGTGCTGTAGCTCACTGTAGCTTTTAGTCCAAAATGAGAGGAACAAACCTCAAGAGAACAAACAAGAGAAGAAAGCAGATATATAGTGCAACTAATACTAACACAAACTACATCAAAAAGCGTTCTAGGTGATCAATATCAGGTCTTGCTGTTAGTGTACATCATTGACAGATGAAGCATATATGATAGGTGTGTTACCTTCATCAACTCTGTTTTTGAGTGGGATCCGGTGAAACTAAGAAGCAAACTGACAGTTTTTCTTTGTGCATGTCTAAATGAAGTTTCTCAACAGCTCATGTTCCACTATATAACAGTATAAATAATAAAATATAATACAAAATATAAATATAGAATAGTTTTATAGTTTCCAAAGACACCAAAGAGATGCTGAGACTGGCCAGTTTTCAGTTTGTGCAAAGTTTAGTGTTTTAGCTCTCCAAAATTAAAAAATAACAAAAATGAAAATTAATTCAAAGTATAAATAAACAAATACAAAATTCTTAACTAAACAAACAGTCAAACAGTAAAAGAATAGCAAGCTACAATATGAGTAAAAGTTGGAAAACTGTTGGCTAAAACCGTGGCTAGCTGTCAAAATTATTAGCATAACAGTTTGGATAAGTAGTCACAATTATAAGTTTAATATAATGCTAACCAAGTTAAAATAGGAAGTTAAAATAGTAAATAAAGAATTATAACCAAAAAAATAACAATTGATTGAAAGTAGGGATAAAAAAATTGGAAATTAGAATACATTTTGATTGTTATTTTATTATAATGGAACAATTTCAGCGTACATAGAAGTCATTTGAAATTTGAAGATGCTCTGTGAGTAAGTCAAAATTTTCAAGATAACTTGAAATTTTAACTTGGATCAACGTGGCAATTTTTTATGTGTGTGGCAGGAACAAGCTTCCAAATGGTTAAAATAGCTTGCAAAAATTATAAATAAAATTATGATGGGAAATAACACCATACAGAAGTATGGAAACAAACAAAAATACATAATATTTGCTTTTATATACATGGTATCCTTTAAAATATGCTATTTACTTTTATGTTGTACTGATCACTACCTCAGATCACTACCACTACCTACCTCACTAACCTCAGCTGTGTTTTTCCGGATATATTCTTTATTTCAGAAGTAGTGTTTGTTCTCAAGAGGCTCTTTCCATATTAACAAAAGAAAATATGTCAAATGGAAAATTATGCAATCAAGCCCACTTCTATCAGTAAGAAATATCATGTAATGTACATCAATAAGAGAGGGAAAAAACACCCCAGAAGTTCCTCACACTTTCTTCTGCACATGCATCATCAGTGAGTGAAGTCCTGCTTCTCTAACCTCCATCAAACTTACAGATGCTCTCTTACTCAACCAGAGCAGTTTAAGATAACCGGAGGATGTGGTGACCACTGGCTGTTTCCTCTAACTGATTTCAATCTTTAAAGGATTGCTGCTTGAGTCATTTCACACCGGCCTCTGCGGCTTGTTTTCGTCACACGAGCCTGGGGCCGATGTTTGCATTTCCTGCCGCTGGGGGTTTTGTGGTGAATGTGTTCTACCGACCAAATACGTCATCACTCAGTGGTGTTAATCACCTCTTTGCTTTAATCGAACCTGGAGAGGTTTAATTGTTTGTGTGTAATGGGTTCTCTTACACAACACTTCCCCCCCTGGGGACTTTTACTGTGCCACAGTTTCCAACCAGTACAGTTAAAAAAGCTATAACAAGCATGTGATTTGAGCTTTACATGAATGCCAAATCAGATGTTGTGAAAGTGAGGATTAAAGGCTGCGAAGAGGCTTCACTTGTCATCCTAGGGTCACTTTTTGGTATTTCACAAACACAGCTCTCGCTTTCATGTGTGCACGGGCTGTGACCTCCCGCTTGTCCCCACATTTTTGGAGTACACAGCTCCCGTTATTCACAACCTTCGCTCTCCCCAATAGCCCTCAGGAGCACTTACACACCAGCCCTCCTCTTCATCCATGACTCACCTCCTGAGCTTGCATCAGTCAGCAGAAAGCTGTGGTCGGGCCTGCTGCACGCCTCCCCCCCATTCTCTCACTCACTCACACACACACACACACACACACACACACACCCCTCCTGCTCTTTGATGGGCCCATAAATTGTGTTGTGTTTAACTTTTTTGGACATCATAATCCCTCTTCCAGTAAGACTCTTTCTTGTTTTTACTGGCGAGAGGGAAAAAACAACAGGTTGTTTTTGAGACCATTATTCTTCTGAGCCTCTTCTGGTAACACAGGCCTCTTAGTTATGATTACATCGGCTGTTATTACTGCTTTGATTTTTTTCTCTCTCTTTCTCCCTTTCTAGCAGTAGTGACAGAGATGTTGTAGAAAGATTGCCTTCCAAGTGGGAAGTTTTGTTGCAGATTGCGAGTTTTCAGCTACGCTACCAACAAACTGAGTCACTTGCGGTTTCTCGCTATTTTAGCTACTGTTCAGCTAGGCGCCGCAGGTGCCGTGAACCGGTACCAAACCGCTATCTTTGTCTTTATTTCAACTTGTCCCAGCTGGATTATGTCAGATTGATTGATTGAGTTTGGTTAATGAAGTGCTAATGCAGCTGCTAAATCACGTAGCTTGTAAATATTTCATCAGCATCTCCTCGTGCAGCTGTCTGAAGAGCACTACGGGATGAGTCAGGGCCGTGAATCTGGATGAATAACAAAGCAAACACACTCATCTACTGCGGGTCTCCCCCATCCTGCTTCTTCATCCTTCATCCATCCGTGCCCCCTTTTGTCTGAAATTGAGTACAGGCTTCCCCTTGCTGAGATCAGAGCCTTGGCTGTTTTGTGTGGACAGTAAGATGAGATTTAATGCACACATATAAACACACACACACACAGGCACATTGAGCTCCAGCAGGACTTGGGTGGCCTCAGTTTCCACTGTTCCGGGAGGTCCACTGTGTAGGGTGAGAGGTAGACAGTCCTGTCTAAACCAGACATTACAGCTGTACAGTGGGTCTGGACACTCAAATTATTCCCAGTCTTCTCCGGGAGCAATTGCACGATTCCTTCCTGGAAGGCCGAGGTAAGAGAATACCTCCTCCTCTTTTCTTCGCTGCATTCCTCGACCCTGCAAACTCCCGGTCATTGTGACACAACGCAAAAAAAACTGCCACATCACCATGTTTTAATGGAGTGCACGTGCTTCACCAGCTGCTGTTTGGCTACCCAGATGTTAGCCCAGACCTCCGCAAACGCTCAGTCATGTCGATAAGTGTTAAACACACAAAAGGTCGATTGAAGACTAAGACAAAGCGCTGCGGATGGATCAAAGATGCAAGGGGGCCCTAACTGGTCCAATTAAGCATGCTTTTGATCTGCGAGTCTTACTGGAAGCTTCCGGGTGTGGAAGCCTCTGTGAGTCATCACTGCCCCTCAGCCAGTCTTAGCTCTCCCCAGGGTGCCTTTCATTGACAAAAGCTGTAGGTTTCAGGAGTTAACTGCAAATAACTCCATCTGTTATAGCAGAGGGCCTCTGGGTGAGAAATACTGTTGCTCGGTGCAGATTCTCGAACAGTCAGTGGGTGCAGTGGACTATAAGACGGCAGGCTCTGTAAAATCTACATTTTCTATAGGCTCTCTTTTTTGTTTTGTGTTTTGGTTTTTTGCATTCACTGCCGCTCTTCACTAGACAAAGATCACTTGTCAATCAGAGCGTGTGGGCGCTGCTGTTGTCTTTGGATTTTTCGTTGATGGACACTGTTGTGTTTCTGTATGCTCTCTTTTGTTTGTCTGTGCAGCCGTGGCAGTTAGCAGCTATTCAGCTGTTCTTCTCTGTGTTTTCCTCGAGTACACACACACACACACACACACACACACACACACACACACACACACACACACACACACACACACCATTTGTACTTCATGCTGCATGAAGCTTCAAAACAAAGTAATTTCTCAG
>NW_005187487.1:2380849-2394158 GCF_000239375.1 Pundamilia nyererei | reverse complement strand
TGTGTGTGTGTGTGTGTGTGTGTCACAATAGTAGTCTTGGATGTTTTATCTGTCTCCACCGGAGAAAACTTTATTGTGGGATAGGTGTCTGGTCATCACAAGTTACAGCATTTGAAAGGTCTCCTTTTTACCTGTAGTTTGACACCAGGCTTATCTTGCAGTAATAACTCCTTGGTCAAAATAATTGTTGTATTTCTCAGCGCTGAAAATGTAATGTGATTATCTCCTGTATGAAGCCATGAAGGCTCAAAATTGCTGGAAAAATAACATGAATTGAAAAGTGCCGACTGTTATTTACTGTGAGGTGTCACTGTTTCCATTTATCTGTCAATGTATTCTTTTATTTTGAGGATTTCATCCTCACGCAACTTCATTTACTTCCTTTTCCATTTCCCATTTCCCATTGACCCATTGTAAAGTTATATATATTTACATCACGCTGGCTCCCCACAAAAACAACAATAGAGAAGTTCCACTTTTTTAATTTGGTGAGCTTCTTACAGATGTGTCTGCCACCCTGATTTCTAACTTCAGTGTGAGTATCAGTGGAGAACAGGCAGAGGAATGGCGTGGAGGTCAAGGCACAGCGGGCAGGGGGCCGAGCAGCGAGAACATCACAGCTCATCCACGGCGAGCGCTTGTGTCACTTGATTGACGGGCCTCCAGATCTAACCTTCACCAAAGTGTGTCGAGGGCAGCGGCAGCGAAGCTGAAGGGGGGAGCGCTTGTCAAACTTGTTGAGCTTCATTCGCCTGATCCAGTAGCGTCACATGCCAGTCTCAGGGACAGAGATGTTAGTAAGACACAGAAAGGTTGGGCAATTGTACAAGCAAGTGAGCTGAAGTTTGGACCGGAAAAGTGAAGTTTTATTGCCTCATCATATAACTATTCTATTAACTGATTTAATCATTGAATTGAAGCCTACAAATTAAATTTTTTTGTTCAGTCTCTCTACACGCTCAGTTTCCCTCAAAATGCTTCCTTTTATAAATATATTAAGATATCCTGCAATGCAAAATGCAATACGCACTATTAGTGCATTAAGATAAACACATGGAGGTTTTTCACTTCAGCTAAACATATAAACTTTTGATTTTATACGTTTCTTTTCTTGCAACCAAATTGAAAATGTGCAGTGGAATCGTAGACGTTATTTAAAGCATGCACAGCTACTTTTTAAAGCCTCAGGCTTTTGAGGCTGGATTGCTCATTGAATTAATGCTACAAATACGTCATGTGCCCTTTTCATTTGTTGCCTTTTTTCAAATAAAATGTAAGCTCTGGATCATTCAGAATGGTGGACCATGATCACTGTCACCAGAGAAAGTTGTGTTTTTTTTCTTTCTAAATTGGAGGGGTACCAATAATTCTGGCCATGTCGTTATGAATCCCTCCTACTGTTAAACAGCCAGCTTCTCAGTCACAGGTCAGAATGGCTGACTTTACTGTGAAAAAGAGTGTTGAGTGTTCTGTGGCAAGGAGCTTGTTAGGTTCAAAGGGCAGGTTATTGAAAACCAGGCAAGCAACACCTCAGTGTATTTCAATGTGTAGACTAATAAAGTATTGTACAATTTTACTCACCCAAAATGAAGCAAAAACTTCTTACGACTGTTTATACTACACAGGAAGTGATATTAGTCAGATAATTCAAATAAAGATGCTCCAAAAAGGCATTATATCAGTTCAACACTCTGTGTCAGTGCCTTCAATTAGTGCCTCCAACCAGCAGACAGGTGCCTCTGACTTTAACCCCTAACAAAATCTAAATTATTATAAGTAAATTCAGCCCCATACAGCCAACTTCCCACATAAAAAGAGCTTTATCTACTAAAGTAATTTTGTGCACCAGGCTGCATTCATGTTTACTGTTGCTGTAAAGATGAGCGTTTTAACAGGAGTCTATGGGTTGGACTCGCTTTTAGAGTCAGCCACAGGTGGTCATTGGCGGAACTGCAGTTTTTGGTTGCCAAGGTTATTCCTTTGTTGGAAACTGCAGTAGCAGATAAAAAGCCTGTATATATCCTACCTTTAAAATGGTAGGATATATATTGGATATGTATGTAACTTGAACTGTAGATAAATGTTGGTTTTTACATGTAGCATATATATACGTGACACATGTAATGGGTTTGTCAAACCCTACTCTAAAGCCTGTCAAACAAGCTGCCACACCCCCTGGCTTTAAGCTGCCCTAAAATCTATTCTTTTTCCCGCTTTTTGTACATGTGTTATAATAGGAGACTAAATCAGATTTCATCCCAGGCTGTAAGTATTATTTCTCATTTTAACATGGGAGTCTGTGGGTCTATTGTCCTTTGTAACACTTGTAACAATCAGGAAAAAAGAAATAGGTCCACTTTACGTCACTTTTGTCTGTCAAGGAATGCATTTAAAGGCTTTTTTTTTCATTCATAAAGAATTTGGCTCATTTAAAACTTGTTCCAGCCTCTTTGTAGTGTGACAAGACAGAGGTGGCTGTGTTTGCAGGGATTACTGGGACGTCATCATGTGAAGCATCCTGTGGTTAAAAAATAATCATCTATTGTTGTGACTATGAAGACTGCAATCTTCCAGTTTCTATCACATAATCTTTTGGCTGCTACCATCAATCCCCACTCAAAAGTCATCTCAACCCCAACATGTTAACTGGGAGACGGGCCAGAGTCAAACCAGTGGAGCCACTCCACCAAAGCTTCAGTTCCAAACGCAGGCTTCACTGTAACCCAGCCCAGCTACCAGACAGGAGACATAAACACGCCAAGGGTTTAAACATGGAAATCCAGCAGGCCTGTGAAATGTTTCATCTCTGATCTCACTCTTTCCAGCATCTCTGCCGTCCAGGAGTCACACCAGAGGCAAGAGCCTGGAGGGAGAGGTGCAGTAACGGTCAAATCAGAAGTGTTATTTTGGGGGTTGCTGGGGGTTTTTGTTTTTGCGCCATGCCACTGAATCATCACTTTGACAAAAGCGTTACTTTGCAGTTGGAGGATGAGCAGGGGAGGCTCACAGAGATGCTCAGTAGAGAGTGCAATGAAGTCTTTTGAGCGCCGATGTGATGAGTAATGGAGCGGGCTTGTGTGAACCAGCGTCGGGGGGCCATTTGTGGTTAAACATGAGCATGTCGCCACATACCAGTGTGCTTTTTCCCATCAGTGAGCCCCCCCACACATACACACAAACCCCTTCTAGACATCCCGTCCCAGCAAACCACCCCTCCAGGGCGTACACAGCACATTCCTTCTTTATCAATAGATGAGGGTTTGATTTATGTGCTCCTGGTAATAACCAAACACCAGAGCTGCTGGCAGTTAGGTTAGGAGGCAGCCGCGTGTTACTCAGCTGACTTTTTAAAACAATTAGTGAAAGCTGGCTTTTCTTTCTGTAGTCATTTGATCAGATGATAAAACACTTAACATCCTTAAAGGATGTTGGGAAACAGATCACATTTTAGGCATTTCACGAGTGCCAGATTTATGACTTTGCTGGTTTTACGTGAAACCGATTAAAGCCCTTAATGCTGATGTTTTGTTAGAGTTGACAGACACACTTTCACACAGGGCAAATCAGTAAGTCATTTCAAACTAGTTGCAGGCAGCAGTACAAGTCAAACAGCTGGAAAATGCCACAGCACCCCCTACTGTTGGCAGCTTAGTGAATTTAGACATGAAGCTTCCCCTCGTCTTTTAAGTGTGTTTCATGTTCTCTCTAAAATAATAATAATTTAAAACCCCCCAGAAAGAAGCATTTTAGGAAAAATATTTGAAAAAATTCCAAATATTTTAAATTGACTTTTTTCCCCTCCAGCTTTCATGTTTTCAGGAATTGTTGACTGGGACAATAGTCCAGGGTTACAGCTACTCCAAAAGGTTACTTCAGTAGTAGCTGGGGGACCTTGGAAAGATTAACACAACTAATATATATTAAAATAATAATAATAATAATAATAATAATAATAATAATAATAATAATAATAATAATGTGTGCTAAAAAAATAGAAGAATAAGCAGTAGAAGTGAAAAACTAAAATGTGTTTCAAAATATTAAAATGCTTAGTAGAGAAAAGCTGTAGTCCCCTTTTAAAGTCAGGCTACAATTATAAAGGTTCAGTTAGGGGTAAGTATGGATAAATAGATAAAATATTTCTGTAAAGAATCAGCCATTGTTTAGTGGACTAAAAGATAAAAGTAGTGGAATATTAAGCTGTCACAAATAAGTGATTAAGACCGTTAATAACTGATAAACTGTCAGCTGGATGTAAGAATATGGTACTGTGCAAGTCTTGAGCTAGGCTCATTTCTTAATATTTTGCCTGGAAAATTAGAAATCTGACACTGAGAATGATGCATGTGCAAAAATACACAGAAATACAATTCAAAAGACCTGATCCCTCTGATTTTCAGTCCAATGTTTTCTTCCCATTTCACTTCCTTAAGTTCCACTGACAGATCATCTGAAGGTCTTTGCTAGCTTTCTTTTCAAGGATATAGCTTAACTGTTCATCTATTGTAGAATCTTTTTATGCATGCTACTGCTTTTCTCCTCCACTTGTCTAGTCTGGACACACCATGCAAATATATGCCATGTTTTTAACTAAGAGCCCAGTTATTTTTATTTTTATTGTTTGGCCTTTTTTGTAGATTCAACTAAAGACATGGGAACAAATTATGTGTTTTTGTTACAAGTTGTTAGTAACTAAGATAAAATTTAAAATAAGTTTTTTTTGTTAAATTGTCGGTTGTGTGTAGACACAACAGTGATTCATCCCTTGAGTTAGGAGCCTTTTTCCTGTTTGAATGATTCATAGATCTATTAAGTGGCTTTTTAAATATATATTCATTCTTCGGAAAATGACGAGGAATTCACAGAAAATGAGTAAAAGAAGCCAATGTCCAAACAAAAACTTTGAAAGTTTCTCATAAAGTCTGGCTCTTTGGTAACAAACACTCAGATAATTTGGGACAACTTAATACAAAGTGACAGGTAACATGTTTCTTCGATTAAATAATATATTTTTCTCTATCTTACACAAGTCAGTGTCAGCATAATTTCATGCCAGAATATTTACTGAATATTGTCAGTTAACATGAATACTGTGGGTGATTATTCCCTTTTTAAGAATTCTTTTTTAGACAAAGCTGTAGTTGTTCAGTAACCTAATGCAAATCTTAAAACTGTAAACCAACGCTGTGATGTAATTTGAACCTTTAAAAGTCTATTACCTTTTAAGGCCCTTTTTATGGGCCTGTAAATAGCCTGAAATGCCATTAGTAGTACTGCTAAAAGTAATTTCTAAGGAGGTTAAATTGTTAACAGCGATGGATAAATGGCAGAAAAAGCAAGTAGTGATGATAGATGGTAAAAATCCACAGCTTATACTAATAAAAAAAAAAAAGTAGCTCAGACCAAAAGGGAACCAAAAATGAGTATATACACTTTTAAATGAAAAGAGTTCAGGTTAATACATTTAGATATGAGGGGTGGTGTTAATGAAGGAGCCCCAGAGTGTACGCGACATATCTGTGGTAATGAAATCTGATGAAAAACCCAAATTTTTTCCCCAAAAAGAAATCTGGGGAAATCTGCCCGAGATGCCAGTATTTTATTATTTAACCAGGTTGCATAACAAATGAAATAAAAGGGATTGAAATTGCATAATTTATTTGGTATATTGTTCCATATAGATTGTAGAGTGATTTTATTAATTTTTAGATTCCTGTTTTTTAATACTGGACTCAATTGCAGTAGCTTTGCATGATTCAGAGTTCAAAATATTGAAATGTAATACTGAGCTACAGTGCAGCTCAGTTCATCCTCTGCGTGAAATGACCTGTTTTAGCTCTCTTCCATGCTGCCTTGAGCAATCTTTCTTCTGATTGGCTGCCCCTCATAAATGTCACTATGTAAAATATAGAGCCAAGAGAAAAAAAAACTGTCTAAACCTGGCTGCACATACGCTGACCTCATTACTTGAAATTTTGTCTGTATTTAACTGCCACCTGTTTGAAAATAAGGTCCCCTTAACAATGCATTGTTGTTTTATTTCTTCTCAGGGTGCTGGTGATAGCTTCATTGGAGCACTGGCATTTTACATGGCCAACCACCCACACATGCCTCTGGAGGAGATGGCCCGCAGAGCCAATCTGGTGGCAGGGGTGAGCGTGCGGGAAATCGGCACGCAGACGTCTTTTCCGTACAGACGGGACCTCCCAAATGAATACTTCCAAGAGTAGCAGTAGACCCTGATGTTAAGGGACCACATTCTGAATGGGGTCAGAAAGACTCAACACTAAATGTTCTTATGAAAATTTGCTGCTTAAGATATCTTAAAATTGATTACCATTAAAGATAAGTCAATCATTGAGATTATTTTATTTGAATTAACCACAACAAATGTTTCACAAAGTACATTCACCCAATTAAATAATTATTTTGAACCAATGAACAGCTTCAGATCATGGCAGCGGTGGTCCCCTTACATAACATCACTTTTCTGGTTTCAAGTCTCTTTTGTTCAAGCCTGGAGTTCCACTTTTATCCATCCAGGAAGATCCTCTGATAAACACGTCAACCAGATTAACCCGCTGTACCATCCCCGGCAATAAAAACGATGCCTTTAAACCTCTGCAAGTTCATTTTGTCCATCTGTGTGTGTCGGTGTGCTGCGGTTAAATCGATCTGATCTTCCTCTTCTCAAAAAACAGGACGTGCTTGTTCACTGAAAAGACAAAAAGCAGAAAGTAGGTGGAAGTCAAGGGTCACTCCAAATATGGGTTTTGTTTATTTTCCACTGGGGTGAACAGAAGGTGTGACCAACACGTTCTGAAAACAGGTCCACCATAAATTTGAATCCTTAGCTGATTTTAAATTGGACTAATCTATTCCAGGTGTTATGCTTGGACAGTTTGGATCACTCAGCAGAAGTCAAATTATATTTGTCCCCCTGTACTTTTGTTTGTATCCCCTCCAGTGTGTCAAAATTGTGAGCACAGTGAGGTCATGATGAAACTCGCAGTGAAAATGGTCAGAACAGGACAGCCAAGGACATCTCTAAAAATAGCAGCAACGATTGAAGCTTTCTGGATATGCCCGAGAAGATAATCTTGAACTGGAGGTTTGCCAAATTTAGAATCAGGTACGGCTTTTCACTTTGGGAAGAATGTTTTGATCACACCACATGTTTAAATACAAATAGTTTCCAAGTTAAAAGAAAAACAATCATATACTGTTGTGTGCTCAAAGGTCGATTGGGAAACCCTGGGTTCACTTTTCAAGTAGCGATTTATTAAAGTGCCAACACCTTCATGTGACTGCTTAGCCTGCTTGCTGCCGCTTGAATAAGTGAAGCCAGACAAGGAAAAGATATCCTGGGTTATATGGATTTTGCTTTAATGAGTATTTGTGTGTCATAGTTGTTCTCACACGGCTCTTACCAAATGGATCGTGTTTGCGCAGCACCAGTTTGTCTCTGAGTCGGTTCCTCTTTGTGTTGAAGAAGTATCCGGTCCCTGCAGCACTCACCATCTGCACCAGGATGGTCCTGACAGGTAAGCAACACACAGAGAGGTGACTGCCATTTCAACACGAAACACTAACAACAGGCCTCATTCACGGGTGCACGTGCAGAAATGTTCTTAACCTCTGCACAAAATTAGCGTTGGATTTGTGCACTGGATTATTCTAACCCGTCAGGTTTGTGTGCACTACCTGCAATCAGCACAACTGAAGTAGAAAGGGTTAGAGTCACAGGAGGAAACCACCTTAATAGTCACACAATAATAGACTCTCTGCTTCAGAAATATCACATGCTTTCTTTAAAATGACAAAACAAGAGAAAAATATTCTTCAGTGAGGGTGGCTTTAACCAGTTTGCTGTGACAGGTGGAAACAAAGTCAGCACCTGGAGAAGCAACTTGCCTGACGTACAGTTATATCGGCCCTGTGCTCATGTCAAACCCTGAATTCCTTACAGTTCGTTATTCAATTCTGAGAAACTTTTTGCTTATCTTATTCTGGAAACCTGTAACTAATGACCAAGATGAAATGACTACTAATAATAACAATTCATATTAGTAGTGCTCTTCTTCTTTTGGTTGCTCCCTTTAGGGTCCACCATCATTACATCTATGAATTTTCTCTGTAGTAGTCCTCTTTTTCTTCCTGCCTGGCAACTCCATACTTTACATCCTTTATCCAGTGTATTTGCCAGCTTTCCTCTGCCCATTCAAACCATCTCAGGCTTGCTTCTTTAACCTTGTCTTCAAACCACTTAACTTGAGCCGTCCCTCTGATGTACTCATGTCTAATCTTGTCCATCATGGCCACTCCCATCTTAAATAATGCCACCTCCTGCTCAGCCTTCTATTTTGTTCGTTAGTGCCACTGTCTCCAAATCATACATCGAACCTATCATCTTGTAAACTTTCTGGTCCCTGTGGCTAAAAAATGATATATAAGAAATTATCCCTGACACTGCACCCTGCCTGCACTCTCTTCTGCACTGTCCATTACTTAGGATGGCTGAGCCCAGGTATTTAAACTCATCTGCCTTCACCACCTCTTCTCTTTGTAGTTTCACTGTTACACCTGTCTTGCTCTCACTTACACGTGTTCTACTGACTTTCATTCCTCTTTTCTCCAGAGCATACCTCCAACTGTCCAGACGTTCTTCCATCTGCTTTCTACTCCCAGTAAAGATTACAATGCCGTCTACAAACATCACATCCCACGAGACTCCTGCCTGACCTCGACTTGGACAAATGGTTAGAGTTGGATTAGGGATGGGATCCAACATGTGGATAAGTAATAGCATTAAGTGTAAAGATGTTTGTTTAAATGCTCTAAGACAGCCCGGCTTTCATCACGTGTTCGTTTCCATGACGTAAAGGAAAGGTACATCTGTACTCCGAAGTGCAAATTCTGTTAAGATTATTTTAATGAAACAGAAATTTACGCGTAAATCCTCAGTATGCACGGTTTACGCACAGCCTTATGCTTCATGTGTGAATGAGGCCTATTGACTAGACTTTCAAAGAATCAGCCAGTGCACTTACTTGGATTTTGCCTTCGCCACTGTAAAAAGAAAAGAAAAGAAAGAAAGAAAGAATCTTATGCAGGTGAATCCAACAGATATCGTTCAGCAGCACTCAGAGCAACGGGATTTTAGTGGAAACTTGCTAACAGCACGCCAACACCAGCCCCAGAAAGTCCTTAAAGCTGTTAAGGTTGTGTGCAAGTATCTGCTGAAAACTCAAAGACTCTCCTACACATCTAAATGAAAAGAAAAACTACCTCTCGAGTAGCACAGGTGCTTTCTGAGATTTCCGCACTTACAAAGCCCAGTGAATGGACACTGAACACATACTGCTGTACTATCCAGAAGCTAAATCTATCTCTCTAAAACCCAAAACCACTGAAACGTGTGAAATAAATTTATTATAAAATATTTCACAGTGACTGCCCACATGAACAGACGTATATTTTAAGAGCAGCTCACGTTTTAGCATCAGCTAACCCCACAACAGCGTATTGGGAGAGCTCTAGGTACGCATGCGTCGTGCTGTTTGAAGACAAGATTTAAGAGAATAAAATACTTACAGTTTACTGTGGTGAGAAACATTTTCTAAGTGTTTATCTAATCGCGTCTATTAAAACATAGCTGTGTGCGAGTAACGGCAGGTCACATTGACAAGCTCGATATCCGGTGTAAATAGAAACACTTCCGGGTCACCTTAAAAGCGTATTCCATTAAAAACGAACTGTAGGCTGGTGCTCTTTTCATACGTGTGTGTGTTTTTTAATTATTATATATACCAGAGAGAAAAACATCCAAGATCAAAATGTACATTTGAAACAACAATTTTTAATACTATCTGAGGCAATGTGTGTTTTCTTAAGAAACTTCAATCCATGAAACTCAGGATTTCTCTAGATAATGATAGTCTATTCATTTAACATATAATTCTCCTAATTTGCTATTATAAATCTCCCTTAAAAACGTTTGCCACAGGTAATAAACTGATAATAATTCAAAGGATAAAGTTGATACAGATGATCAGAAACGGACAAAAATCTGACATATCATGTTTACTCTGGTATAATGAGTAGTTTCAAATTCGTCTTAACTAATTCAAATCTGATATAAATTTATCTACTTGTGGGTAAATTAAATAAATAAAAAATGTAAAGTGCCATTAATTGTGCATTTATACCTGATCTTTTGCCTTTTGATTTGATTTACAGTGAATATATTAACTTTAATCCCAATATTTCTGAGGGTTTTTTTTCCAGAATATTTCAACCATGCTGAGCTCAAATGTTCCAATTTAATTTAATTTAATTGTTTTATTTCTATTCATTGTTTAAAATTTAACAAACCTATTATGGCAATAATGTGTTTTCCCATAACTAGAATTTTCCTTTTTACTGTTTTAAAGTCAGAGGTGGGAAGAAACGAAGTGCAAATACTCTGTTACTGTACTTAACTACAATTTTCATGTATCAGTACTTAAGTATTGTTTTCTGACTACTTATTACCTTTACACCCTACATTTCTAAACAAATATCTGTACTTTCGACATTTTCAAAACAGCCTCGTTACTTTTGCTTTAACGCATTTGGGTCGAGTTATTATTTTATCATTGCGAGCCTTCAAACATCAAACCGATTTGAGCCTAAACAGAAAGACATGAAAGGTAGTCCTGTTCTCGCATAAAAAGAGATAACGTGTGCAAAAGTCAGGGGTTAAAAGTGGGACGGTGTTTTGTTTTTTTTAATTCTGGAGGAGCGAGCTTAAAGGGAGTAACATTTTTTTTAAGTGGCAGGTCATATCAAATGCAGCGTTTTATCAGCTCAACAAACATCAGCAAACACGCAAACTGTTCCTGTGTAATTTGTCACAGCCAAAGGTCAAGCTGCTGTATTTCACAGGGAGAGAAATGAAAGAGAGCTAGCTTCACTCAGAGATGGAGAAAGATAAGAAAGACAGGACAGTAGAGGAAGAAGAGAGGTTAGATTGAAAGGTAAGGGCTGCTCAGTGGGATCTGATAAACTGGAAATGTACATGTAAGTCCTTGTGTTTTTAAATGAGATATTGGGTCTGTACATGTGACATTGTTATATAGTTTTTCATGTTGTGAAACATGCTGCTAAACAAACTGAGGTAGACTAACTGTTATTTAAAGGTTGCATGAAAATCCTCTGCATGTTAATGGAAGATAAACAGGTTAGTTTGCTGTAGTGTGATGGGTTTAAATTAAAGAGCAGTGTGTGACTGGTGCACATTGGCTGCGGTTTCATGGTCACAGTAAGGTTACATGAAGTGTAGCAGAGATTCATTTGAATTTTAGCTGATGATGCTTACTGACCTAATTCCACCTTCATACCAACTTTATACAGTCTACTATAAACAGTGTGCTGTCAGTGTAGAGCCCTGAAATCAGCCAGAACTACTGACATGCTGTTGAATTCATTTGTGTACATCCACAAAGAACAACAGGTCAGCTGATCACAGCCTGTACACAAAGAAAACCTAATGGAACTCTCAGTAGAAATTATTATGAATTATGAGTCTTTTCCCCACAGTGAGCAGTTTTAGGGTTCCCCCACCTCATGAATTCCTGACTGTACACATTGTTTTGTTTAGAGGCAAAGTCACCCTCTACAGCAGGGGTGTCAAACTCAAATACAAAGTGGGCCAAAATTCAAAACTGGAACAAAGTCGCAGGCTAACATTAATATTTATTGAAAAAAAAATCTTCCTCCAGATGCAAGAATGAATCTTTTCTTATGGACTCAAACATGTTTTGCTGAAAAACTGAATATGGAACAAGCAAAGCTTAATACTAAACAATATATATATTAGCTGTATAATACCAGTAGGCCAGCTCTAATAGTAATTTGGTATGGCTTTGCGGGCCAGAGTTTAACACCTATGTTCTACAGTTTTGGAAATAGAAAATATCAATTTATTTTGCTTAATTTTACGGGAGTATTTTTAACAGCAATATTTGTACTTCTACTTAAGTACAGAGTGTCTGAACTTTTGCTAACTCTGCTTAAAGTATATCTCATGTTCAAAACAGTGTTTATTTCAATGCTAGAGAATGAGATAAAAAAAACAAAAAAACAAAAACACCACTTCCTTTGGGTTTTATTGTGGGTTTGTTTTTTTCCTTTTCTGCTTCTTTCAGGTGTTGCTTGCTTGGTTTCCAGTTTCCTCCTCTCTGCAAATAACAAGCTCTTTTCACAGACTATATGCAACACTTATTTGCACAGTACATTCAGCTAGTCTGACTGAGAACCTGGCTATTTTCAATATTAAGTTACCAGAATTAATGGTACCCTTTCCCTTAAAAATGAAAAACAAAATGCTATTTTCTCAAACAAGAGTAATTGGCCTCCACTATTCTGGATCTAACATTATTATTGTGAGCAGGTGAATTTCATATATTGTATTTCATATTGTGCACTCACTGGCAGCAATGCTGGGTTGGTGCTGCTCCAATTCTCTTATGGTTATTTAAGATGTGCCTTCTTCTTGCAATTAAAAACACATTGTCCCACGCAGAATAAACAAGAGCTTCTTTCGAAATGTTTTATTCTTTGTCAAACTATAGAAATGCAAGTACGCATGAGAAAAAAACACAATGGTATTTAATCCCAATGCATAATAATGATTTATACTTAGTTCTTCAACTCCCATAGGGCAGCTTTGCTTGACTGAGAATTCAAAATAATCCTTATTTTTATACTGCACTTGGTGTGGCACCTCAGTTCATCCTCTGTTAAAAAACAAACAAACAGAAAAACTTTAGCTCCTTCCATTTTAAGTTAATCTTATTCTAATTGGCTAACCCCAGAAAACAATTAGATGGGGTTTCTGTGGGGCTTGTAGTTTTGAGTTTTATCTCTGGACAAATATAAAAATACCCTACATTGTATCAATGATTCAGGCAGGTGGTGGTATAATGGTCTGGGGAATATTTTCCTGGCACAATGTGCCACTTAGTGCCAACTGAGCATGATTTATATGCTAGCTATAGGCTGGTCCCAGCAGGATAATATGCCATTTCATAAAATTCTAATCATCTCAAACTGGTTTATTGAACATGACAGAGTTCACTGCTCTCAAATTAACTCGACAGGCAGCAGATCTCAGTTTAATAGAGCACCTTTGAGATGTGGTGGAACAAGAAAAAAAACATCATGAATGTACAGCAGACAAATCTCATCAACTGGACCCAAATCTAAGAAATGTTTCCAACATCATTGATGCCACAAAGATTTAAGGCAGCTCTGAAGACCAAAAAAA
>NW_005187487.1:2360955-2380774 GCF_000239375.1 Pundamilia nyererei | reverse complement strand
GAGTCTGTTTTTGCCTTCTGATTTCCCTCATCCCCTTCCTTGCTAATGTCTTAAGCTCCTTCGGAATTTAGTTTTGAGATTGGCTCTTTGCCTTAACAATTGTTGTTTGAACTTTGCATGTAGCCAACAAGCAGGGGACAAACATGCTGTGCAGTCAGTGGAACACCCAGTCTAGCTCCAGAGGACATGTTAATTTTATTTAGCAGACCTGTAACTTGAGCTTCGTTGCTCCAACCCAAGTCATTCACTTAGCTTTGCTTCATTCCATTTCACCTAAATGGAATTCATGAAAATGTGATTCAAAGAAATCACATAAAAATGAAGGCCATCATGGAACAAGTTGACAAAGATACTAGTTGTTGGTGGTCATAATGTCTCTGACCTCAGGCAGAGGAAATAGACCAAGGGCTTTTCTGGGATGTCCCAAAATCTTAGACAGAGCTTATCTCTCAAAGGCAGATGAATAGTTCTGATATGTCATGGAAATCCCCTCAAGACCTCAGAAAGTAGTTACTTCACAGCCTTTTTAATGTGGCCATGAGAGAACAGCGTGTGGTGAGAATCTAACCTGCTTCTCACTGCGTGACTAACACAACTCGCTGGTTTTACTCTCATGACTCTCATTTCATCTCACTGTAATGTACGTCATGCACTTTGATGCAAAAAAAGTAGTAAACAGGAAGTGTTGTCACCTGGTGTTATTAAAGGTTGTATGATGGGAGTCTGATCAAAAACAACAGTTGACATTTTTAATTTTAATATTGTTAAGATATAGAATACTTTTTTGTTGATTTTGTCAGCACTCTTTTTGTTTGTACCCAAAGATCAGTTATTTAGATAGATTTGCCTGGATCTTTTTTTTCAGTACAAGAGTCATCCAGCCTCACATGCAAAAGAAAATCCATACCACATCATGTCAGAAGTAAAGAAAAAATGATTTTTCACACAGTGTTAATCTGCACTTTATCCAGAACAAATTAACTGAAACTGCTAACTACTATAGTAGTAATGTAGTACTGTATAGGGACGCTGGAATAACATTCAGATCACTGTGGATGGAGCACCAATCTGCCTGCTAATCTTCCAGTACTTATGAACAAGATCTCAATATATCTGAAATCCCCCAACCTACATGGAGGCACAGAGCAGTCCATCTTTTTCTAAGAGAGAAACATTTCACTGTCTCTGCCTTAACAGGCATCACCTCTTGTGTGTGAGGGTGTTTTCTAACTGATCGTCTTGGAAATGTTTGACTAAAGATAGGAATCCTCCCACCCTTTAAAAAAACATCTTCATCATAGATTCATAGTCTGCATTGTCCTGTTTTTGTCACCTGCTCTGACACATCATGTGTACACAATGATGTAGCTCCATACTGTAATGGGCATATTTAGAAACTGAGTGAACAGCAACAACAATGTACAACACGCGTGAAGAATGGCCTGAAAACAAGCTCATAGGAACATCTTTTATGTCATAAAGAAGGCAGAAGAAGAAGAATGTTCCAGTACAGAAAACACTCAGGAAAAGTCTCTGAGGTTAAAGTGTCTAGTGATGTGGTTCCCTGGGGAAACAAAACATTCTTCTGGGTATCAACATGTAAAAACATCAATGATGATCTCTTTATATGTTAGACTCCTACACACTGTCCAAGTTTGAAGACTCCTGTGGGTAGACAGTCACTGGTGGAATATTCCACTCTCACCCGAGGTGGAAGTTTATTCAGAGTTTCAGAGTTTTTTCCCTTTTCTCTCATCTCTTAGCTCTGTAATGTATACAACGAAAAGACTCTATTATATTTCCCGCTCTCTAATAGACTGGCAACCTGTCCAGTGTGTATCCTGATGTTTGTCCTATGCTGTGACGAGTGTTGGGGCCATTACCCAAAAACTAATCATTACACAGGGTGAGAATTTGGTGATTTTGGAGGGCTCAGAGTAAGGCTGTTACTCCTAGATGAGGTGTTTTGGTTATGTCCTATATCAGGAAGAGGTTTTGGAGCAGACACAGATCACACTGGAGAACTTTAAGCCCTTTTTTCTATTAGTATCTACTCGGATTGGCTTGATGCGACTCAAGGCGGTATGACTCGTTTTCCATTAAAATCTAGTACCACCTAATATGTGTGAGTCATAATTAGTATGCAACATGAACACCACAACAAAGGTAGACGCCGAGGCAACGATATACCTGCTGCTTGGTCTGTGGCATTTTGACAGACTTGAGTTTTGAAAAGGAGACACTCTTATGACTCATCCAATGATCCCACTGACTAGCCAGTCGGTGGCATGCAGCCTGTTGATGTCACAGTTTTGGATCACCTTGGATAACTTGCTGGCAGAGTAGGCACTAAAAAGGTACATGGTACCAGGTACTATGACCTTTTGGAAACCCCTGCAAATCGCCACCCGGAGTAGGTACTAATGAAAAATAGTCTTTAAATTTCTAGGCTGACAGAGTGCCTCAGTGTCCCCTCTGACAGAGATGGTGGTGGTGTTTAAGGCAATGGATATTTATTTTTTTTAGCTAAATTTTTTACATCCATTTTGAATGTTTATCATTTAAACCATAACTGTTTAATATAAATCAGCCAATACTCTATCATTATAGATTAAAAACTCAAACAGTCAAGCAACTGAAATTTGTTGTCGCTGGGCTTTATAGCCATTAAATTAAGGGAATCCCTCAAATAGGAGTTATACCATATTGCTACAGTACTTTAATGGTGAAAGAGCCACTATAAAAACAAGGGGTAGGATGTGTCTGCAGTCACAAAAGGGCCTTCAGCTACCTCTTGAGCACCCATGGTTTGGCTGCGTGATATAAGTGGCATAAAACTATTAGCACCTTTTTCTCCACAGCTTACTCGCATTTAAAAACCGAAGATCCAGTATTTGCACTACAGTATCACAGTCCCACTAGTACAATACATTACATGAAGCTGTAATGAGGCCTAGTGGAGCTGTATTGGTAAAACCGGCAGGGAAAGCCATGCATTAAAGCGGAAATGAACATGAATGTTATTGGACAGGCTGAGGAAAGCTGTAACCAGGCAGGGAGCAGCTGTCAGGATGTGTGTGGAGGAGCTTGCGTCACTGAGGGATAATTCTGAGAAGGAGGCTGAGACCACAAGCTCCAGCTTCAGCTTTCCTCCTCCTCCACCACCCCGCCCACTCAGCACTCTCCACAGCCACTCCAGACGTTTGCTTTCCTTCTCCTACTTCATTGCACTGATAGTCCTCATCTTCCTTTTCATTCACTTATTATTTCACCGCTTCTTCACTTTTATATTTTAAACAAATGAGCTGTGGTCGGTATCTAGAGAAGCTTTTACTTGGTAAACTAGTATGTCGTCAGTGTTTGGACATTTAATAGTGTGTTTTCAAGACGTGAAGGGGCACAAATCATTTTAACTAAAATAAAAAATCTGGAGCTTTGTAACCAAAGAGCACATTTTGAGGAGCTTAAATGAAGATAATAGCTAAAAGATAATAATATGTCTGCTTCATGGTCAAACTATGTTGACTAAAACTTAAGGATTCACAGTCGTTTTATATAAGGCATTAGGAGAGGCAGATATTGTAATGTATTTCTTTGTGTCATTAAAAGATCGAGACCAAGTATAAAAAACTGTTTAATATTAATAAAATATGGGTATGCATGGACACATTATGAAACTTTTGTAAGTATATATTCAAGACGACATGAGAGGAAGTTTAAATTCCATTTTAACTGAAATTTATTTGCAAAAACTGAGAAGCATCTGCAGAGCCAGTTGCTCACAGGTTTGAGATCCAGAGCTATGGGCCTAATGGTAAAGTATTATTCACTTTCAAAATAAGCCATACATACTACACACTAGAAATTAACGAGGGAAACATGACGTAAATGGAAAAACCGCAAAAGGGGACGATGTAACAATGATCACAGGGATAATGAGGACTTAAGTGCATACACAGGATAACGAGAGGATGGGCAACAGGTGGGAACACAGGAGGACCAAATCAGCCATAAAGAGAGAGGGAAAATGCACATGAGATGACGGACTGTCAAAGTAAGGCAGGAAATACAAGACAGACATGGAGCTGCAGAGTCAACACTGAGAATGACTTACTAGATGAAAAATGGGAAAGGCAAGGTGATGGAAAGGTGAACTGACCATGCTGCCCTCCCATGGCTGATGTCTTTCAGGGAGCCAGAGGGGCAGGTAGCTCCAGGCCATTAATTTCACTGTGGAGCACAGAGCATAGGCACACCATTCCAACACCGATGCTCATTTTTGCCGCCCATGTGCTGCAGCAGGCTGCCTTTATTGTGAGAAGTAAGAAGAGAAGGTTCAGGAACTCAGGTGGCGCAACACAGCTCTCTTGCAGGGTGCTCTGTTGTGGTGGATGCTGTAGAGTGGAGGGCACAGCAGGAGCAAGACACAGACCTGCTAACAGTCCTGCAGTGACCCCACTGGGGTGAGGTCACTGGGATTTTTAACTCCACCAAGGGACTGTTTGCCAAGTTTAGTTCTCTTAGGCAGCAGGAGGAGCGTGATGATCCTGACACAGGGGAGGAGAGGTGGCTGATTGTGGTACCACCAGGACTACTACTGGAGTCAGCAGCAGAGGGATGTGGAGGACTTCTGTCACAGCTGTGATGCATATTCATCTCACCAGTCCCATGCTCAGTTTTAGCAACAATCAGCAGGAGCACCAGTGGAGTAGCTGTGGATGTCAAGGGGACATTTCCCTGTATAGCTAGCGAAAACCATTATGTCCTTGCGGCCCATGGACTATTTTACCAAGTGGTATGAGTTATATGCCATCCCAGACCAGGAGGCAGAGACTGTCGCTGACACGCTGTCTGCCATGTGCAAATGCCTTGGGATTAAGAAGACCCACACCACGCCACTCCAGAGAGGTTTAACAGGACACTGGCCCAGCAGTTAGCTATCCTTACCTCAGAACACAAGCAGGAGTGGACCTACCATCTTCCCCTCATCCTCAGGGCCTACAGGTCAGCAGTTCAAGACTCCCTCCACCCAGTGCATGTCTGCCCGGCTTGTACTGTCTTTCCACTTCACACTGTCCAGAAGAAGAACTGGCAGCAAGATTCAATAATTTTCTTTCATTATGAATCTTGTTGTAAAGACTCACCTTTCAGCACACTCACTCACTTCACCAGATTCACTTTGTTTCCTTTTCTCACCTTTGGGTGTGGTGCTTGCCTTTAATTGCGCTCACTTGTCACACGTTATATAAGGACTGCACTCACCTGCAGCTCACTTTTTCTCCACTCCTGCATGGAGCGGCAGCTGAGACTTAGCAGTGTGGGGTTTTTGTTTTTTTTGTTTTTTTTTTGTTTTGTTTTTTTAAAATACTGGTTATTCAAATAAAACGAGAAACATGCAAGTGATTGATGACTGTTCATTCTCATTCTGCCCAAATGAGCCCATGATGGTAACAAGCTCCAACTTCCTCTGAACCCCCTCCTCCTTAACAATCTGAAGACCATTACTCTTTGTCCACACGTTTAATATTGTAGAAAGAGTGAAACTGAAATAAAAATATAATGTAATTTCAATTGCAAAGTATAATCTTTAAATGTTCCATATACACTGTATCTATAGTCTACGACAGGGGTGGGCAATTCCAGGCCCCGAGGGCAGCCTCCATTTCCCCAGTACGCCTCTATAGTGGAATCACTGTTGCAGTCTAAATAATGTGATTTAGGTTATCGTAGACCAGGGGTGGGTCCCTGCAGGTTTTAGATGTGTCCTTGAACCAACACAGCTGATTTAAATGGCTAAATTAGCTCCTCAATATGTCCTGAAGTTCTCCAGAGGCCTGGTAACGAACTAATCATGTGATTCAGGTGTGTTGACCCAAGGTGAGATCTAAAACCTGCAGGACACTGGCCTTCGGGGCCTGGACTTGCCCACCCCTGGTCTACGATAACCTAAATCACATTATTTAGACTGCAACAGTGATTCCACTATAGAGGCGTACTGGGGAAATGGAGGCTGCAAGTATGACTACATGACTGCCATTGTTATCTGCTAAAGTTCAGGCTCTGGCTGCTGAGCTGGGGTCTGCATGCACTCAGCTTTATCATCTGGATTCTTGCTCCTCGCGACTAACAATAGTTTATTTAGCAGTATAATGCAATTGTTTCTGTCCTAGAATCAGTTTGCATTCTACCATTGCGCTCTATCCTTTGGTGCAATATAAATAAAAGTAATATCCATATCCCCACAGTAGACTGCTCCATCATTTTCCTCCTCACACTATATATGAAATTAGCTGATATTAGTGCAAGTGTGCAGGAAGAAAAACGTTTGTTTGTGTGATATTAATGCAAGTGTAGTCATATCTTCAACTGAGAGCAAAAGTGAAGGAAGGTGAAAAAAGAGAGAATTTAAAAAATGGGGGGGGGGGGGGGGGTGTTGGTGGCTAAGCTTGTGTCTATGTTAAAGCGAATTATCAGACTAAAAAAAATTCTAAGTAGTCTGTGTTATTCCTGATTAAGAACAAGTCACAAGGTCAAACAAACTGCCTGCAGAGCCCTAGAGAGCTTGTGATTATGTCCAGGCAAAGAAACATCTACACATGCAACATTAAAGGTTCCCAAGAGCACAGTGGCCCCCAGGTCTCTTCCCAGAAATTGCTTCCTGGCCAAGCCAACTAAGAACCTGATGATCTCTTGGTCACGATCTTTCCTGCAGATACTGTAGGGAAACCTGCCAGAAGGACAATCACAAAAAGTCTGTTTGGAGATTGTAAACAAATGACCGTAAAAACACTCTCAAATTATAAAACTTGTATTGAACCATTTGGGCTCAAATCTAAGCATTATTTTCACTGCACACCTATCCTTTGCCTTTCCTACAGTGAAGCACGTTGGCATTAACTTTATACTGTTGGGGTGTTTTTCAGCAGCAGACACTGTGAAAAAGGTGAATGGAGATATCTATGGTGGTACCATTAATGAAAACCTGCTCAGGGTGGTCAGATCCTCACTAGGTGGATGATTCATCTCCCAGCCTGACAGTGACAGAAAACTTGGAGTGCCTTAAGAACAACTCTGTATGTCCTTGGGTGGCCCAGCCAAAGCCTGGACTTCAAACAAATTAAATTGCTTTATGATACGTATCAACGATTTTCAAATTCCAGCCTGTGTAAACACATGTTCCATTTCACCACCAAATATTGTTATACTGTTTTTGCATAATGCTACTGGAAGACAAGAAAACAGCAGGAAATACTTAACCTTGTTGGCAGTAGTGTGAACTTGTAATTTATAAGATGTCTGCATATGTGGAAATAATGTTCAGTCAGCCTGAAAACAACAAGCCAGAACAGGAGAAATGTACAGACATGTTATTATATAGTAAATTGATCTATTTTTAATATTAAAATATTGGTTAACACAGGTTTAGATTAAGAAACACTCTAGGACTAAGTCCTTTTATTTTGAAAAGTGGCAGGATTAGTGTTAGGGTACATCATATTGGGCTTGATAACTGAATAAAACGGCTTATTAATTTAATAAGCACAAAGCACAGGCTGTAAAAGATATTGACTCCCTCCACTACTGTCTGATGATTATTAATAACTTGAAGCAGCATGTACCCGGCTCCACAAACACACATGCACACACACAAACGCACTGACCACCTCCACCAAACAAGCCTCAGCTCGCTTATTATTAGCTGTCACAACAACGGTTTGCTGTTGTTTTGACCTACCAACCTGATCGCAGTAGGTGACACGATGACTCACACACATGAAGAGTCAGAGGCACCAAACACCACACACTGGTTCACAACTCCCCAGCCTGCGTCAGCACTGTGTCCTATTAAGTATTATATAAAAGGAAGGAATGAATAACAAAAGGGTTGTTTTGTTTTTTCACCCCACCATGTGTGGTACAGTCTGTGTCTTTTCAGAGTTGTGTTTAGGGGGTCAGCCATTAAAACAAATGACGGGGGAAAAACTGCCTACAGTTTAACGTCAGAGGAACTTTGATCAGTCATAGAAGGGACAGTAGTCTTTGTGTGTCCACTGCCTCCATCTATTTGGTGATTGTGAGGCATAAAATGAAACATGTAACATATTTGAACAAACAGAGAGTCGTTTAAAGATTAATAAGGTGGAATCTCACACTGTTGATAGTTTATTCCTTGATTACTCATGGAAGTCAGTCGTAGGCTATATATATAAATATAGATGATAGACAGAAGATGAAGGTAGTTGCTGTCATATGCATATGGTTTTGCACAATTAGGTAGCTAGCTCCATACATAAACTACAAATGTATCAATGTCAGTGTTGATTTTATTTGCATGATTTTATTGTGATATTTATATTGCATGTTTGACTAAACAGACAATTGTAGGCACCTGTGAGGTGGGGGCGTTCCCCAAGGTGGCCTATCAGCCGCCAGGTTGACCTGTTAAAGGGGATGGTGAGCGCAGAGACAAAAGAAGAAAGAAGCGACGCACGAAGGGTGAGCAGGAGAAAAAGGAACGCGTGCAAGCCCGCACGTGTGTGGAACGAACTGCTGCCTGACTGTGGGGCGCCGCGAGTCGTTCGGCGATCCAGTCCTAACGGCAACAGTGGGTGGCGATGGCCGCAATGCACAACAGGGCAGGGATGCCCTTCTGCCTGCATCTGACGGTGAGACGAGGGAGGCCGTGTTCAGGTGTGGAGTGGGGCGGGACTGTGCGGCGACGCGCTGTCCGGAGGAGACAGGTCTGCGATAGGAGCCTCCTTCCTGGTCTGCTGCTGGCGAGTTTTCCCATCCAGGAAGAGAAGTTCCTCTCCTGTCTCTTTCAGATAAGGACCATTCGCCCATTTGTGGCTGGACTGTGGGATTGTGGGACTGTGGGAGGGTAATTTTAGCATATGGAAAACATGTTTTAGCCTTGTTTTAATAGTGTATAGTTATTTCTGCCGGCAGGGTTTTTAGCGGGTTGCAACACTATTTTTATTGTATATGGGGAATTCTCTTGTATTTGTGACTCTGGCTGTGTTTTATCCTGAAAATAAATGGTGTGTTTGAGGCCAGCTAAGTTTCTGTGCCCTGAGCGCTGACCCACCCACTCCCCTTTTTCGCTTGTATGTATACCAGACGTGGTGGTGAAGATTTAGGTCCACCAGTCTTAGCGGCTACATCAACACATATATTTACTAATCAGTGCTAAGTAGTATAAAATCTATCCCCTGTGCAGAAAGGGGAAAGTAGCGATTGACACCAAACCCACTTTTGGTTCCAGGCTGTAAACACAGGGTAACACGGTCTCCTCACAGTACGAAGGTCCTGTGTTCAAATCCTGTCCAGGCCCTTTGTTGTGTCAAGTTTGCATTATCTTGAGGTGTCTGCGTGGGTTCTCTTTGGGTGCTCCTCTGCGGTCCATAAACATGCACATTAGGTTAATTGGTGACTTTCATTTTGCTGTGGGGTGTGAATGTGAGTGAATGGTTGTCTGTCTATATATTAGCTCTGTGACAGACTGGCCTCACTTCTCACCCAGTGACAACTGGGAAAACATGAGTCTGTTGGGAAAGACTTACTACTTGAGCCTGCCTCAATGGCCATTTGAGGAACTGCAGTTTTTGGTACTTGTATGTGTAACGTCGTTTTTTTGTTTTTTGTTTTTTTTTCCCTCCCATGTCCCCTGCGGGGCTCCGTAGTAAATGGATGTGGTAAAAGATGTATTTTTAAAAACTGAAATGTGAAAGCTGTCTAATCTTGAACTGAGGACTTTATTGGAAACTCATAATGATGTAGCAAATGAGCAATTGCATTTTGCTTTGAAAGCTGAAGGCCCACTTGACATTATCTCTAAAAATACCTCGAATTATAACATTTCCTAGAAGAACTAAAAAGGAAACAAGGCAATAACCTACACTAGGATCTGTGAATACCATCTTCTCTAATTCATTTTGTCTGTCAACAGATATTTGATGATTATTGGACTGGAGAGTCCCAGCATCCCTGGTGGTCCAAAGATCAGCACCATGGACAACTATGACACAAAATGTTGTAATTGATTAAACTGTTGAGCTCAGTGTAGCTCTGTTGTGATTCAGAAGCCTCCAGACACATTAAGTTGATCCCCTGCTGGAGAACAGAATTGCTGGGTTAAAAAAATGCTGATCTTTTTGCAAGAAACGGCTACACTTAAAAAAAAAAGGAAAAAAAAAAAAAGGAACCTTTGGTCAGTAACTCTTTTGTTGGAGTTACTGAACAAATTATGGATTCTTTGTTTTTTAATTTACTTGAGTCATTTGTGTTATTTCAATGAAAGACAGTATTTTGGCAGGTTAACTCACTGGTTTTTGCTTGAGGCAGTTCAGGGTTTTAGAGTAAGAAACAAACAATTTCTTAGGAGTTATTTAACACAGCTGAGTAGAACCACAAGACACTTGGGGGTTTTTTTTTTTTGTTTTTTTTTTTTTTAAATAGTAAATCCAAAACCCATGGTAACATTTGTGACAGTGACCTCAGTTGCTGTAGTATTTTAAAATGGGAGCAAAGGTGGGGATTTATTCATGTTTTCCCCCTTAGCTTCCCCTTTATTTGGATAATTGATTTTAAAATACTCCAAACTGCAACAACTGTCATGTACTGTCAAGGAAGTGCGGGACGTGAAAGTGCTTTAACTTTTATTACTGGTAACTTACAAAGAAGACAAAAACAAACGCAGAGGCAGGTGAGAGCTGAACTAGGAAACATAAAACTAAGGGTTACACAGCAGGCATGAGGGATCACACAACAAGGAATACAGATAAACAAAGGGAGAAACAGTTGAAATGAATACACATGATGACACAAGGGGAGGCAAATCGAATGTCATGCACACAGGACAAGAGAGTATCACAACAAAACCGGAAAGTACAACACACAAACCTGACATAGACATCACTCGGGACAAGATACAGAGAGGCAAGGATTGACATGAGAGCAATGGGAGGCAGGAATACAATGCGACACCAACACTGAGCCAATGACCCAGGACCTATGGCAAACAAAGAATTCAAAACTAGAAAGTCCACAACAGCAGCACAAACACATTTAGGAGGTGCATTTTAGGGACTTGAGCAGAGGTTTAACAGATAGCTTTATGTGTTAGCCACTTGTCATCCAAAGTAGCCACATCTCTCATAGTGCAAACTTTAACTTCAGTTAGTTTATATAGTGCCAATTGTTACCAATAATTGCCTGAAGGCACTTTATATTGTAAGAAAAATACCCTACAAGATCGCAGTTCCCTGAGGGCAAGCACATGGCAACAGTGGGCAGCAGAAGAACTTTTGTGATAGGAGATAACCTCCAGCAGAACCAGACTGAGAGACGTGCAGGTGGGGTGGGGGGGCGGCAAGAGAAAAGAGAAGCACAGAGAGACCATTAACAACAGACGGGACAAAACACAAACTGCAGATGAGAAAAGACAAATGTTAAAGCATTCATTGCATAAAAATGTAATATTATGAGCAGTTGAGAAGAAGTGCTCATTGGATCATGGGAAGTTCCTCAGCAGCTTCAGCTTATGGTAGTATAACAAAGGGCTGGATAGACATATCCAGACAGACATATGTGCTATAGAATACAAAGTATGGTACTATCTAAAAAGATGGGTCAATAAGTTTCTGTTCTGTAGAATTTACAGATTAATGAACAGATACAGTCAAGGAAAAAAGAAAGTATGTCTTCTTTGATTTCTAAGGTTTTATGTCTCATGACGTGATAAAAAAATTAATATGTTTGTTAGCAGGTCTTAAATGAGGTAAATGAAGCCTTAGATGAGCAAAGCACGATGACATGGTGTTATTATTTAATTAACAAACACTAAGCCAAAACTAAGTCACCCTTCTTCCTTCCATAGGAAATACCAAGGTAAGTAGCAACCAGGTGGTGATAATCAAAGGTTTAACTGATCATCAGCAAATGTGAGCGCTCTATAAAAGCAGAGATTTTGGCAGTTTGCTCATGTGGAGCATTCAGGTATGTGTTAACACAGTGCCAAGGAGGAAAGACATCAGCAACGATGATAGAGAAGCAGCAACAGCTGCTGCCTATCAATCTGGGAAAGGTTATTAGGTCGTTTCCAAACAACATGAAGTCCAACATTCTGCAAGGACAAAGATTATTTGCAAGTGGAAAACATTAAAGACAGTTGCCAATCTTCCCAGGAGTGGATGTCGCAGCAATTCTAACCCAGGGTCAGAGTGTGCAACGATGAAAGAAACTGCCAAAAACCCAGAGCTTCACATCAGACTCTACAGGCCTCAGTTAAATGTTAAAGTTCATTACAATATAATTAGAAACAGACTGAACAAGTATGAACAGTTTTCAAGGGCTGCCAGGAAAAATCCTGTTCTCTCTAAAAGGAAAATGGTAGCACAGCTTAGGTTGCTTTTGGAACAATATCCTCTGGATAGACAAGACCAGAGCAGAGATGTTTGGCCACAATGCACAGCACCATGTTTGGCAGAAACCAAACACAGCATATCAGCACAAGACTGAAATACTGTGGGAGGACCTTAAAAGAGCTGTGCATAAACTAATGCCCACAAACTTCAAAGAGCTGAAGCATTTTTGGAAAGAAGACTGGGCCAAATTTCCTTGACGATGATGTGAGAGACTGAGAAAGTCATACAGAAAACGATTGATTCAAGCCACTACTGAAGGTGGCTTAACAAACTACTGATTCCTAGTTTTTGTTTGATAAATGATGACAGTGCGATATGTCATGTGTTGTTCTTTATCTTTAGTCACATTTCCATCATTTTAAGACCTGCTAGGGATTATATTATTTTTGTTATGTCCTTGAATTAAAGGAATGTGTACTCTCTTATCATAACTGTATCCCTTTATAGGGATAACCATTCGTTATGTGATCCTGGTTTGGTTTACTTATTCCTCTTGGGTGAGAGTAGTGACCCCATATCTTCCTTCCTATATCAAACACCTTCTGTGCAAGCTGGTATTAGGATGGATTTATTTTTTAAAAACCTTTTTCACTGTAAGTAATTTAGACACAGCTCAGTACAATTATACATTTCATGCTGAAGCTCATAATTAAACGAGCAGCTCACATAATACTGAAATCAAGCTAATCAGCAGATCTACACCTCTGACAATTTGTAGGTGGCTGATTTTGTGGACTTTTAGAATATTTCATTATGCTTTTACACCCACATCTTTTTTTTTTTTTACTTGCACTGCAGCTCTAAACCAAAAGACATTCTCACATTCTCGCTTACCCACAAAACCACCCTGGGTACTGTCAGCGTGTCCTCACATTCAGCCTCTAATTCATTACCAGTGAGGCTGTTCCAGAAAATGCTGCATGATCACATCACACACTGGTCTCGGCTCTTTCTGGAGCTTTTGAAGTAACTTGTCTGTGTCTATATATCTAAATCCAGCTGTCCAAAATCATTGGGAAAAAATGTGGGAAATGTATCCCAGGGTGGATTGTTGCTTTCAGTGTGACCCAGATTTGACTGTTCGTGTTCAGCTTTGCAGTGAGAAGATCTAATCTCTTGTTTACCCAAATCTCATTTTTGTTTTGTTCTTGTGTAAATCCAGCTAACAACATTTGCATTTTCTGTATTATTAGTATTCTCTGTGTCATTTAGAATTGTAAAATCTCTCTCTCTTTTTTTTTTAATTGTCATTTTGCAGACGGCATCTTATGCAATGCTGGTTTAAAGTCAGAAGCAGGAACAGGAACAGGCAAAAACAAAAACAGCAGAAGGATCTGAATTGTCTTTCCACTTGCGTAAATGGGAACGATTGTGTCAGTTATGATGTCATGCACTGATGTGCATCAGGTCGCTATGGTTACACCAATCTCTTGATAATGGAGCCATCAGATTGGATTTCCACACAGGCAACAGGTCTTTACAGGGTGAGTTAACGGCCTGAAAAAGAAAAAAGAAAATCCTGATGCTTGTTTAGATTTACTCAAATAAGATTCTGTATTAATTGAATTGAAAAAGTGTTGTACAACATTTCCTTTTCACACCAAACATGTCATTTCCTGCCCCTCTATATTCGGCTTTCTGCTATATATAGGCGTGCTTGATGAGTCTACAATAGCCTGGTACTTTACATAGTCGTACTGATGACCACAGTGTTGTCAGGAGTAATGTTATAAAACAGGCAGCCAGTGTGTCCTCCTCCCATCTGTTCTCTCTCCTCTGTCTCTATTTCTCTGTGTTCCATGACGCAAAGCCTGAGTGGGAGTGGACAAACCTTCTGCTCCCTGAGAGGACTGAGTGGGCCGCCGCCATCCGCTGTGCACGCACCAGAGATGGAGGCAGAGATGGAGGTATATGGTAGAGGAGAGGGGAGGGGAGAGAAGGGAAAGCTTTTGAACAAAAGTGAGTGAAGGCTTGAGAGAAAGTGACGGTGATCGATAGAGAAAAAGTAAATAACAGGGAGGAACAGGAAGGCAGAGAGGGAACGAGTGGTTTTTGGAGGGAGGAATGACACGTGGATTAGTGAGAAAATGCAGAGATGAGATGTGAGCCTAATAACAGGGCGACAAGGAGAGATGAGCGGAAACAAGCGGAAGGTAATGACAATGAGAGAGGACTGGTCGGAAAGAAGAAATCAGGATTTAGGAGGACAGGCCTTAAACTGACACGTTGCTGAGAAATCATTGTGAGAACAAGTTATTTTTAAATAAAGTGACTGTTTAAATCATAAAATTTTAGCTGTGGTGTCTGTTCAGTTCACACTGTAATGCAATGTAATTGCCAAAACACCTGTGGAGCTCAGAGTGTCTGCAAATAGAAGGTTAAAAAATGCATATACCATAGACTTTATATAAAAGACAGAATGATGTCACCCATTAGTTTTGGACACTGCATTTTGAAGCTTCCAATTTAGCATTTTGGATACTGCCATGTTGTTTTTTAAGAGCCAAAAGTTACAATATTAAGACAAGGTGGTGGATTCCCAAATTTGTGTGATAAAGATGGCAAGCTCAGTTAGCAAGGTGGATTCATAAACTGTTAAAGGTACAATACAAAAAAGCAAAGATACCTGATGATTTGTGATAAGTACATTAGTAAAATATTAGGAGTCAGTCATGTGTGTTTATTTTTTTTATCACTGTGTCAAGCTCGCATGAGTTAGCCATGGTGTCAGTATCAAGCCAAAGTGTCTGCATGTCTCTCTCTCTCGTCCCTCGCTCCCATCCTTGGTATTTAGTCAGTGTACTGAGTTTCTGTGTGTGTTTCTCTGTTTCCTGTTTTAATGTGATAGTCTCTATTCCTGTGTGTGTTATGTTTGGTTCTGCTTCCCTCTTCTCGTCAGTCAGACTATGGTCAGTCATGTTCCCCAGGTGTTTCCTCTGTGCTCTGGCTCCCACTTGTGTATTTATTGTCCGTATTTGTCCGTTGTGGTGATCTCCCTCATCCTCCAGCTGTAGAATTCTTGGAATTTTTTTAGCACAATTAAGTGCGTAGCAAGTTATACTAATTCCATTAAAAATACCCCAGAAGGCATCGACGACACAAAGAATGACAGAGAGTATCCTTTCTGTCATAGCAATTATGTGAGCCCTGGAAGACATTGTGGGTACACCTTGCAATCTGCCTCCCTAAATCCAGCATCCAGATGGATGAATGATTAAAAAAAAACAAAAAAAACAAACAGTTCCATACTGTAAACATTTTTATTTCTGCTGTAAGGTTGGGTCTGTTTACATGAGAGTCTGTTGGTTTAACCCACCTTTGTAGTCAGCCTCTAGTGGTCATTAGAAGAACTGCAGTTTTTGACACTTTACTTTAGAGCCACTCGTCTCTAACTGACTCTAACTGTGAAACCAAGTAAGTAGCTAGCATACCACAGAGCATACCATGAATAATCTGGAAAATCCTTTTCAAAAACGTAGAAAAAAAAAACCTTAAACACAACTGAACAACTGAGCGCATAAACTCATCAGGAAAGTGTTTACAGAGGTCAAGCCTGGTGGTTTTCCCCTGGTGGCTATTATAATCCAAGTTTAAGGGCCTTTAACTTAAACTTAATGTCCACTCTGTTTTTTATGCTGCTATAAGGCGCATCCAGGAGATGCATCTCTGCTGCCAACATCTTGCTCAGGGGTTCTGACTGTGGGCTTTGACTCAATCCTGAATAAAATACCAAACTTGAGTTGTTTTCAGATGCTGTAATGAAAGAAATGCCAAAACAAGCAAAGCAAATAACACTCCCCTGGTGGGAGGTTGTATTTACAATATTTTACTCTTACAAACATGTTAAATTTGATAGGTCTCAATGTTAAGTCAGTTTAAAAGGAATACTGTGACTGCTCTGGCACTTAATTTAACTAATGCAGGTGTATTTAGAGAAAAGAAAGAAAAACACAAAACATCACATTTATAATACTGAGGGTTAAATAACTGCTATTTTTTGTATACACCCAAGTTGTAGATACAGAGACATGCAGAGCTGCACAGTTTTACAAAGATTTACGTTGTTGTGTGTAGATTGCCTGAAGATAAAGTTAAGACTTGTGATTTACGAAGCCAGAGAGACTTATTGACTTGTCTGCAGCTCTCATTTCAAGTCAGACCTTCACAGGACTAGACAGCTCTTTAAAATAACTGAGTAGCCCCTTCAGTTTTTATATTTCATGGTCAACTTTTAAAGCAGAATGTGCACCTGCACAGCATCCGCAGTCATGCCCCGCCGACTTAAATATGGTACTGGGTTCTGCAGTATTGTTGTTCTTGTCGATGTGAGTGCGGTTGGCAGTGGGAGAGCAGGGGCCGCTGTGTGTATACAAGCAACCGTATTAATAAAGCATGCTGAAGAGCATTGGAATGTCACCGGGTCTGCTGTGGGTTTGTTACACAGAACACTGCAAAAAAGCACCTACAGAACTGTCATATTTTAAAATCTGTATTTTTAGCATGACATTATAGAAAGTAACTAAGTATCCCATATTATGAAACTAGTTTTAGCAATTGTAACAAACTGAAACTGGCTGAAAATCCATTGGAAATTCACGGACGCCTCCATAGACAAACATGCATTAGAAGGCTTATCTGCCCAGTGATCAATCCACGTGTATATATTTGGACTGACACTGTAACAAAAAAACTTAAAAAATGCTAATTGACAAGTACGTTTACTTAATCTCATTTCACTCAAATTAAATTATTAATTAACACAATACTATGTAGCATTACATTACGTAACACTGTGTAATGTTAGTTGATAAGTTTAATACCCATGTGGCTACTGTATGTGATTGCATGTGTCAATCTTAAAACAGTCATGCAAAAATATATTTAGATGAATTTAGTTCATGTTGTTTGACATTTCTGCATGAATTAGCCTGGAATAGGTAAAGCAGTCATCAGCTAGCGAAATGCAACTAAAATGCCTGTCAGTGGGGCCCTTTCCCATAGAAAGTAGTACTGCGCTGACCACTACGTTGAGCAAATGAATGGGTGAATGAGGCCTGTTGTATAAAGGCTTTGAGCCCTCAGGCAGAATAGACAAGCGCTGTATAAAAACCAGTCCATTTACCAACGGGGCCCTGACAAGTGGAAAAATCAGAGTCTAAAAAATAAAGCCAGTGTGGAAGTCCTGAAAGCTACAGTTGCTCTAACAGCCTGTGCCAGACCTAGGGATGGGAACTGATAAGAATTTACTTACTTTACTTGTCACTTATCAATTCAATTCCTTATCGGTTCTCATTGGGTTCTCACTGGCTCCACTTTGAGAGTCAATATCATTGCTAAGCACCATATCAAAGACATTATATTCATGCAAATTAATTGAATGCTGTGGGTGAAATGTTTGTGCATGTTGGAGGCATTTCCACTCTTTGTCCTAGTGTTGGAATTGTTACTAAAAAAATGATTTCACATATTACACAAAACGCTTTACTTAAAATTAATGTAGTACATTAATTCATTATACTACTCGTTACATTACTTTCATGTTTCTCTGTAAAGTGACCTAAAATCTTACTGTCTCATAATAACCATTTAACATTATAAACATGAGGCTACAGCCCCACACACCAACACAAATGCCTATCCTAGTAAGGGCACGCATATGATCATTCTCTTAGTATTTAGGTATGAACACAAAGCCTTCAACAGACTTAAAATTGATCGCCATAGTGATTCTACTTTAGATACAGGAGGTAAATTTACAAGGTAAAAAAAATTTTTTACTCTGCAATAACTGGAAGGTGTCTAAACTGTTAACATGCTAATCAAGTAGCTAATAGTTGGCTACCTTTATTAGCACTTCTCCCCTTCTAAATATAGTCATATGTTCCATAAAACTAGTCAAGGTTTAAAAATGGACTGCCTTTTAGGACTGTTAAATTTAACAATTATAAATTTAAGTTGTTTCACCCTTGTCTCACTGTTTAAGATATTGGCAATGTCATTTTCAAAAAAACATACACTCGCATATTAGTCTCATTTTGTACATATGGATTTGTCCACTGCCTTCTTTTCAATTAAATGCTGCTTTAAATGTCTCCAGTGCAGCAGTGATGCATCAGTGGACCTCGCAGTGACCTCTGTCTATTTTCTGATCCTGCTGCCTTCTCCTGCTTATCTTTAGTAACTCCATCCCCCTCATGATCTATGGATGGCTATTTTACAATTTGGCTAAATCCAGCTCTGAGGTAACAAGTGACACCTTCTGTTTCCATGCTTCCGGTCGCTAGGCAACCTCAGCAATTTATGCCACTGCCAAGAGAGCGATGGAGGAAGTAGCACCCCGAGGCCCCCCCACCTTTGTTCGTCTTGGCCACGGCCGGCCCGGCGTCATCCGTCATCTAAGAGCAGTGCTTCCATACCAGGCCAGTGACGAGGTCCGCTGCAGCACGCTGCGCTTCCTACTGCTCTCATTAAATCAGCTCTGCTTCCTGCACCACAAGGACGCATAAAAGAGGAGCTCAGCGACTGCACCAAAACACTCTGCTGCCCTCTCTTGATGCTGAACTGAAATATTTTCAGTGTTCTTCACGAATAAAACTACATTCAGCAAAAATAAATGTTAAGAAACATCCAAGCAGAATAAGTAAACACTCCCAGATGCATACACTTACATACTGTAAGTGTATGTATTGTTTTTCTTTGTCTACTGTAATCATGAAGTGAATTAGCATGGCATTTGTTCTGTGCTCTCATAGTATGAGCGACAGACGGTGAACATGTCAGCGCTCCAGATTGAGATGGTAAATTAAGCTGTAATGTAGTAAAACTGTACATATGCATAATAGAAGTTTCCTGGTGCACAGCTATGATGAGGCAACTCGTAGAGTCTCCTCCTTAGTCAGGATTGTTTGTGCAACTGTCACCCCCACTACCACCTGACATGGACTTTGTCACTGTTTTCAAAATGGAAATGCTTATGTTTGCTCATATGGGTCACTTAATATAGAAAAAAGAAAGCAAGCAAATCTCTCGAGGCCTGTTCTTCTTCAGACTGACCTGAGCCAAGGTTAGGTGGCAACAATAGCAGACGAGCACTGTTGTTACAATAATAAAAAAAGAAAAAGAAAGTAAAACTGACCATTTAAAGAATGCTTTTGTTTTAGTCATTAAATCACTTGAATTCTTAAAGAATATAAAAAATCCAATTAACTCAAGAGATGAACCTTATATCTTCTTTCTTAAAATAAGAAAGAATTTGAAATAAAGAATCTATTTCAAATTCTCTCTTTGGATACTGTTATTAGCAACATCTCTCTCTCTCTCTCTCTCACACACACACACACACACACACACACACACACACACACACACACACACACACACACACACACACATAT
>NW_005187487.1:2294846-2360935 GCF_000239375.1 Pundamilia nyererei | reverse complement strand
CACACACACACACACACACACACACACACACACACACACACACACACACACACACACACACACACATATGCAGTTTGTTGCAATTTCTTTTGCTGAATCTATGAAAAATGTCAAAAAACTGTCTGACAGGGATAAAACTGTATTTTTTTTGCACCAACAAGATGATTCCCACTAGCTACAAACTTCTTGGTTTTGGTATGGTGTGCACTGTGTCCTGGACAAAAGGGAGGAAATTGAAGGAAAGTATGAGGCCTGAAATTATCCAGAAACATCAGTGAAATGTTTCTGGAACACTGAAATGTCAGTCACTCCTCTACCAGAAATGGTCTTCTTAAGGAAATGCTGAGATATGCCAAATCACACAAGAACTGGAAATGTGTAAGCAGGAAACAAGGGGAGCGGTACAATAGTCGGTGTGTACAGGCATCTATAAAACAAGGTGGAGGCTCTGTCATGGTTTGGGCTAAATTTCAGCCAGTGGTGTTGGAGATCTTGTCAAAATTAAAGGAATTAGGAAATAATTTCAGATTTTTATCTGGAAAAGCTTCATTTTCAGTGCAATGATCCCAAAAAGATGCAGTAAAAGCATACCTGGATAGAAGAACATGCAGTTGGCCTCCATAGAGTGCAGACCTCAACATTGCTGAGGCATTGAGGAATCATCTTAGCAGACAAGAGAATAAAAGGCAGCCAACATCCAAAGAAGAGCTTTGAATACCATTGAAGAAGCCTGGAGAACTATTTCTGAAGACTAATTAAATAAATTACAAGAAATCTGCCAAAGAGAGTTCAGGCGGTGTTAACTAATACAGGTGGTCACACCAAATGTTGACTTTCATGTTTGTTCGAACAGTACAAACTCTATTTTTTGCCTTATGTGTTGTTGTTCTGTGTACATTTGCAGACGTCTCAATATATTTCAGTCTCTAGTTCCTATTTTCCTACCAAAATATATAAAAATAAGAAACTTTTGCACAGAGCTGTAGTTACATTGCAAATCTGCCAGTCACAAAGCAAACAGCCTCTTGCAGCTAATGAGATAATAAAAAGGCTGATTTCATTGACAAATTGCAGCATTTCAAAGAACACTCAGTAAATAAATGACTGAATGGGTTTGTTGTTGAATTTGTCACCACAGGTAAAATAATCAGTTCCAATAAATAGAATATCCAGCAACAGAGACTCCAACAAGCGAAAATTAAATGTGCCCTTTCAGGCCACCATGACCTGTTGAATGGAACACACACACAAGTGCACATTCATTTGACTGCTGGAACATAAATAAAGGCTGTGTTCCCAGAAAGCTATTCTGTATTTTCCAGCTTCACTAGAAAAAGAAAAGACAATAATAACTAGAATAAAACTTAAATAGAAGCATGCTGCACAGGGGAATGGTTTTTAAAGGTCAGCATGGTGACCTTTTCTTAGCCAACACAGTGTGGAAAAGGTTGCACATGTGTGTATAAATCCCCAACCCTCCAAAGACCTTCCTGAGGAGATCTCACTGTGCCAACATTCAGTTTTAATGCTCAAATTAAACTGGAACTGAACAATTTAGGGAACTATCATTTTAACATTAGAGAAAGAGAGGAGAAATGTCTCATTCCTCGCTGATTTCTAAGGGGTGAGGGTTTGACCTTATTTTGCAGCCAGTCAGCTATGAACTCCTCTGAGTATCAAAGTATTCTAGAGTCAAGTGCGACCTAGATGTAGACCTCAACCTGACTGAAATGCTGTGGTATGACCTTAAGTGCGTAAACAAGTGCCCTCAGACTTTAATGAAACGAAGCAACATTGCAAAGACAAATCGGCCAAAACTCCCCCACAATGAAGTGAGAGACTGATAAAGTCATACAGAAAACGATTACATCAAGTTACTGCTGCTAAAAGCGGTTCTACAATACAAATTATTGAGTCATGGGGCGTACTTAGTTTTCCAGTCACCTTCTCACCTTAGTTTTTGTTAAATAAATATTAAAACTATGTAATATATCATGCATTATTGTTCATCTAAGGCTATGTTTAATTTATTTATTTATTTTTTACATCTGATAAGGATAAGTTATGTCTGGATATTTAAAAAAAAACTTAAAATATACTACACTTACATAAACTTTTAAATAAAACTGGAAATTGTTACTTAAAATATGGATAATGGTTCAAATCCAAACTTAAATGTTAAACTGTTAGCTAAATGTTCAGTTGCCTTCACCCTACAATAATAGAAAGAAGCCCCAACAATCAAAATGTTGAAACTGTTAAAGAAACATAATAAATAGAGTCTTGATATAGTCAGCAGCCATTAGCAACCATTAAAAAGATCAAAACTAATGACTCAAACTAAGGATAAAAAGTTAACAACGGAGGCCTAATTGGTCACTAAACAGAAAACTTAAAGCAGCATGACAGTTTAGTCTAATATGACATGATGCTAATGAATAGGGTGATCAACAGAGCTTTGGGGTGTTTTGATGAAAAAGGTATGGACTCAGTGGTGGAGGCCACAAGGCTGAGTTGTGGTTAAGAGCAGTTATCTTTAGCTGCAGTGTCAGCATCAGTGGTTTGACCTATAACTGAGATCATGCCCTCTTTTTTCCCCCAATAGTCGTCAGAAATCCCAGTAAGTGAGATTACTTCACATTGTCATATGATTACCGTCATGTGCTTTTGTAATTCCCTTTGTCATATTGTGTTGCAGTGTGAAGTAACACATGACACTTGGTAGTGTTTCTAATGTACCTCTGATACCATATCATTATTCCAGATATGTAGGGGATTAGAGCTCAGCTCAGCATACCTCCAGACTGATTGCAATTACAAGCAATTTATTCAGTTGCATAAAAGAATTAATCGTGTTTAAATTTTACAGTTTACTCTTCCTGTAAGAGTGTGCTGCCATGATCCATGTGCACTGTTGTGTAAACAGGACTTGTGAAGCAATAGGAGAGAGAACCAGTGAGGGAGACAAGTATTGCGTAAGTAAGCCCGTGCTTTGTGTTTATATTTAAGAAGAAGAAAAAATCAGTGAAGAGAAAAATAGCAGCCTGGGAGGCTAAAAGTAGCCTCTCCACCACAGATGGCACCCACGCTTTCCGCCAGTGGGTCAGTGGGTGAGGGAAGAGTGGAGGGGAGTGGGGGCGAAAGAAGAGGCTGTGGCCGTATGCCGCTATCCAGGGGAGAGTGTGGGCGACACGGGCAGCAGGAAAGAGAAAGACAAGGGCTTCTGAGGCCAAGTGGGCCGAGGTTTTTACAGTGTACGCTGCTAAAAACAGACACAATGACGCTCACGGGTCAGCTGGCTGATGTGTCATCAGCTATTTCAGCAATGTTAAACAAGTGATAATAGAGAGGGAAAAACGTTGACATCACCGTGAATGCTCACATCACTTCTTTCCCCCCCCACGTTCCGCTGATTGTGTAATCATGAAGGCAGAAAAACCAGTTTCCTGGATTTAATATCATGCCTTATTTGGTAACCACGAGGCCAAAGTGGCTGACAAAAGGAGTCACACCATCACCTTTGGGTGCCCTCTGTCACTGTCAGAATTGCACAAAGGAATTGCACAAAATCTTTTGCAATCACTGATAAATCCTGTGGTGAACTTTATCTTAACATCCTGCAGTGGAATTACTGACACACACACATAATACGGTAAAAGGAGAAAGAGATAAACTTTGAACTCTTCACTTTAACAGTAAATGATTCCAGTGCTGTGTTTGGATGTCACAGAAGAATGAACAAATGTCTTCCACACTCCAAATAAAAACCTGGCCAACCTGAACTCATGCATGAAGTATGACTGAGCTGCCAGCAGAGAGCGCTGCTGAAACTGTGGCTGTTAGCAGCTGCAGGCACTGGAGACCACACAGTGAAAATTTCTATTAAATTGAATGGACCTCAAAAAAACTGCAGAAAAAAAAAAATCTGAAAATAGACAGCCCCCAAAAAGTATAAATTAAGTCATCTAAAAGGTTAAAAAAGAAAAAAAAAACTAAATTAAAAAAAAATTGCTTTATGAAATTATCTAAATAATTTACATTGGGTAAACAGTTTTTATAAATAAAAATATGAAAATAAATTGCTTAAAAAAAATCATTATGGAAGTTTTCACTACTTTTTGTGCCACCTGTAAGCTAAAAAATTAGGTTACTATTTAAAACTTCAAGCCAGTATTTTTTAAATTTTAAGTTATAAGAGTCATAATTCATAATCTATAGGTCTTATAACTTTGAGATATTTAGAGAGCTGAAAATTTGAGAAATGGCAAACAAACTTCCTTAAATGCTAGTAGACTAAATAAATGATAGGGAACCATAGGCTACTGGCAAAGTTTTTTTTGGAAGAATTATTTCAACTACTGGCAAAGTTCAAATAATTTGGAAAAATTCTGAATAAAAATTAAAATCTAAATACATGCTAATAGCTAGAAAATTTAGTATTAATTCATAAATTTAATTAGCAAAACTGCCTACCATTACAAATAAGTAGTATTAGCTAAAAATATAGCAATTAAAAAAATATATTAACACAATTATTTGCTAAAAATAGAAATACAGGCCACTGGCTAATTAGCTCGAAAGAAACTAGCTTAAACGATCAATGTAAAAATACAGTTTTATAAACCCAAAGTATAATCAATTATTTCATTAAAACCAATATAGATAGAAAATAGACTGCATAAAATTGTAAACACACTCATCCTTTCACACTTATCACCTTGCATGAAGTTGGCCATCAGCCACTTTACCCTTAATAAACTGACCTTTTTATTTAGGCTGCAGAACTTAGCAGACCATGGCCTGCAGACAGAAACAAGAGGATAAAACATACGTATTCAGCTGAATCTTAATTAAAATACCCAATGAAAACCCCCAAGAATGTCAACCACCTAAATCTGAACTCCATGGCATACCTGCAGACAGAAAGTGAGAGACAGTGTTTGGAGTGTGTGTTATAAATAGGGACGTGGAGTGTGGAGGCACACTCAAACACACCTGCCTTCAATTAACTCCCAAGCACAAGCGCTGGCTCTGAGCAAATGCGAAACTCAATCCACAAAAACAAAACCAATCCCAAATTAGTACCAATCAATGTGAAGGTGAGTTGATTGAAATAAATGACAACAAATTTGTGGGATACAGAACCCAGTTAATTAAATAAAAGTAAAAGTAAAGTGAAAAGTCCTGTCGAAGGGAGTGTGTATAGTAGTATTCTCAGAACCAATTCTCAGAAGGGGAAACAGGTGTAAATACTGATTTCAGACAAACTAGCATTTCATAGTTGATAAAAAAGAATGATAAACTTTGAATCACAGTTCATAATTCACAGGTAAAGAGATTAGTGTCAGTAAGAACACGTGAATGATAAGACAAGACTGACGTGGATCAAACTCAGAGTGAAACATGGTTTCTTAAAGGCTTGCTGGGGGTTTCAGAGACATGCTTGACCTTCTGAACTGCATCTGTGTGGAGAACAGTTCACCCTGCAGCACAATGATGAAGCCCAAACACGCCTGAAAGGTTTCAAAGAGGTGACATAAAGATCTCTTGTTACATTGTAAATTTTTTATTGTGTCTTTTCAAATTGGTACAATAAATCAGTTAAAACCAGCAATCAAATTATCATCCTATAAAATGTAACAGACCATTTTAAGCACTTCAAACTTAAACCACTCCCAGCACTCACACACATGCTTTTTCTTTTACATTCTGGATATTTTCTTTGACATGATTCTCTTAGTCTTGTCTTGCATACAAATACTGCCCTCATGTGGGGGAAAATGTCAAGCAAGAACACCAAAAGTAGCATTAGACTTTCTGTTAAGGCATTACAATAACAGTGATGTTCTTTTTCTTTGGTAAAAATTATCAAATTTTTTTATACTTGACTAAAAACACAGTAAGTGTGTCACGGACGTTTCTCAGGTCTTGAGTACTGTGTTGTTAACAGCTTACCTATATTCAGCCGCAAATAGGATTTTCATTGAGCTTGACCGAGAGCCAAGCCACACAGGTTGTTTAGAAAGTTGAACAGGTCATTGACCGGATGTGTTACTCCATAAAAAGAAAGCCTCTCTCTCTCTCTTTCTCCCTCTCACACACACACATGCACACAAATAAGCAAAGCCTGAAGCCTTTAAAGGTGCAGCAGATACAGCGTGTGTGGAAAGGTGTTGAACAATCAGAAGAAAAGTTATGGTGCACTAATCTATTGTCCATTTAGGAATAACCTCATAAGGAGGTGGACTGATGTGGCATGAAAAGCAACTGGTGTCATGGCTGAATGGACAAAAAAAGAGAGCTAGACCTGCAGAAACTCTCCAAAAATTCAAATCTTCTGAAGTGCAATGCATTAGAAGATTTAGCAATGCTTGCAGTATGCTGCAGAGCAGGACATGTGTGGACTATCTGTGCATGTGCAACACACTTGCAAAGAATGACATCATTGAAACTGGATGCCTCACTTACACCAATTATACCTGCCATGCTCTCCCACTCTGCTGAATTCTCTCTCTGTCTTTATGGGAAAGTTTCATGAAATGGTCTGATACACTGTATTTGTTTGCTTTATATCTGCAGCAACTGCAACTGTTTCACCTTCATCCTCAAACCTGAATTATCGCTGAAAAGAAGGATTGTATGATTGTATCATGCTGCCCAGGCTTTAAAACAGTCCTCTGCGTTTTGTTGGACCTTAACAAAAAGCAGCCCCAATTAGAAAACATGCACTACTGGCTATTACTATTATCTATTGTGGGGTACACTTTGATTTATGTTTTAAAACGATGCATGTTTTAAAATGTTTTCATTCACTTTCGACTGCATACTGTCAGTGGGTTTTTGTGATTATTTTAAGTTTCTGGTTTCTCCAGTGCCTCCCTTTCTCTGTTTTCGGTTGTTTCTCGTTTTACTTTGATAGCTGGAATTCTTTTATGTCTTGCTCTGAGCTGTGCTTCCTGTTTTCTGATTGCATTCATCTATGTCTTCTTCACTACCTGTTTTCTAAACCCTACAGTTCAGTCTTCACCTTAGCCTTAGTCAAAATATTTCTTATGTTATGTTCTTTGGGTATACTTCCTGTCTTCTTGTGCTCCTTTTCATTTTTGCCCTTCACCTTTAGCATTACTGTTTGTACCATTTTCTCTTTGTTTTGTATTTTTAACCAGCCACAACAGAGGTCTGCTTTTTGTATAGCATCCATCCTCTGGTCCAACATTTAGGCCATTTATGGTGTATATTTTGTGTGAGACGTGCCACAGAGCTCATGTTCATCTTACACTTTTAATCACAATGTCACAGTGATTTAATTAAAGTCACATGGTTGAATGACATATGGTAAATGGAATGGTTCTTATATAGCATTCAAAGCGCTTTACACAACTTGTACATTCACCCAGCACCTTTTTCTAAGTGCTTCCTAACAAACATCCACACATACTCCGATGGATGCATCAGAGAGCAACATGGGGTTAATATCTTGCCCAAGGATACTGGGATCAAACCACCAACCTTCCGGTGAGTAGGTAACCTGCTCTACCACCTGAGCTACAGCCACCCTAAGAATTCAGACCATATTTTGATCACACAGACACAAACGGTGAAGGGCAGTTGCACATCTTGAGTAACTGAAACAGCTAATGAGCTGTGTTTCTGTGTCTAAAGAATACTCTTCTTGTCATAGTTTCTACAATTACATATATAGTTTCTTACAATTCGAAGAACATACTGCCACTTCCTTTTCTTTGTAGTAGTTTCATTCAATGTCAACAAAATTCAAAGCTTGTTACTCTTTAGTGCCATCTAACTTTCTCAGATGACTATGGCATCCTTACTCTAATTAAAACAAACAAACAAACAAACAAACAAACAAACAAACAAACAAACAAACAAACAAAAAAACAAAAAAACCCCGCTGTATACATTGGGTAAAAGCCAGACTAGAAAAGTGCATTTCCTGTAGAACCTGTCAGAATGTGGGGCATCATCTCAAGATGTGGGACACACAGACATAGAACGAAAATACTGTCTGGTCACCATAGTCTTATGCTTGTTTTATACACTGAAGGTAAAAGGATGCACTACATCTCTACTGTAGTTCCTTTTACCAGCCTCCTCTTACCTAAGTTTTTCAAATGCATTTCCGTGAGACATCCTTTAACACTGAGAATACAACACTAATGTTGGTTTCCAGGTCACAGGCAGGAGGACACGGAAAAGTACCGAACTGAGAAAAGCCTTATGAATAACTTATGTGCAAAACCTTATTCTTCAAAATATTTTCTACACTTGTTTTCTTCATTGTATTTATTTTGCTTAGATAAAATAAGTATTTATAAAGCTGTCATGTAAATAGTGTACTAAATAAATATGTAAGTATAATTTCCTTTCTTTGGTTCATTTAAAAGGAAAAAAAAAGAAGTAAATGACCAACTGAAAGGTGCAGGCTGAAGCTAAAGGTTATGTAACACCTATCCCTGATTCAACAATCAGAAATGAAGGAAAATTAAATCAGCCTCATATGTGCTTGTTATCTCTCATTTAACAGCTTCGGGATACGAAGTGAGAATTGGAGTATTCAATTTTTTTTATATTGACTACACTGAAATTGAAAGATAAAAATAAATATAATATGACAATGACCTTATTATGATTGAAGGAATGATCTTTATTGTCATCATAAATAGTACAACATAATTCAGTTTGCCTTTCTCTTAGGATAGAACTTAAAATAACAATAAATATATACAATTAACAAATAAACAGAATATATAAAATAGGTAAGTACTTACAGATAAAAAAAAACAACTAAAATTAGCAGCAAACGTAAAATGTAAAAATAGACTCACTCTAACTGAACTGTTTTTGTGCCATGTATATGGTCAGTTGTATAGGATAAAAAACATTTCTCAGTCTATATATATATATATATGTGTGTGTGTGTGTGTGTGTGTGTGTGTGTGTGTGTGTGTGTGTGTGTGTGTATAATGTACATGTAAATGTACATATCATATTTATCTATAAATGTAAACATAATCTTGTTTCCTGTCCTGGCTTTTCTAAGCTGGCTCACATCAGATGGGCCCCAAGCTGCATAATGAAAATCCTGGATACGCCCCTGTTGAGGAAATAAACATAGGAGAACGTACGGCTTTAACTCTTAGCCCGCCTCCTCCTAGAGAGAGTAACACGACGTCACCGGGCCCGGCAGCCAATCCGAGAGCGATACGCTCTAGCTAGAGGAGATCTCCTATGTATTGGTGAAGCTGGTGTGCATTCGGCTGTGTGTATGTGTGTGAGTGTGCGTGTGTGAATGCGAACAAGTTGATATTCATTTAAATTTTTATTACCCCCTCCTCCCTCATCATAAACATATTTGAGTTAAACTCCGGGAGAGATAAAAGTAGTTAAACATACAGCAAAGGCAGAGTGACTCCGATGAACTCGAAAATAAGTTTGCTGCGCACTGCCTTTGAAAAGAAGCCGCATCTACGCAGTTTGAGGAATCTCGGTGTGTCGGTGTTTTTATCGACACCGGAGAGAGTCAGTGCAGCTGCTTTGTTGTGTGCCTTCTTTCAAAGTCGCTGGTGAAGTTGTTGTAACCGTCACGCTATAGGAGGCAGTAAAGCGGGGATAAGCCATACACGAGAAAATAAGACAAAATGCTGAAGACGCTGACGAAGAAGCTGAGAAGACATTCACTCAATGAGATCCATCCTTTCCAAGTGAAGGTAAGTTCATTACACACCGTGAAATGGTTGTCATGAAACTCGCAGCACAAACAGCTGAGAAAGAAAGTGACTCGTGTCTGTGTGTATGCGTGTGTGAGCGCAGCGTGGCTTTACTTTTGTCTCGTGACTCGCTTATGAACCTTTATTAACACTATTTCTCTTTCACACGAACAGAGCAGCAGTCATTCCCAGCCTTATACACCCCGAGTGGCCACAAGCCCTATCAGATGGACTCCTCCATCTGCACCACCTCTGGTGGTCAAACGAGTTCATTTGGACTTATTTAAACGGAATCTGGACCACTTTCAGCTTACTGTTTACTCTTAGTGATTACATTCTGCTGACCATTTATCAGTTTTGGTTAGTAAATTGTCTCAGCTGTTTACCCATGACTCTTGGACGCTATTTTAACCATTAGTCCATTACTTTTAGTTACAAATTGAATTATAAGTTATTTATTACATCAAGCTACCTGTTTGAACAATGTATCCTTTATCTTAACGAATAGTTGTTATCTACTATTCATAATTTTGAGGTAAAGTCCTTCTAGGAGCTACTTTGACTTCTTGTTTATTACTGTTTGACCAATTCCTAAATAGCGTTTTCTTTCTGTGGGACAGGCTAGAGCTTCATCACTGCTGTGCGTGTTTTTGGAGGTACTCTCAGCCTCATTCATTATCAAGCAATTTACTCTTCATGGCTACTACAGGACTTTCTCTGGTGTTTACAAGTTAAAGTCTTAAAAATCCCTCTTGAGCTAAACATGTTTGCCTCGCTGTCATATAAGAAAGGAGAAACACTGAGAAACATTGGCCTTCTGTGTGTAAGAGAAAGGCTGGTGGAAGTAGTTCAGAGTGTGCATATGTGTGTTTGGGGTGAGTGTGGGGGTACAAATTGAAGCTCATTTAGGATGTACACAAACAAACATTTCAGTAAAAACCTTATTGCTGCAAGCTGCCCCCACATCTACATCTTTACCCTCCAATTGTCCACCACAGAATCCATGTAAGTGCTCCTCAGTTGTTGCTGGCTGTTCAGCTTGCATAATGCCTCTTTTTGGGGAGTTGAACGGTGAATTGTATCTTGCACGGGTCACTGACTTGCTCCATCTACAACACTATTGTGCGTCAACCAACTGTATAGTCGCATGGCAGCCATTTTGTGCCAAAGTGCGCCCATTCAAAGGCCTGGAGGTGGATATGGGGGAAAGTGTGCCATCCCTATTGTCTGCTATTGTTTGTGTTTGTTGATCTGCTCACTGGTGGAAACGTTCTGCCTGTCGTAGTGATGGGAAAAGTGAGTTGTGACAAGGCTGGTTGCCTTCATGCTGGACTGACACAGGATGGCCTGTGAAAGCCGCTACACAGCACTCTTAAACCAGTACAATGGTGATTTATCAGGAATTTCTGCTGGTATGACCCCTGCTCCAGGACCTGCACTAATGCAGTGTAATGATTCAAGAAGAGGCAGCCAATGGAGCACCTTTCACTGAAGGAATTTTAAATGATAATCAAGGTTTAGTACGATCTTAGAATCTTAGTTAGTGATAGAAAGTGTACTCATGTCGATTATTGCGACACAAAGCCACAAACAGGAAAAAAAAATTGTTTTTTGATTGTTTTTTTTTTTTTCCATCATGGCTGATTTTTTTATTTTATTTTATTTATTTATTTATTTTTCTTCTGGTCCTGCTTTTTGTTGTCACTAAGATAGTATTTAGTATTTTATCACTCAGTTGGAGGGATGAAGCTCGCTGAGGCCTAGAGACTGGTTGGCAACCATCTGGCAACCTTGAGTCATGAGGGAAAAATGTTTATTCTTTGATCTTATTGTGAGCGGTTGCTGGCAGTTGCTGTGGAAAACAATTATTAATGTCCTACTGATGCAGCCCTAGAGACCAGACATTGAGCTTCTGTAATCACTAGCTTCTTGGGAATACTCCCACCACTTTGAAAGTGGTTGGTGGAGGTTGCAAAGAAGTATGCAGTGGCAATACTTCCTTGCAATTGTTTTGGTCGCTTGCATGTTGTCACTGTCACTAATAGTGTGCATGGAAGACATTAACTGTCTGCACAAATTTGCAAACTAATTGCCAAGTGGCCATTAAATTGAAAAGTACAACGCAAACTGAAAATGAAGAACTCCCACCTTCAGAGTAAAAGTGCCTTTTACAGCTTTTACTTTGAAGTAAAAGTTCAAAGCGACAAAGGGGGTCATCTGATTTTTGGCGTTTTCTGTTTTCTTTGTATTATTGTTGCATGTTTTCAATATAAAGCGCCTCGAGGCAACAGTTGTTAATGTGCTGGTTGGAGTGTTAAAGCCCCACATTTTTTCTATAGATGAATGTTTCTAGTTCGTGTCACATTTTTTCAAGTAGCACTGCAGCTCGAAGGGTAAACGGTGAGTGTCCACCTCCAAGTCTGTGTCTTCCATGTAAGTTTCTATCTGAAATCTGCTAGCGACTGAAATAATCACAAGGATGATTTTGGTGCAGCATCATCTTTGCGCTGATTTCATTTGTTGAAATACCGTCTGGCAACCACCTCCTAACCATCTGGGGAAAACACGTTTCCCTAGTGACCGGTGATTCCCGGGTTTTGTGACAAGTCCTTAGCCCTGTGTAATTGAGACCTAACCAAGCTAGCTACCATTAGCTGATAACTTTGCTATCTAGCCTCTTGTCTAAATAGAGCTTAACAATAACTGCCCACTTTTTAAGGGCCCCAGTTCCGGAATTGAAATTCCTATTCATTCTGTCCATTGACGTTCCAGAAAATCCTTGTACAAAGAGTTTTAATCCTCAAACCAAGCCAACCAGCTTTGAAATTAATCATGACCATAAAAAGATTTAATTTGAATGTATAAGGGGTCAGTAGGCTCTAATTATATGTTTTAGCAGATTTTTATGTCAGATGCCCTTCCTGATACACCCTTAGTAGGATTTGTGCCTTTTCCCAAGCTCTAAAGGGAATATTTTATTTGTTAAGGGAGTGTGTAAACCACTACACTGTGGAGCCACAGGAACTACTTATCACACAGTGCATGCACAGCATATGCAAAATCCACAGCAACCTTCAAACCTTTTGAGTTTAATCCATGTAATGTTTTATAGTAGTATTTGTGAATATTAAACATTCATATTTCCATGGTAACAATGACCACCAGCAATCACAGACATCACAGTTTCAATTGCGGATTGTGGATAGAGTAGATCTTTTCCACAACATTGGAAACAACACAGTTTTTGTTAAAGTTGATATCTTAAAGATTTCTAGTTTCTACAAGAGCATGCACCATTGTTTCACAGTGTTGTAGCTCATCTACTTTAGATAGTAACATCACTATGACGCATAATCCATAAACCCATACGAAGGACATGAACCTCACTATTGAACTCTGTGTGACGCTGCTGATATTTTATACCTAGTAAAATTTTGGAAATTATGGTCCAGATTTAAATTTTTGCAGCAGATTTTTCTTGTACACTTTGACTCCTCCCCTTGCTGTGTTGGCCCTTTACAGACTCAAAGAAGCCGATGTATTGGCTTCGGGATAGTTTAAAAGAGACTAAACGGTCTCTCAAGGTCCTGGAGCTTCGACAGATTAAAACCACTTAGAGCTACACTACTGTGAGGAAGATCCACCAGCTGAGTGTGAGCTGAAGACAGGCAAGCATGTCTGTCCCTATGCTGTGTGTCTTTATGAGAGGGGGAATGGAGTGTGACAGTGTCCATGACAGTGTGGAAGGGCAGAGCAAAGCTGATATGTGTGTGAACTGGGTGGTGTGTATTTGTGTGCGCGCACGCTGTGACATTGCCATTGATCCAGCTTAGCAAGCTGCTCAGTGATGCAAGGCACTGACAAGGATTTCATTCAACTGTTCTTGACACACAAACACACAAGTCTTTGTATGTGTTTGCATGCGTACACAATAGCAGTTTCTATGCTTTATTCCTGCAGGCTCATTTTCATTTTTGCTTATTTGTCCAAATGAACTTCAAGCACTCTCTTCTTTCTTTCTTTTTTCTTGTCTTCTGTCTTTTTATTCAGGACTAATGTAACACTGTACTGTGAATAAAACAAAAGTATGACTCAAACTTTTCTCAAAATATCAGCAAATTACCAGGTGAGGAAATGTATGGGTCAACCAAATCTGAACACAATTCTTACCTGACCGCTTCAGAATCAGCTGATTTGTTTGGTTTAATAAGTATACCACATTTAATGAAGCCCTGCAAAATTTTACCTTCAAAATATGAGAATTTTTCCAAGTTACAGGCCCTCGAAGTACATCAGATTGGGCTGAAATTTGGTAGATTTTAATTCATGTGAGATTTTTTTTTCTCCTCAGCATGTTTCAGGAACATCAGTATGGTGAAATGTGTATCATATTTAAATAGCAACACAGTAGCAGTTTATTGTCTGTGATACAGAGTAGCAGAAGCAGGCATTGGTACCCCAAATGCTTAATTTCCTTTTCCACAATTCACTGAAAGGAAAAAGTGAAAAGTGCAATTTGGGTAAACTACCTCCTAACAATGTGAGAATGACTGTGGAGGGTCATTAAGCTTTTCAAATATTTTTTTCACACCTGTTTTCAGATTCAACGCGATTGGGACCTTAAATATTAGTGCAATGCTAATGTGGAAGGTTGTGCCGACTGAACTCCTGATTAGGTTGTGTTTGTGGTTTTTTTTTTTTTTTTTTCTTTGCATATAGTTCTCTATATCAGTTAAAGAACAAATATAGTTCTTGGCCAGCTTTTCTTGGTGGACTGAAGGCTGGGTGAGAGGTTAAACTTGCCAAGCAGATGTTTCTCGCACAGCTTTCACCTACTTCCAAAGTGAATGGAGGAGATCATAAACTCATCATAAGACATATGATAACATTTATTAAGAAGCCCAAGAATAAGTTGCCTTATTTTCTAAATATTGACATATCCAAACATAACCTTCATTGGATTAGGTTCTTGTCTTTTTTTGTCTAATTGTGTTTCATTCTTGGCTCTCAATGTGTACTTCAGTCACAACATAATATATAATCTTTAGATATAGAGTAGCTAGGTAAGCTTCTGCTCACTTCTAATGTCGATGAACCTTGTAAATCCTTTTTATTGCAATGTTAAACCTAATCTTAAAACATTAATTTATGAGAGCTGAAATAATTTTTGAAGAATGTACTTACAGGTGGGGCACTACTGCTTTATATGCTATTTTTAGCAAATGTATTAAGATAAACAAAGTCTGTAAATAGTTGGGATTGTCTTGAATCTGATTGTTTGAAACTGGATAAAAACTGGCAGCCTGAAAGAACTAGAAAGTGTCTAAGTTTGCAATATTTAAATGGACAAAAATGTAGCGATATTGTATTGTGTATATATTATTGCTAGTGCACATGCAAATACTTTTGCAGAAATACTGTTTGCAAGGCACCACCCACTTTTCTGTAATCCATACCTACTCTGGTGTGGTGCTGTGACAAGTCAAACGTGGTTATTACATATTCTCTAAAGAGTTGCAATTCCTCTAATAGCCACTTGAGGCTGGATAAAAAATGAGGCAGTTCCCATAGACTACCATGTTAAAATGCCCAACTTTACAGCAGAAATGAACATGTTTACTGCCTGCTACGGAAAAACTGCTTTAGTCTATATTTCTCATTTCCATATTTATATTAACTGTATATAGTTTCATTTTTTAAGTAAAGCAAACTTTTGTATTTTAATCATGTTATTAGAACCTGTTTGAGTCACAGGTCAGACTTGGGCAACAGTAGCTGCTTCCTGTCTGCTAGGCTTGCTGTCAGCTGATTGGATTTACTGAACCAGAGCTCTGGACTGAGAGCATTTTAATGCAGTTATCTCTATCATTGTTTGTTTTTTGTTTTTGTTTTTGTTTTCGTAGCATCCAAGAGAGTCTGGGCTTCATTTTTTTAGTGAGTGATATTGTAGTATGCTCAAAAGTTTAAATTGGAAGTCCATACCAGATACTTTGTTAGGCACATTTTGCTAATACTGGGTTGGATATAAGGTAAGCCATAAGCTCTACGCTTTTTCTTATCAGACAGATAAAAATGCAAAAAAAATACATACATTTCTGTCAAGTTAACCAAATCAGAATCTTTAAATTAATTACATACTTCCAATCTCTCATTTTTATCCAGGAAAAAAAATCGTAATATGATGCAGCCTTTTTAAGTTGGAGTTATGCAGTCCAGGCTTGACTAGAGCATTATGCATGAACTGAACTCATTATCTTATGCAGACTACTAAGTGAAATACTGCTCACTTTACAGTAGCAAGGGAGCAACCATTAGCACCATATCCTGGAGCTGAACAGCTGGTGCTACAGCACAGTGTGATGGTGAATGTCAGTTAAGCAATAGCTAGAGTTTGTTGTAGCTAGCTGTGCCAAAGGAGTACCCGTATCAGATGTGGTTCACTGAGAACACATGCAAAGTTTTTCTCTCTTTCATAGTAATACCTGATATCAGATAACTGTCACACGCCAAGTTTTTGCTGTCTAGAAAAACAAAGTGAAACTTATTCAAATACCCATACATGCACCACGGCTTTGCTTCACACTCCCAGAGGAGATTTTGCATAACTTATTTTTTATCATCTGTTGACATGTACTTGTTTTGCATTAAGAGAAATTCATCAGATGCTGTAGTAGCTTTTGAGTTCATGGGAAGGGGTCTCGTTCTGTTCATGCTTGAGCTGTTGTTGGTCTTTTAACCCCTTCTGGTGAGAAACTAGAAGCAAAGAACTTCTAAAGTCTCATAGCTTAGATAGTCTAGCCCTATGGAGCCATATCCTCTCCCTCAAAAAACTTTCATGTGGTAAAAGTTATTCTTCTGTCAATTTCTATCACGTTTTTAACTGAAGAGGTCTCCAGTTAAAGTCATTTTTGCTTAGGAAGATTTCCAAGTGAATGAACGATACCACTATATCAGTGCTCAATGCTTCATTTATTGCATCCTTTAGCAAAGGGTACTTTAGAGCATCCTTTATGAAAGGAAATTCCCACAATTCATAGCAACCATCAGTTTGTGAAAACAAATAAACATAAATAACAAGTAATAGAAATCATGTAAATATTAACAGTGCATTTTCCATTTTGTGACCTAACCTGCTAATATGTATGATTCTTTAACACAGTGTTGTTAAACCCAAAAATGAACTCTGAGAATAGATTTTCTATGATTAAACAATTAAGATTATGAGCTTTATCAAAGTGATCAAAGTCATTTTAAGGTTCACTATAATTTAGTTTGCATTAGTTATGTCCATTATTGTATTGCAGTCTTTAGGACTGTCTTGACTTCAGTCCCAGAAAGTCAGAATAAGATCGTCTCTCCAGTAGGACGAGAAAATATGAGTGGACTTGATAAGCAACTAACCACAATCACTGTGACCTCCATGAGATGAAGTATTTAAGATGTGGATGTCATTGTCATCTCCGGCTAGTTCCATGTCAACAACATTCACATTGTTAAGTAGTCTTATGTAAGTATAGTTGAATTCCCTGAGCACCGTGGTTCACTTTTCCTAAGTCCTTAGAAATTCTCCTTTACAAATTTCCCTGACATGTTTTCCATTGAGATCAAGGGTAAAGTGATTAGGAAAAGGAAGTCATTTTTTTGGTCTGTTTGACCGCAGCCGGGGTCAAGAGAATAGCTGTTGCTCTATTTTCAGATTTTGATTGCATTAAAGTATCTTTCTGTCACAGTCAAAGTACCATGAGCCACTCCACCATCTGCCATTTTGATTTGTCTTTTTCCAGACACGAGTCACCTTCAGCCACCACAACCACATGCTTCTCACACACATGGGGTTTCTGTTGTGGTTCAACCACTTTACTAATGTTTGTTATCATTTGGAAACGGTTGTCATCGAGGGAGGACTTCCTACCATATATCCTTAGCCAACCAATTAGCATGCATTAGCAGACTCCTTTTTTGATGGACAAAATTGTAAGTGTTGGATTTTTATTTTTATTTATTTTTATTTATTTATTTTTTTAAGCTGACATTTTTTGGAGGGGGCGTGGGGGGTCAAGATGCAGTCAGAGCATGTTCATGGACATTGGCATGAAAATGTAAAATGTAAACATGCCAGAATTTATTAGAATCATTCATTTTTCCGACTGACAGAGATTTGTCTGTGAAGAAGCTTTCAGAATTCCAAAGAAGCAGAGAAGCAAAAGCTGCTAACTTGATCTCAGTGGTGATCTCACTGCGAGTGAAAACAGATTTAAGCGACTCAGACTAAATTCCTGTCTCTTCTGAGTACAATTAAAATGTTTATAACCCGCAACTAGTACCAGTTCACTCTTGGTATCCTACAACAGTAATGTTAACAGGATTTCGACTGCTTTATGGATGCTGCCCAACAATAACTCTCTGTAGTATACAGTGTTGAAGCCCAAGCCAACCACTTGCCAAAACACATTTCCTCCTCACAGTTATTCCTCAATGTCTTTTTCATATGGAGTTCATGAAGTGAAGCTGTTTAACTCGAGACTCCCTCAGCCAAGGGGTTTTGTCTTGTGAACTGGCTCTGGGTCTGTTCATTGAGTATCCTTCCCACAGCTCATGCACCAGTGAAAAGCATGAAGGCTACACTCTTTTATTGCATGGAATATACCCTTTGTTACACTTTTAGGTGACTTCTAGATGTCTTCATTAAGATAGGATAGCATCCTCTGTATATGTTTTAGAAAATGGTTGGTGATAACTTTTTTAAAATCTTTAGCGGTAACATTGTTAGAACATCTTGCCTTGAGATTCCTGAAGGTGGCATGTTTTTTAAAATGAATAAATTACTTTGAGCAAGTGGAGCTTCTGATTTGCATTTTCAGCTGTAGCTCGTTTTCAGTTCGTTTCAGTATTTGTAGGATATTTATTGCTTCAGTTAATGTTCCTGTAGGGTTAAAAAGTTCTATTAATTGTTGCCTTTCATTTTTAAGCATCGCCATGTTGTTCCCTAAACTCCTTAAACTCTTGTTGTTCGATTGTCAATAAATGTAGTAAGTGCATTCATAGGAAATGGACTGTTTTGTACACTTTTCCATGCTTTTTCCTACATGAGTGCTTGGTGTCTAACATTCATACTACAATGGATCCATCAGAGAAAAACTTGGGGAAACATTAGCTGGGCTTCTCTACTGACTTAGCCTCTGGGTGCAAATTTTAAATGCACTACTCATGTAGTCAGCTGATATCTGGGACCAACCTTGGGGTTCGGTATCTTGCTCAAGGATAGATTGGCATCCAGACTGGAGTAGCAAGGGATTAAACAATCAACTTCCTGATTAACAGAAGACCTGTAGCTCCTGAGCTATAGCGACCCCGAATGGCCTTTAGATGATGAGCCATGTCATTGCTGGTAGTATGCTATATACTCGGGGAATAAGTCATATTAATTTAGCACATAGCACTTGGTCAAATTGGAAACTTTGGCATGTAGTGCTTACTACCTACTGCAAGCACTGTCACCTCGCACCAAGAAGGTTCCTGCTTTAAATCTACTTTGCCTTTCGGTGTGGAGTTGTGCATATTCTGTTAAAAAGCTGCTTGCATTCCCTCTAGATACTCCGGATACACACATGTTTATTTAACCGGTGATTCTAAATTGGCAAATGACATGTATGATTATCTGTTTCTCTGTGTTAGACCATATAGAATCTGGAATAGATTAGGGACTTGTCTGTGGAGCACCTCAGCTCTTGGTGGAAGTAAACTGGGACAGGTTACGTTCATTTCACAAACCTACCACCAGAAACGTTATCTGGGCTTCTCTGCTGACTTAGCCTCCGGGTGCAAATTTTGAATGCACTACTGATGTAGTCAGCTGATATCTGGGACCAAAATTTCTCTTTTGTTCTGCAAATCTTTGTTTAAGGATTCAAATTGATTAAAAAATAATAGAAAGCTAAGCCTTTGATAATAGGCATTTGGGAAAAAAATGTCCATCTTTTGCACCCAGCTTGGATTGTTTACCTGCTAAAACCTGCTCAGATGTGACTTTTTGATGTTATCAGACTTGCTCTTGGAGAGTATAAGCAACTGAAGTTTTTAAAGGAAGCATTATATGAAGGGGGAACTCCAGTTAAACATTTGTAAATGGCCAATCACAAGGAGGTAAAAAACCTGTTATTAGATGGTCATAAAGTTTTTTGGTCTAGTCTAAAATATCATCTATAAATTAACATTGTTTTCAAGGGTCATTTAGACACTGTCCTACTTTGTGAAAGACAAAAATCATTGAGCTAGCAACATAAAGTGTGGAAAGAGTGTTTGCAGTGTTACATCATCAGACTTGGTTTGGCCTATTCTTTGGTCTGCACTGATATGACACATTGGACTGTAAGTATGACATGCTTTCAGTCAGTTTAGCGTGTAGCAATTTAAGGAAACTACATTTATGATTAATAGGAGTTTTGGCTGACAGAAAGTCAGCCAAAACTCCTGTTATTCATTACTGCTGATATAAGATGTGAATAATGTGATTTCAACGGCCTTGATGTTGTTGCATAACAGCATACTCTGGAACTTCCACTTAATATGAATTGAATACTGTCCTCCCTGTATTTGTCTTTGAAACCCTGGCTCATTTCCCCCTTTTTCACTGTATTTTTTTGAAGGCCTTCAGAAAGAGGAGGAGGAGGAGGAGGAGGTGGTGTGTGTTACACACTAGAAGGGAGGACACTGTATGTTTGTGTGGATGTATGTGTGTCATCGTACACACAAGCTCAAGCACAGATGGCAGCTGCTCAGCGAAGCCTCGGAGTGGTAATTACTGAGTGTGAGGCGCATTACTTAACTGTTAGCTTTGCAGTCTGCAGGGTATCTGTATTGTTGTTGCTGCTGTAGAGGAGGAAACGATTTTTAAAGAGACAGTCTGGTTTAGGTTGAATGTTTTTCTGTACAGCAACTTGTGTATGTTTACTGAAGCCAGGCAAAAATTTACTCTCAAGGTATGAATATTTTCTAACGTAAAGGCTCTGGAATTATATAAAAGTGAGTTAAAGTTTGGTGATTTTCAGTTTGCATTATTGCTGTCAAAGCCTGTGACCTAAAAGAGATATACACATGAAATATTCAGGGCTTAAAAAAAAACACTTTTAAGCCCTGTTAAAACGGCAAACAAATCAGTTTTACACCCACGCCAAGTGTCACGATCTAAGACCAAAATCTTCCTTTTCTTTGGCTTGAAAGAGAAGGACCCTTATATATCCTTGTATGATAAACTTTGTTTTTTTTGTGTATGTGTGTGTAATATTAAGATTCATATCAGCAGGGGATATGAGGGGTTAATTTAGCATTGCATGTTTGACCTACAGTACAAGCTGATGCTTTTTCCAGATTTCCTACCATGGCAGCGGAGAGGGAGGGGAGAGCGATGACTCAGAAGGGGAGAACCAGGAGCTTGCACAGATTGACAGAGGTATGTCCCCACTGCCAGGCAAATCACCTTTAATTGAAAATAGACGATGATTTTCTGTTTTGGGTCAAAAATAAAGATTAGAGGGGAACACTTATTACTGGAGGAGAATTTTGACTGTGGAAATGTCCTTCAAATTATTACAGTGTTTTCTGGGAAACGAAAAAAGTTTTAATCACCTAAGAAATGCAGTAAAGGTGAAAAGAGGATGTTGAAAGAGCCATTCATACTTATACTTGTTGTTGGCCGTAACAGATTGCTTACAGGAAACTTGAAAAGCGTTTCACTTCAATCAACTTCAGCTACTTCAGAAAGCTGCTGGCAGAAGTTTCATTAGAAAAAGGAAATACGGCCAAATAGCAGCTGCACTGAGGTCATTTATAAAGCTTCTAGTTTTTAAAGTAGCTACGTCGTCTGGGATCTCATTATCTCTCAGACACCTTAAAAAGTAGATGTATTCATTGCACTTTTCTTGACTGATTCAGATTTTGTCTTTCTTTTAAATTCTAAATGTGACCTGCCGATACCGAATTATAACTGACAGCGCGTACAAACAATTTAAACTTTTCCTCAATGTAAAATTAGATTTTCATAGTAAAATAAATTGGTAAACTTCACAATTTTGACTTTATAGTTTGCACAAAGCTACAGGATCTTCTCTCACTTAAACAAGATGAAAATAAAGTGCTCTGCTACTGGAAGGAGGTGCAAATGATTAAAAAAAAATAAGTTGCCGAATGCCCACTTTTACCGGACGTGTTTTACCTTATAAAAAAAAAGCAAATGCAACAGATTTATATAACAAATCCAAGTAGTTTTTGATGCGTGTCAGCTACAGTGATTGTCTTTGTCCCCTGATTTCCAAGAACTGGGAGAACAATAGAAAATAAATATATATTTTGATAGTGTAGAGTTGGGGTAATCTGGAATGATTACTTAGCCTTTATTAGGATTCCTGGTGACTTTTGTTCCTAGTCCTTTAGAGGAGGGAGAGAGAGATAAATCTGACTAGTGGTTAGTTTAAAAGTAGGAAACAGATGAGAGCACAGGGGTACCTTGTTTCAGTGTAACTGGTCTGTTCGGTATTAAATTATAATCTTATAAATTTTTTTACATTTGACTTATGAGTTTTTAATTCTCCTAGAGAGGCGGAGAAATTGTGCCCTCACCCCTCTGGCCACCAGCCAGCAGCACAACCAGGGTCCCCTCTCTCCTGCACGGCTGCGACGCCTGCGCCTCCTTTTAGATGCCAATCTGGATCGCCACTCTTCAGAGGAAGAACTCGAGCGAATCAGCTGCGGCGATAACAGGAAGTGGGTGTCTTCACTCTCCCAGCGCCATGGCGATCACCACAGCAGTGCCTCCAGTGATGAGGAGGTGCGGGACCTCTGTGGCTGCAGGTCGCCTGCCGCCTCCGCCAGGTCGCTGGGGGAGCCCGGTGCTTGCCTGGCTGCCTCCCCCAGCCCTGTACTTTTCAGCTCCAGCCCACCACGTAGCCTCAAGCCACCCCCCATGCGATTTCAGCTGCAGGTGGTGCCGCCGGTTGCACGACCCATCATCTTGACCCACTTTGACCAATCAGCACCTTACAGAAAGTATCGGCACAGCTACGGGGGGGAACCAGGGAGACCCAGTCTGGACTTGGAGAAAATGCAACAGGTCCGTGAGTTAAATACGAGGAGCATGTATATGTTAGTGCTAAATTATTAAAGCAGGGTTTTTCCTGCAGCTAGTATAATGCACCCTTTTTATTCTCCCCTGAAAGAAGGCAGTATGTAATTAGTTCATTTTGTTTGTCTGTCTGTTTCTTAGCAGTCTAAGATTTACAGTTTTCAAGATGTCATATTTTTTGTGATGGTAGATGCAAAAAAACAGCTCAAACAGATTAAATTTGGGTAAAATCTGGGTCAAGGTCACACTAAATGTAAAAAAACAAACCCTTTTGTATTACCCACAATTTGTTTTTTTTTTATCGCCTTCAAACTTCTCAACAATATACTAGGCCTCAGGAGACACGAGTATCTAGGTTGGCCAAGCATTTGACTTTGACCTTCATTGAGCCCAAGGTCAATTTTGACCTTGGAAAAAATCGCAAGAAACCGTACTGAGTAATACATCCTCTGAAAGGTTGTGGAAAGAACTCTTCAACACACTTTTAATTTTTTCCATCTGATGTCCTACGACGTCTGTGTTACCAATAACAAGTTGAAGTCATCATATTGTAATAAAAACAAAGTTTTACTGTAGTATAGCTCTTGCCTTCGGGAGGACTTGCGCCCTCTGAGCAATCTTGTTTGTTATGTTGCCTTAAATGACAAGAAAATGCCTACAATTTTGCAATTTAAGGTAAAACTTGTTGTTTTCATGTAGACTTATTATGTTATGTTCAGTCAGCCCCCAACAGCCAATTTTGAGTCCGTAAAAACCCTGTTAACGATCGTAGTATCAATGGGCCCTGAAGGAAATGGTTTTGTTGTCCATATTGGAGAAAATGGCATGCGTTTTTATACTTCCTTGACCATAACAGGGAACTCTCTTTTTGAGGCAACTTGTGAGGGCCCGGGGCACTTGCCTTTCACATATATCCTGCAGCACCGTGTACCACATTGGCTACACTTCAGTGGAGGCTCATTACATTAAGTGTATCAAGTCGTCAGTGTATAAGGACATAAATCCAAGCAGTCAATGGAAACATTTAGTAAAAGTGCATCACAGAAAACTTAGAGTTCACATCTGACTAGCTCATAGTTTGGCTGTTGGCACTTACAGGTAAGTAATATGTGCTGGCAGCCTAGCACCCACACACAGAGTTGGCTACAAGGACAGGTAAAGACTTAAAAAATCAGTGACCAGATTCTGTTGTTAGGAGGTATTGTCCTTTAGCATGTAAAGGTGAAATGCAGTGTTTCAAACTCTCTTGCTAACTTATGACACAGATACTGCATCACATCAGGCCATGTTTTCTTCTGTGCAAAACTGAAACTCCAGCAATTACGGCAGTGTATGCAGCACTCACTTCCTCTTCATTTTTTGATGGTAGTTTCCATCATATTCACCAAAATTCTGCAAAGCTTGTGATTTCTATTTTTGATTTTTTTTTTTTTTTTTTTTTGGGTGACTTGTAAATTTCCATAGGGAGTTTAGTATTAGATAGGCTAACATTTATAGCCTTCACTGCACATGCACACACTGTAGAAAAAGGGTATGTCCTGCAGAGCCAGTTAATATTTGGGACAATATCTCAAGATGTTAGACAAGGGAACACGGGATAAAAAAATGCTTCACAATCCCACATAAAGAAGGATATCCGGTCACCTTGCTTAAAAGTAACACATACATGAAATTGCATAACAGTATGAATCCCTATTTTTACTTGTGGATTAACATGTAAGCAATATTTTGTTGTTGTAAATGGTTCGGGTGGAACTGATTAAATACTTTTGGTTAGTTTAAAGAATTACAGTGCATTATATATTTTATAACACTGAAATTTTCCTAAAATGTGAATGCACTTCTAGCTTTTAGCACAGTAAAAATACTAAGTACTTCCAAATTATGCTTCAGTACAGCACTCTAATCTACATTTACTTAATGGCTCTGCGGTTTAGTCCCCAGGGCACTGTATAACTGATTAATAATAATCAATTTTTAATTGCTATCAGTCGTTATTGCTGTAATTGAAACAGATCACTGACAGACCATTTCTCTCTCAGTAGGATGTTTAACTTGGAGCTTGGAATGCCATAATTTTGGATAATCAGTGAGTTTATGTGGGGATGTTGTATTAGGAGCCAGATTTTCTTCCCTCAAATATTTGGATGCATTCACAGAATGCAGTCTTTTCATGTCCAACAACCCGTTTCACTGTATGCTGAAATAGATTCTCTGTACCTATTTATGTAATATCATATTTAATTCTGACACTATAGCAGTATGTGTGCCAAATGGCAGATGAGCCTTAACCCCCCCGTCTCCACCCCCCTGAGCAAATCAAACAGCGATCTTGGGTCGCACATTTGGTCCAAAAATTCAATCGTGAATACTCTTCAAATACACATGCACACACGCAAACAAAGTCCTCCCTTTCCATAGCCGGACGCTCGCCTCCACGGTGGTCTGGCTGGAGAGGGATGAAGGAGAGGGAGCCACGGACGGCAGATGTCCGCCCTCGTTTTTCACAAAGGCTGGCGAGCGAGGGGAAACGATGGAGGGGTGGAGGCAGAAGGAGAGGATTAAATAAACAACAGAAAAACGACAGCCACTAATGAGTCACGGCGAAGCTGGTCCGCTAATCATTAAAATCCAATAGACTTGTTGGCCCACACTGTGGATGGGGAAGGGTGTGTGTGTGTGTGTGTGTCTTTGCAAAGAGAGAAACTGCAGGTTTCAGGGGTCCATATGTCCGTGGGGTTTTTAGAGGGAACGAACAGATGATAAGAGACAGCGGGCAACTTCGAGAGGGGTGAAGTGTAAAAAGAGAAGTAGTGTGTCGATGTGTATATGTGTGTGCATCCATCATCCTGCCTGTCTGTCTGTGTCTGCATGTGTACATCCTCCTGTCTGTGTCACTGTGTGTGTGTGTGTACGCTCAGTGAAGTGGAATGGGAGGTGCTGCAGGGAATACAAAAGGGGGCCTACAGAGGTAGCCAGCAGACACATTAACCCTTTAGCTGGACATCTCCCAGTCATGAAATCAGCCTCGACTTCTACACCTCATCCAGGGTCTGATGTACAACAAATAGCACATGTTCACTGGTGTTTGTACAGGAAAAAGTTAGCTTATAAACCTTGAATTTCTTATTACCCCCAAAAGCGATCTTAAATGTGCGTTAGAAAGATATATATGGCAAAGCTTCACATTATGTTTGGTCTGAGCACACCATAAGAATGCCGCGGTCAGACATTTAGTGGAGGACCTCGCCCACGCATTTGTAGTACAACCACTTCTCTCTTTTTCTATGAACATAAAGTTGACAACCTTCTTTATCCTCTGGTTTTTATTCTGTTCGGAGTTCCAGAAGCAATTTGGTGCAAACAGTGTTTTATATGCAAATGATTAATTAAGGAGCACAAGCCAAGAAGACTGAGCTCTATAAAAGACGACCATGCCAATGCACGGCTTTATAAATCTAATGAAAAGGATGCATTTCTGCCTGTGCTCGTACACGCAGCTTCAGTCATGAGTTTTATGAATCTGGCCCCCAGGGGAGCAAGAAAGGGAAAGAGATGCGGTTCTTGTTAAAAATGTAATTTAAAGGTGTCAAATATGGGGATTCTGTGCCAAAGGTGCAGGGAACACCTGAAACATATTCTTAACTACATCCTGAAACCATACAAATGGACATGCAAGCAAAGGAAAAGCATTTTCAAGGCCAGAAACGAGAAGAGTAAGAAATAAGTATATTTGGCCCAAAATATAGCCTCCCAGGCTTATTTTCAGTTTGACTCATAGTCTATTTTTTTTTTCATTTCGAAGAGACGGCTATAAAAAAAAACAAGAGCCATAACTCTGTACATGCAGAGTGGGTGGGCTTACACAGCTTCATCTTACAGGAAGATATTTGTACAGCAAATCTGAACACAATAAAAGAAGAAGAAGAACAACAAGACTGTTCCTTTAGTTCAAAATGAGGCTTGCAGATACTGCAAACTAAATCCCGGGTTATGTTCAGTAGCATACTCCAATATAAATTCAATTTAGTTAGTGTGGCAGATGCTGGTCATTTGAGCAAAACAAAAAACTGGATGACAATTTAAAGGAAACACCTGAACTGTACAGTGACTTGGTCAAAGTTGTTCCAAGTGATCGACTGTATCCTGATGTGAGTGAAAATAGCAAAAGATTGAATTAAATTCTCTTCAAAGCACTTTATATCATAAGGTAAAAAGCCGAGAATAGTGAGAAAACCAACCAACAATTTAAAAAAACAAACAAAAAATAAACCTGTTATGAGCAAGCACTTGGTGACAGCGGGAAGGAAGAACTCTCTTTTAACAGGGCAGAACCAGGCTTAGGGAGGGACAGCCTCCCTAATGATAATAATAATGATTAAATGCTGAGTGGTGTATAAACACATAGAGTGAAAAGACATGAGTGAAGATAACTGCACCCACAGCAGCCCAAGACTATTGCAGCATAGCTAAGGGAGCATTCTGAGTTACCTGTTCCAGCCCTACTTCCTTTAGGAGGAAGCTAATTTCGGTCACTTGCATCTACAATCTTATTGTTTTGAGTACTTCTCATAACTGGTGGACGTAGGTGAGGAAGGAATGTAGCTTGAGCAGTAAGTCATCTGGCTTGCTTTCACGCTCTATTCGGCACAACGGGCTGGTACCAAACTGATCTGTTGGTCTCTGTCTTCACTCAGCTCATGAACAAACCCCAAAATGTTTGAGCAACTCCCCAAACACTGAGTGGGCACTCCACTTTCTTCTAGGTGAAAACAATGGCCTCAGACTACCATAAGAGTGCATGGAAAAAAATATTAATTCTTCAGATTGAAATGGTCCTTAAATGCTGAAGGATATTGACAGTGCACTTAGTTTTGGCTCCGGTGCTCCCTCTCTAAGACCAGGGGCTAACGTGCAGGTCTATGATCCCCCAGTGTGACCGTAAATAATTAGAGTCATGCCTTTATTTATTTATGGGTTCTTTCATTTAGTCTCTGATAACTCCTTATGCTTGCTTGTCCGTGTCCATTCCCACAAACTGCACAGATGTTGTTCTAAGTGATCGACTATATGCCGATGTAAGTGAAAATGGTTTTGATTGCTACATATACTATAACATTCACACCCACCAGGTCTCAACCCAGCCAGTTATCTATGAGAGATTCTTGTCTGACCTGTTAGCTCTCTGCACTGTCATCCAAACACTAAGTGTTAAACTGAAATGAATAACACCACTGTGAAAGCTAAGTAGAACTAAAAAGCAAAGATTCAATTAAATTCACTTCAATTCAATATTATTTACATAGCACTAAATCACAACAATAGTTGCCTTAATGCACTTCTATTGTAAGGTAAAGAGCATAGAATAGAGAAAACCCCAACAATAAAGCAGCTCGGATTGAGCAAGCACTTGGTGACAGTGGGAAGGAATAACTTCTAACAGGACAGACCCAGGCTTAGGGAGGGGCAGCCTTCTGCTGGGACCAGTTGGGGGTGGTGGGAGGAAGACACACTGTGAAAGAGAGTGAGAGATTAAAAATAACTAATGATTAAATGCAGAGGGGTGTATAGGCATATATCATGAAAAGAGGTCAATGAAGATAACCCAGTGCATTCTGGGAAGCCCCCAGTACCAAGCCAATTGCCGTTCAGAGGGAGCGCTCAGAGTTACCTGTTCCATCCGTAACTCCCCTTAGGAGGAAGCTAGTTTCAGCTGCTTCTGTCCACTTATTGTTTTCATCACTGCTCACAGCTGGTGGGCGTAGGTGAGGAAGGAATGTAGATTGAGCAGTAAATCAACAGGCTTGCTTTCTGGTCTGATATCTATTCATCACAACAGGCTGGTACCAAACCCTTCGTGTCGACTTCACTCGTCCTCAGGTCATGAACAAGACCCCCAAATTTTTTAGCCCGGAGAGGTGCAAACGATGGCCTCACACTACCATCCATTATAAGAGTGCAGTGTTAAGGTAGTACTTATGCCCTGGATTCACTTTTCAGAACCTGGAGTCTACATCCATCTTAACTAGGCGGCCCATGGATGTAAACAGTGGTTATAGCTTTCACCAAGGATTAGCCTAGATAAGTCAAGGCTATTTTTGTAGCATGTTGCATAGAAGACAAGTTCTGTACCCACGTTTCTACAGCTCGTTGGCAAGCTGTGACCTGTTTAAGGTGAGGGTGGTGTGCAGGGGTGGATAAAATTATCACTTTGATTTTTCTCTAAGATGGGTTCTTTGAAAGTTTGCACGAGGCCAGCTCAAACATGTAGCATCTAAAATAAACATTGGATTTGGTTTGTTTTTAAATTCTTCTTCAAGCATTTTGCACTCAAATACTGTAGACTGTAGAGTCACCGATGGGAAGAGGGAAAAAAAAGAAAGATGAGGGCTGGCAGGAGGTGAGCATGAGGGCAAGTGCACGCTGACTGTCTCCCACATCACAGCAGCAGGAGTCTTGTGGTGCTTCCATTCTCTCCTGCGCTCCCTTCCCCTTTGGAAGCTACCTCCGCGACTCCAGACAATTCGATGATTGTGTGGTCCCTCCACCCCCACTGTGTTTTCTTTCTTTTTTCTTTTTTTCTGAAAACAGTGGAGCTGCGTGGTCATGGAGGGGAGTGGGAGACAGGATATTGCATAAGCTTCATTGACCAACTGTTTATACTTGAGTGAGACAGCTGGATTTGCTGACTTCCTCGATCATCCCGAATTAAACATTAAGCCGGGGCCTACTTTGTTTTCATGTGTTGGTGTTTTGCTGTTTTTGATATGGCTGATTATAGAAAAATACTCACATGCACCGACACTAGCTTTAACCAGTCATTTTCTCTCATAAAAAGTTCAGTCTACAAGAAAAGGTGTGGAGCTTTTACTCTTCCTGTCACAGAGGAGCTGCTGCTGAAGTTTTAATATCGATAGAAAAGACACTGTGCTTTCTTCTTGTCTTCACAGAAGATGCTGCTGAAAAAGAACTGCGGAGGGAAAACACGGACCATAAAGATTCGGGTGAGTTCACTTTCATTGCCACACGAATACCCTGCTGGCAGGAAACGCTCCCACAACATTGGCGAACATTGGAATAGTATTCCTGTAAGCTTCAAAGCTCGGCTAAGACATAACATTTTGACTGCAACACTCGAGATGTTTTGAGAATATTGTCACGGTGAAGGTTATGAAGTTTACTGCTATCAGCTGTACGCAACATTCCTACAGCTGATAGCAGTAAAAAAAAGAAATAAAACAAATTGCCAACACAACAGCTGGTGATGTTTTCAGGCTGTTATGAGCTCTGAAGGGACAAAGCGCTCATAATGTTCCTCTAATGGCATTTGTTAGCAAAGTTAGTAGTTTTGACTGCAACATATAGAGGTTTTTGGTATAACAGATGATAATATATTTTTTTAGCTTTCCCACATCAGTCAGTCCATCTGTAAACCCTTGAAGTGGACAGTATTGTGCAAAAGTCTTGAGCCAAGCCTCATTTCCATATATTTTGCTTCCAAGGAGCCAAGACACACAACCCAGTGAGTGTTGTGTCTACACAAAAGAGAAGAAAGCAAAAATCTGTCCCCCATGTTTTAATAGGATCTATGAAAAACTCCAAAGATAACACAATTTGATGGGCATATAAAAGTATTTTGACGCCAACAAGGTGATTCCCTAAGAACTAATAGCTGAAAACTTGGCAGGTTGTGCAGTGTGTCCTTAATAAATGTGAGGAAACTGGACAAGTGGAGGACACAGGAAGAAGTTGCGGGCTTGAATAAGTATTTGCAGAAGATGAAAAGTATTTGAAGGTAATGTCCTTTATCAGAAATGGTCTCAGAGGAAGGTGGCTGTCAAGAAGCTATTCTTTAGAAAGGGAACCAGGTTGAAAGGACTAAGGTACGCCAAATTACTCAAGAACTGGCCTGAAGATCAGTGACAACAAGTCTTATGAAGTAATGAATCCAAATTTTTTTTGGTTGGCGGTGTTGTTAATCTGTATGTAGAGCGGTCCAACAGTAAGTGCCTGTAGCCATGTTTAAAAACCATCCATGTAAGATAATAAGCAGGATCCCATATTTAAATGAGGGCAAAATAAACGCTTCGTTTTGAACTTTTATTGCTGGGTAAAAAAAAAAAATGTTTCTGCTCAGGCTGAAGCGTTCCATTTATGGGTTGTAATATCTTTAACAGGGGCATCATCATGATATACAGATGCTGCTAACTTGAAGATAAAAGTGATATAAAAAAACCCCAGTGCTATCAGTTAAAGCCACAGATTCACTTTGCAGTTTATCACAGCTCTCTCACTGCAGACAGCATCTACACACTTAATGCCTAATTAGAGCAATGTGACAACTGCTAACAGAGTTCACTTTCCTCTTGCACACCGAGAGACTCACTAGGCTGAGTTCACTCTTAGTTTAATTGCCTTTTTGTCTTCTCCTTTCTTCTCTCATTTGAGCTAACGCTAGCTACACACTGACTCAGAGGTGTCTGCTCAATTTGTTGCTGGCCTTGAGTCACTGCAGTGAGTTGCACTATTTTTACTTTACGAGACTTGAACAAACCGAGTTCCCCGTGTATCACTTTGAACCAGTGTTCATACTGGTTTAGCCTTATTGAGATAAGAGTGACTTAAGAGAGTCATGTTAACAAAATAAATACATCTAAGCATGATTTTCAATGATAATTTTCAATGGTTACATGACGTCATTTACAATAGTTATATATATTTAGCTTCTTTAGCTGAAGAACCAGTGAGCTTATCCAATGATGAGACGTCCGTTCCTTCACAGTTCACACCATTCTTCTTATTCTTTCCTTGAGTATTCGTCAGATTATAATGAAACTTGCACTCAACAATGGGTCTTCACTCAAAACGGTGCTGAAGGTCGTCCAACTCACGGTAGATTAGAACGTTAACCAACTATGAATGGGTTAAAGTTCTAGTTAACTTGAAAATTTAGTTTGAAATTAAGATCCATCCATGCATCCATCCTCCCATCATCTGCTGCTTATCCGTGCTGGGTCACGGAAGCAGTAGTCTAAGCAGAGTCCAGACCTCCATCTACCCAGCCACCTCCTCTACGTCATCCAGGGGGACCCTGAGGCGTTACAAGGCCACGCGAGAGATCCAATCTCTTCAGCATGTCCTTGGTCTACCTCCGGTTCTTCATCTGGTAGGACATGCCTGCAACGCCTCACAGAGGAGGTGCCCAGGAGGCATCATGGTCAGACAGATGTTCAAACTACCTTAACTGGCTCCTTTTGAAGGGGAGAAGTAGTGTCTCTACTCCTACTTCCTCCTCTATGACTGAACTTCTCACCCCAACTCAAAAGGAGAGATCAGTCACCCTTCGAGGAAAGCTCATTTCCGCCACTGAGGAAATGTGTTGGGCTGTGGTCAAGGGCGGAGGCCCTGGTGGTCCTATACCCAACTGCTGAGGGTGGATATTGGGACATGAGAATAAATTCTTATAATAAACTAGACATTATGGTTTCTTTTTGGACCATATTTTTGATCGTGAACTTGTATCTCATCAGTAGCAGCTGGCTATCAGGTAGCAGACGTAAAGCTGTTAATGAATCAACTCCATCTTGCAAATTATCTGGAAAAAAAGAAGCAGTGAAAACACCAAGAAGGAAATACTACTTAGGCTCATGTCATTATCACAGCTGTAATTATAGTTTTGGGCGAGCTGCAGACGATTTTCAGATTTCCAGATGGGTCTCGGCAGTCTTTAGAAATGCCTGGTATATGAAAATCTAAAATCATGACAGGTCTAATTCCTGATATAGTCAGCTCTTACAGAGGATGCACCAACAGGCTGCAGTATAAGATAAATAAGAATTATTTTGAACTGTGAATCACACAAAGCTACTGTAACAGAGTCTAAAAATAAAGTGAAGAAAACCAGTCAAAGCAGATTATCATTATCAAGTGTGTCTTACACGTAAATTAATTGAAATCAATTTAAACACGACTTTGCATGCAGAGCCTTTCCTTTAATGCTGGCTGATGGGCAGTCCAGATCAGGGTATCCATTACAGTCGCGATAAGGTTGCGAGGTTGCTCAGCCCCTGTGAACAGACTGGCCTGCCTTATTGCCAGCACCTTGATCTCCATCCAACTGCATACTGGGACAGCATCTGGCTGCAGCGTTTGTTCCCATGCCCCACTAGCTACTGAGCTATAGAGACTGTGGAAAATCTGATAGCGCCATTGGATTCCTTTTGCAAACTTTACTGCAGTGATACATTAGCCTAAGAATGAAAAAATGCCCTCCTTTTCACGTTTGTTTGATCTCTTGATTTCACTCAACAGCCTTTAATAGCTGTGCTTTCTGCTTGTCCCATTAGTGCACATTTACCAGCCTGAATACTTCTGTAAATACAACAGGAATTTCCCAAAGAAGTCCAAACGCAACGGCCAACAATTAATCATCAGCGATGCGACTGTGTACATGGTGATTTTTGCTTAGAAGGACGGAGAGCTGGAGGCTGGAACAAGCTTTGTCGTCTTGGCACGGAGGAGGGCGCTCCAGAAGGAGGCACAGTGTGGTGAGAAAAGTGACGTTATTATCACGTCGTGTGGGATAGTGTCAGTGGAACCTTATCACACACTTGTTTATGAGCGCACACATGTGCGTGCACACGTACACACAGCGACTGTAACAGCATCGAGTATACCTCAGTCCTGCATGATGATGAGTGAAAATGTAAAAAACCGAGGTGGCGATGAGAGATGGAGCTGAGGAGGAGGAGGTAGAGTGTGTGCGGTTCCCTTGTGGTGTATTTCCAGGGATGGAGTCATTTTCCATTTATAGCCTGGCCGGCTGCTATCTGTTTAGTTCCACTGATACGTGGAGATATTGCTCATTATCCCGTGTTCTCACTGGTGAAGCTGGTAGTGTTGCTGATGTCCCCGTCAGTGACGTCTGTGGGCACTGTGTTTGTTCCAGTTCAGAGATTTTTGTCTCAAAGTGAGTGCACAGTGGATTGATGAGCCATTTGGAAGCTTGTGTCCACTCTTTGTGCACTTTTCCCCCCTTCCATCTCCTTCTGTCGACCCACGGTTTCCTGGCCAAGATCCAGCACCAAGGCACTGGATCTCGCTGGGTGGGTGCAGGAGGGGGTTGAAACTGGACTCAATTTTTCAAGCATGGGAGTTGTTACAGGGGTTGAGGAGGTTGATGGTGGTGGCGGTGGGGGTTTTGTGTAAGCAGAATGAAAACACAGCTTTGGACCCTGTAGCTGCTGCTGAGGCCTCCCCCTCAGGGCCTGGAGGTGAATAGGAGAGTTTATTGATGAGAGCTTCCCCGGCTGTAGCAGGCAAGAGTGATGGCGTCTGGTTTCAGCCACTGTAAAGAATGGAGGAGGGAAAAAATTGATTGAGCTGAGGGAAGTGGTGCAGATATAGGCAGAATTGAGGGAGCTAAATGTAAGGAAAAAGTGGTGCATGACCCTTTGGTTTCTGGTTGAGGTAAATCCGACTTTTGTATTACAGCAAGACTGAAATGGACTCGAGGTGAGGGCTCAGTGAAGAGCTACAATCCATGCTCACAGCTTTGAGCCATCGACCAGCACCAGTTATGCTCTTGTCCTGATAACATCTCCCCCTGGCATTGCAAATAAATTAACACTCTGAGAAGCTATCACATTCCGCTAGGCGCGATTGTGTTAAATAGGGCGCAGTTGCTTACTGCAGACCTCAGTATCGTTTGTATCATTTATTTAAATATAGCAAATGTTGCAACTCTGAAAGAGAGACTCCTAAAATAAATATGCAACAAACTTTTTCCGTGCTTTGAAGTCACATGATTGGCACAGTAACCTCTTAAGTAAATCCCGTCAGTGGCTTTTCGATGCCAATAGCGGCTGTTAAATCCTTAGAGTTTAAGATTCTTTTAGATGTTTAACTCAGCGGTCCCCAACCTTTTTTGCGCCACCGACCGGTTTATGCCCGACAATATTTTCACGGACCGGCCTTTAAGGTGTCGCGGATAAATACAACAAAATAAAACTAGTACCGAAAAAAGAAGATTTATTCATAACACACGTGAAAAGACCCAGGAAAACCGAGTTAACGATAAAAACGATAACAAAATAACGCTGAAAACTGATAAAAACCCTGAAAACCATACATTTCACACCTGAGCCTCAACTCTTGCGGCCCGGTACCAAACGACTCACGGACCGGTCCGAGGCCCGGGGGTTGGGGACCGCTGGTTTAACTGATCTTTCATGCTATCGTTCCTACTGCAGAGATCTGTACTCGGTCTGACCCTGAATGCCGCAGATGTAAACTCTGTGAGGAGGATTGTTAATGTGGACAGGGAGTTGTCCTGATGTATGACTTTTCTCTGCTGTTGGAGTAGCTCACAGCTACCATATGGAGAACATCTCAGCAGAGTTCACATCCATCAAGTTTACTGTGGCTCAGTCTCAGAGTGAGATTTTCCATGTCTTTCTCTCTCTTTTTTTTCGGCTCTTTATTCAAACATGAGTACACAGAGCGGCTCTAAGTGGTGATGGGAATTGTTGCTGAGTTACTGTTGTAGAGCTGAACCCCTGAAGATGTCGGTTGAAGTCATAGCAACACCTGTAGCTTCACATGCACTGATGTTATTGGGTGATTTTTCTAGCAGCGGCGGGTGCTCTCCCTGCATCTCAGGGGATCCACTTAGTTACTCTAATGCATTGGTCTCCCAATTTACAGCTCTCTGTATAAGCACACGCTCCAGTCTTTCCATGGTATCAGCTCGCTGCAACAAGTCTGTCTCTGAAGAAATGTGCTCCCTCCTTGGATTTGGCTCTGAGGGAGAAAGTGCCGCCTCACTGCCAAATCCAACAAAGTCATTTCCTGTTGTTTCCTGTAGGGAGGAGAATGATGAGGGCTAAATTTAGACGGAGGCCTTCTAGAGCCATGAGAAGCTCAGAGAGGGGTCTCTGCAAGTGGAAAATCATTTATGTCACTGAACCTGCAGTGTGCATAAATAAATAAATAAATAATTAGCGTGAAAATGTTCTAATTAGGTGCAGTAACTTTCCAACAGTGCCAGTTGAGTTTTCACTTTGCTCTGATGTGTCCTGAGGATCCAGCATTTCCACACTTCTCCACAGACTGTCAATTTAACTTGATGTGTGCTGCACTCTGTCGCACGTATCGAGCGCCCAGGTATCAAGTCGTCAAGACTACTTTATGCAAACCAGAAACATCCAGCCTCTAAACCAGGGCTGTCAAACATAAAGCTTGGGGTCCAGAATCAGCCCAGCCCAAGACTCCAATCTGGCCCACAAGATGGCACAGATACAGACTTCCCCCATGACCAGTCATACTACACCAAAGTAAATAAGTAATAGATTACAATACATAACTGCTTACAATTGAAGCCTCGGGCCTACTATGGTCAGTGATTTTTGTCATCAAACAGGGAGAGTGATGAGTGATGAGAGTGTGGATGTCTTTGTGCCTGCCAGTTTTTTGTGAGTCCGTGTAGTCATTATAAGGGGACCAGTGTGCACTGAATTCAAAGAGCTGTTTTGTGTGAAGACATTTTTCACTACCCACATCTTTGCAATTCTTCATTAAAACAACACAAGAGACACAGCAGCTCCTCTTCTTCCTTGTTGTCATTTTGAGTAGGTTCGTAGCGCCTGTGCTTTTTATAATGCTAGTGACTGCACATGTGAAAACAAATCCTTTGTGCAGAATTTACATGGACTTGTAATGACTATAATAGGATCACCCGATGTCTCTCTGAGTGACCTCATCTGCAACTACGTATATACTACTACTAATTTACACTACATAACTGTTGAGCTGTCAGGCTGAATCATTCTTTGTATTTGAACTACTGGTAGAGTCACCCTTTTCTCCTCCATCATTCTAGAAAAGGGAATTCAACCTTCAAGGGAGGGTTATGTTGTGCTTTTTTGCACTTGGGCAACACAAAATGCATCACTGAGGGTGGAAAGCATTACCTCAGTGCCTTAACTCAGTCCAGATAGGATTGGGTTATGGATTATTGTTTGGGTTATTGTTTGAAATCTAGGAGCAGACACAAGAAGTTCATTGCTCGCTGAAAGTGAGGAGATGCATTGTGACCGTTGCCAAAAAGGCCACTGTTGACACTCAAGTCGTGTGATTAACTGATGCAAGTGCTAGTTTTGCTCACAGATTTTGTTTTCAACAAACATGAAATCAAGAAAATTCTGATTTTTATTTATTATTTGAATTTGTTTGTGTTGTGAACTTCTCATTAGCTCATCCCATTGTGATACATCCATAATTCACAGGGATCACTACTCCTCCTTCAGCATTGGTCAGTGAGTTTTTGGTGCTTTTTTGCCCTTGCCAGATAGTGAAGATGAAAAGAGAAGATGCACAGCGGGGGGCCTTGGGTCAAAATCAAACTCGGGTCACTGCGGCGTGTGGTCGCCTCCTAAATCCATGAGCTAAACAAGCAACCTATTGTGTCTTCACCCAAACTGTGCTCAACCTCAGCATCACATTTGTCATTTTATGTGCAATGACCTGTGATGGATCGTGAGCCACTGGTGCATTTGCTCTTTAGTTAATCTCAAACCAATATGACTCTAAGAGGGCTTAAAGCCAACAAGATTAAAAGTAGTGAAATGTTTCTGTAGGTGAACCTGTGTAAGGTTCACTAACGGTTGCCTTTGTCTACGGATCAACAAGGGTCTCTTACCCAACCTCCTTTTGTGTAACATGAGAATGACTGCTGTCTTGAGGTATTCACATCCCCTGCTGCTTGGGCCTCTTCTTGCTTGTATTTGGAACAACACATACCCCACAGTGGAGGCAGTGAAGTGGCAGGGGCTGGCGTTTGCCCTTGGATGGCTTTTTTGGTCAGAAACACCAGCTCAGTTTGGGTCTAACTCTATCTGATGGCCTTGTATATTTAAAGTTTAACAAAACTACATGTTAAAAATTCTTAAGGTCAGCAGGTAATCGTTACCAAAGGCTGCAGTCACCCAAACACATGCTCTCTCTATCTGTCTTTCAGAATCTGACGGGCAGTCGTCCCCCGCCCAGGTACACCTACGACCCCTCCATCTTCGCCTTCCGCTCCCTGAGCACAGTCCCCCCCTGCAGCCCTCTGAGTCCGTCCGAGGATCCTCCCTGCTCATAAGGAAACATCCTCCCACCAGATAATCCTCCCCACTCCTCTCTTCATTCCCAGACGGCTGCTTTTTTTTGTGGTGTCTGCCCTTCTTAGCCCAACGAGCGGCTGGTATGAAAGCGTTTGTTTGAAGGTCGAATTCTTGCACACTCAGGTAATCCCACCCTGTCACTTTGAGCGTCGCTCTCTGCCTGAAATCAACAGCGGGCCCAGCACAACCCATCTGAGGATGCTTCAGGTTTTAGAAATCCTGTGATTGGAGGAAGAACGCTCCGGAAACGGACACGGCCCACTTGAACTTAAGTTTTCAGCACAATATTCAAGGGAAATAATGCATGTAAGACAATCAAATGCTTCCAGGGTTTCTTCCTTTGATGTGATAGCTTCATAAAAACAGCGAGGTGAGTCCTCTGACATCAGTGGTCACATTTGTCTGTTTGAAATTAAGTTAATAAAAAAAAAGCTTCTCTGGATGTATTATTGAATATGCAGGTCATGTAAGGCTCAGCTATAACAAACATGTATGGCTGTAGTTGAAAATAGTCGACCTTTGACCTTTTGATGATGTACATTTCTTAATGAATTTGTCACTTGTAGTCCAGGTCAAAGTTCAGTACTTGTATCCTCTTTCCTTGCATGAATTTCACTGCTTTGCAGAAAGAGGTATATGGATGAGAATAGTTTGCTGCACATTCGGCAAGTGTACACGGTGCTGTGTTCTGCATAGCCTACTTGTAGTGTGCCATTTCTTTTCTCCAATATTGTACCTCATTACTGTCTAGGTAGAAGAGGACCACTGGTGTAATTAAGATGTCCCAGTGTTTCTGCAGATCTCTTAATGCCTTGAAATGACATTCCTGTTGTGTTGAATGAAACTTGGGGTCGATCTCGGCCCCGAGAACTGAGCTGATGAACTTATTAAATGCGAAATGTCACCACTGTAACTAGGATTTTGCTGAAGTGAATGTAACATTGTGACATGTTTTCGTCCCTTGTTGCACAAAAATTAGTCAATAAATGCCCTGTGGCCTCTTGTTTAGGAGGTGATTTTTTTTTTTATGTGATATTATGAGTATTTAAGGTTGGATCGAAAATTCAAGCTCACCTTCATGGGATTCTCTGGACTGTTTATCCTTGTGTGAAGGATCCTTGCTGGTGATGAGGTCTGGGTCTCTGGCAGCTACAGGGCACTTTTCATTTGAAGGTCCACTGTCTCCATGCCTGAAGTCAGCACATCAGGTGAGAAGTATGACCAGGAGCGTGCTCAGTTAATACTCTGAAGCAGCAGCCCCCTTCATAGTTTAACAATGTCATGTTATCATTTGTATTTGGGGACCATCGAGAGAGTTTATGGTGTCGTAAATCCTTAAGTGGACAACTGATGCTGATTGTGGTGCTTTGTAGCCTAAAATTTGTGTTTTATATATTGAGATTAAATTTTAGATTCAAAATGGCCTTGGTTTATGACTAAAATATCTTGTTTTCTTTATTTCCCTTAAAGTCATTTTCTGCAATAATTGATTATGAAACTTTTTGTAACCAATAGCTTCTTTTGGCTGTTTCCTTGTTCCAGAGGCACTGCCACAGCAGATGGATCTGGATTTCTGATTTGTGACGCAAAGTTTTAGCCCCCAAAAAAGAAAAATCCCTGCAGCACTCTGCAAAGGTAGATCTGTAGAGAGTGGGGGCGACTCCCATTAATCACGTTGTACAGAAATTGGCTGCAGTTTAGCCTGAGGCACAACAGGGGGCGCTTGCAAAGCAGTTTTTTTTTTTAATGGATAGGCATGCACACAGCTAAACGGCTTAAAGAAATATTTACATTTACGTCAATTTAACTAAACCCACATACAGCCTTTAATTTTTCTTACAGTGAAGCCAATAAACAATTAGTTAGCTAATGTTGATGCCATTTGTCAGCTGTAGTTTAACAAAACAAAGCCTTCCTTTAGTGGTAGTAAATTCAACCACCACAGCAGCTGCTTCTTATACACAAAAGGAAGTTTGTTTTGAAGGTCTTCACTACAAGGCTGCTGCTACAATTTCTCAGCTGCTCCAGGTCAAATGCATGAAATTAAAATGTGCCTAATACTTAAATGAAGCCAACAGGCGGATGCTCACTGGCTACACTTTCTAGTTCTGTCAATAAAAAGTTCTAAATGGAACCTATGACAAAACGACAAAGCTCACAAGTGAATTGCATACCAGCTCTCCTCTGTGCAACACCTGGAAAATGGGAGGGAAAAAACCCCAGTAAAATATTTTCTGCTGATGGAAGACTCTTGGTTTAGGTGAAATGTAAAGAGGTAGAGACAAATCCCCACCTTACCTAAAATTACACCCAGGACAAATTGCTCAGCCACATTATTATTATTATTTTCAGTTTGATTTCTGCAAAAGTTAAAAATTTATTTAAATATTTATCTTCTACCACTTTATGTTCACTGCCTCCTGGCCAGCTGTCAACCCCAAACTTCAGTTTACCTCTAAGGAAGGAAGTGCCAACTGGTTCTGAAGGCTGATCTGACAGGTGCTCTCTGGCAGCAAAAACAAAATCCAGGAAGTTGTTGCTTATATAAAACCACCACCGAACAAAACATAAGGCACTGTATTCAGCAGAAATCCTTGTTGAGGATTCTAGGGCTTTTCTCAAAAATGATGGTTTTAGATCGCTAGAATTTGACAGGACAAAAGAAAATCCAAAAATGTATTAATCTGCTACTTTTTCCTGTTCTTTTGCCTGTGTTCAAGCTTATGTTTCATCATGCTGTCTGTGCCTGAGAAGGGTCTCCCTGTGTTTCAGGAATCCATCGGCTGATTAGTAGGTCACTGCAAAGACCTACAGCCAAGACCAGAAGCCTCTTTGTACTCAATCGCAGCCAGAGAAACGCTCTTTGTGTGTGTGAGAGGGAGCTTGAAAGGGAGAAAAAGAAAGTCTGACGTCAAAACCGGCTTCGGTGAGAAGTGGAGCCCCAGAGAGGGAAAGTTTCAGATCATCCTAAAGCAACAAACAAACAGAGTAGCTCTGAGGTTATGTACAGACAATTTTATTATACATTTATGTAACAAAATACAGTTTATTAACTTGTGTTTGGAGCAAAGACAACAGGAAAGAGGGTGGAAAGTCTGGCAGGAAACCAAGAGAACAGCAATGAGTGGGATTTTGCAAAGCGAGGAATCCTGCTCCGGGCAAACGCACACCAACCGCTAACTCGCTCATAAAGGCAATCTTGTTTAAAATTAAAAAAAAAAAAACTTTGAGAAGGTTGGGCTCTGTGTGTGTGTCTGAATGGATACAGACACACACACTCCACTTAGCTTGAGTCATTATCAGCTTGCGTTTCATCCAGTAAGCCATCCAAGTGTCCAGATGGTCAGAAAAGCTGCTCCAATGCTCTCCCTCTTTCTCCCTCCCTGCTACACACACTCCTTTGGAGGAGGAAAAAAAAGGTTATGCCAGCAAGCGACTGAAGCCAAACAGGGGAGGGATACAGATTGGATGTCAGGTGGATTTAACTGCAAGAGGAGCAGCCAAAGACTAGAAAGCTGAATTTGGATCAGTTGCTGCTCTTGCTCTGTCTCCTCATATTTTCTGCTCAGATGTTATAGAATTCAATTGAAATTTCCCACCTTTCCTTTTAATTTTTTTCTTTAAAAAGTAAAAAATTCAAGTGCTACCCAACTCCATTATTATGAGTGGGGAAGAGTGCCAGCACACTGGCTGCCCAGAGTCCGCTCTGCTTGTTTAATGTGAACCCAAATGGTGTGCTGTTTCGAATAATCTCCTAGAGAGAGAAGTAAAAACGTGCAGCATTACTGTCTCAGCCCGTCCTGCTCTGTTACAGGCTTCTGTGTTGTTAAACAGTGGTTGGGCTGGGCTGGAGGGGGTTAATGGTCATGGCTAAGGAGACTGGAGGCTTTGTACTGCAGGTATTATCTCGCGTAGAAACAGAAGAGCTCTGTTACGTTTCCCCCTCAGTAGCCATACTTGTCATTTAGGTGTGTGCGTCCATCTCCAGTCTGACCTACAAGTGAAGAAAAGACACGAGTAAACACAAAAGGTGCATCCTCCTCCTCATGCATAGAAACTAAAAAGCAAATTCTTGTCAAACTGGGCAACAGGAGTATCACATGCGTTTGCATACCTCATCATTAACCTAATCGCAGCAGTGCAGTTAAATCTGACCTAAAATAAAAGCTCAATCTGGCAGTTTATGCAATTCAAGCTTATCTTATCCCTTAATTGTGACTTTGATCTGCATTCCTCAGCAAACAATGAAAATGTTGCAGCTATTTCAGCTGTGCAAATGTACCACGAAAGCCTGTTTGATTCCTTTGGTCAGGAAAATATTTGGGCCTTTCTTCATTCCAGCAGAGGAAATATGCAACCCCGCCGGTGTCAGCGAGTCAAAAGAACTGCTGTAATTCTATCTCTTAAAACAACAGCAGGGTTAACCTAACCGCTACTGTTCCTGCTGCTTAACAAGATTGAGTGTGATGCAGGGAAGTGATCAGCTGATCGTCAGTCACACAGCTTGGAAGGTTTACCTGCAGGAGGCACCCACACAGAATAATCGGGGTCGTCTTGTGGATACTGTGCTGACAGCTGCAAAGGAGGCTGTGGAGACACATGATGAGGAAATTCGCTTTATGCATTCATGTGGCAATAAACTGTACAGGTATACATTTACTGCTGTGAGTATGGGCCTACCCTGCCGGGGCCCATCACTGTCTTCTTTTTCTTGGGGCTGGGGTCTGTCGCTGGCTCGCCGGCACCTTTGGATTTGGACTCTGGGGACATGCAGGTAATGTAAATTAGTGGTGGAGCACCAAGTAGTTGGTGCATGCTCATCATCCAGGTAAGTAAATCCCAAAAGGTTGATTCTGTTCATCTGGACGTAGCGTTCTCAGTTGGAGAATCGTTTCGTCACTCATCCAAGTGACTTCTTCAGTCTCAGCTGACTGCAGGTTTCCCCAATCTTATAAACAGTACATTAGATCAATGACTGAAAGTGGGCTAGTTTCAGTCATCCTGCAAATGTACTGTTCACTGCATTCCTCCACCTCGACTCTTGCAAAGGTCACTCAGATGTCAAAGTCTTAGCAATAAAGTTCAAATTCAGAAAAAGGACATTTATGTGTTATAAAGGTTGTGGTAATCCTTTTTTGTTTTTTACTGAATGCCAGTGGGGAAAGAAGATTTAACACTACATCTAAGAGAAAGTACAGAGAAATATTTTACAGCAATAAAACACGACACCTGGACTCAAAAGGGCCACCGGCTTGTTGCTGCTATGCTCGGGAACCTGCTCCGCTGCTTCAGACTCCCCGCTCCTCCTCTGCTGTTTGTGGCTTTGATCTGACGTGAAGGCATGAAAACAGAAATAAAGTGTGTAATAATGAGGACACGCACGATTCAGCACATCCTGTTAAGACTTTAAATACGAGCCACAGGCACAGATATTACTTGACTTTGTACCTAAAGTGCAAAAAATAGAACATGAAAGAAGGAGATCTAAGCATTTCACTACGACATATTTAATCTGTTTATATGTACGAGGCGGCGTTACAGTATGACAGCAGCATGCATTGCAGATTTACTGCCATCCAGTGGCTTAAAGAAAAATTTCAATTAAATGCATGAACATAAAAGAAAAAAAAAAAAAAAAGGCATTCTGCATGTTTTTGTGCTTTTACCTTTCAGGTGTTCTGAGACTTTGAGTTGATCTCTTTTATTCTCAGAGGGAGACGATTCTTTAGACGTCGATGCGCCGGACTCAGCAATACCTTTACCAGGTAGTTCATCATTATCCTCACTTTTGTCTGCCACTGCCTCCCCTTCTTCTTGTGCTTTTTCTTCTTCTTCTTCTTCATCCTCCTCCTCTTCTTCCCCATCAGGTGGAAGTTCTTTCATGTTGAAGAGCTCAGCAGGCAGGTTAGGCCGCTTAGGAGGCAACTTCTGCAAGAGAAAAGACAATGCAGTTAGTGCTGGGTGCTATGACCTAAAATTAGCGTCACAGTATTTTATTAAGTACAAAAAATTTAAATAAAACAAACCACACAAACAAACAACTGAGCTCTGTTAGTAGGAAGATAAAGGCCACAACTTAAGGGAGGGTGACATACAATACAAGGAAAAGCAATTATCATAATAAAGCAGGAAATGGAAACAAGGAAAGCAGGCAGAGGTGCCGCCTCCTCTCCTTCATCCTCCATCCTACTGCCTGTGGCCTGGATGTCGCTCTCACAATGCCATGCTGAAGGATGTATCAGTTCCTAATGATGCACTAAAGTTTGTCATTTTCAATTTTGTAACAGTGTTTTTATCTTCAGATATAAAAGAGGTGTAACTAACAGCTGTACTGTAAAAGCCAAGGTGAGAGGAGGACTCTTAAAGCCACTGGTCCTTTTTATTCATGTTGTATCAGTTATTTAAGATAGTAAAGGACAAAGTCTGACAGTCTCTTCCTCACCGCCTGTGCTTGGCTCTCATTCTCGTGGGGAGAATGTACAATTTGGGAAATAAGGAGAAGGGCAGTGACCAAAAAAAACAATAACAAGAACCAAATAAGTGAAATCCCTTACAAGAACCCTGCACCATTGCAGTTACCTTTGCCTCCCATGGTTTGCTGTTGCTGCATGGGCAGAGTAACGTGAGCCTGGCCCACAGTAAAAGCCCAGTACAGGCACAACAATGAGCTCCTTGCTTAGTGCTCTCTTTTCTTTATCCTTCATTTATTTTTACTACAGCGCAAGGCCTTTCCCAAGTCTGCTACGCCATCTGGCTAGCTATCAAGCTTTTTAGTAATTGTGCAGTTATTATGTTAGACATTTTTATTAACCCAGACTTCATATGTAGTCACCCTAAAAGGCTCAATTTATGCAGGAAACCCTTGACTTATATTAACTTATTTCTATCTGATCAGAACCTTGAGTACGAAGGATGCACAGTTAATGCAGGTCTTACATATAATACATTTAAAAGTCACAGTTGGTAGGGGAGTATTTGAAGAAATCATATCATGCATAAAGTTACAACTTAAAAGCACCAACTTCAGTGGAAATGCAAGCATGTCAAAAAGCACATACCCCAATAGTACCAGTTTTCAGTTTGAATTTGCTCCCTCCCTTCATGGCTCCAAACATCGGCAGGGTCTTTTTCGACTTCTGCTCTGAGCTGCTATCAAATCAAGACAGATCAAAATATCAACTTCAATCTGACACATTCATAGGATAACTTTTAGGTTAAAAACTGCTGCTTTGTCTGACCCGGGCAGCAAGGAGGGCATCTGCGCCGGCCTCGTGAGTTCAACCAGTTTGCGGAGCCTCTGAGCATCTTTCCGCAAGTCGGCCATGTGCACGTGAAGCTTCTTGCGTTCCACCGCGTCCATCGCTACCTCGCTTTTCACTGCGGTCATGAAGGCCTCCAGCGAGTCTTCAGTCGATGACGTCAAAGACTCTGATAGGAGTGAAAAGTTACAGACTGGACCTTTTAAAGTCTGTAGAAGTGTGAACAGGTGATCACAGCTCACCTCCTTTTCCAGCACTGAGCTTTTTCTGAGTCTCTGCCAACTCCTTCTCCACCTCTTCCAGTTTGGCCACCTACAGAAAAATAATCAACAGTTATGGACACGTGCAGAAAATCGCTTCTTTCTTTAGATGTGTTTTAATGGCTGATGATGCTTTAAATGCTCTTGATTTGTCTGTCAGGTATAAAATCTCCTTCTCAGTTTGCGGACAGACAAGTCCTGGACACACTACATGAGTAAACTTCTTTGAAGTTAGACAGGATGAACTGAGGGGCGGCACCATGGCCCAGCATATAAATATGGAGCTGGAAATTTACAGAATAGGTCCCCTTACAGACAGTGGAGCCCTTAAAACTTTCAGAAAACAGCCTGAAAGACAGTACCCAGTTGATGCTCTCACTGTTGTCTGTTGTTTTTATGCTCCTGTCATTTATAAAACTATGCAAATGTTTACCAGTGAGTCATAGGTCTCGGGCCGCTCCTCGAGCTTTCCCGCTTTCTTCATTCGTTCCTGCCTTTTCCTCTCCACTGTGCCGGTTCTATCCAGGAAGGTGTCATCATCGCTGTCATAGTAGTCATCGTCTTCCCAGTTCTTCTTCTTGCGCTTACGGGACACTGAAAATCAGATGCAGAAACTCTTAATGAATTTTCCAACACAACTTCCAGTCCTCTCAACACGGGACTGAGCACACAAACCTGCTTCCTGGCGCAGCAGCCCTCTGGCTTCCAGCATGCGACACGCCTCAAGACAGCACTGGATGGCAGCTTCTTTCTTCTTTCCTGTGTGGGTCACCTCTGCAACCAGCTGACGACCCATAGCGTCGTCCACCGGCAGCCTGTTTAAAAAAAAAAAAAAAAAAAAAAATTAACAATCAGCACATACAGCTCGATAAACACTTCACAGCCTGCCTGGAAAAAAAACAAAAGAATTTATTCCCCTTACTTTATTCTACAAAGCCAGGTGCCGTGGTTCTTGTCCTCATACTCAAACTCCAGCTCCTCCCCTACAGAAGACAAGCAAAGAAGTTCAGTGAAAAAAAAAAAAGCAGAATCTGCTGTCTGTGAGTTCTAGTTAACTGCTAGTTAGTATATTCTTTAACCTCTACAACTGAGAGTATTTAACCATTCTTTAATCTCATGAGACAGTAAAGTTTCTTTTGGATTTTCAGCTGTTGGTCATAAAAAACAAAGAATTTGGACCCTTCATTTTGATGTATGGTTTTTAACTATCTTAGGCCAACTTGCCCAAAATAACCCTCGACCTTTTGGAGTAACTGATTTTTTTTTTCCAGTAAATACATACAGACCTTAATTTCCTTGATTTTAATTTCAGTCTTTTAATGCCCTGCAATACTTCTTCTCACCTTCTCTGTCATAAAAGCCCTGCAAAGCCTTCTTGGGGTCCTTCAGGTAGGCTGCTTCCTGGTCTTCGTGGAATTCTGTTGAAAAGGGGTTTTCCTCGTTCTCGTCTTCCTCTGGAGCTGCTTCTTCGACTGCAGGGAGGATTTGTGCAGAGGTAATGTGAAAGGTAAGAGAAAGACCCAAAACACTGAAATCATGTATCAAACCAAATGACACGTAACACACTCCAGCTTCATCCAGCAACAGCAGTGACACACTCACCCATTCCCCACGAACAGCCAGAGTCTTCATTTGACACTCTGCCATCGTCCCTGTTTTCATCCTCCTCCTTTTCTTCTTTTTCCTCATCAGAACCATCTCCCATCATCCTCCTCTCCAGCTCTTCCTTCTGTTTGCGAGCTTTTTCCCTCAACTCTGTCACTGTCAGTTCAGACTCGTCTTCCTCATCAAACTCTGGACCCTGCAAAAAGAAAATGAAGCTCAACACTCAAATGTTACTCTTTTTAAAATATATCCCTTCACACCTGAAAATCTTACATGCATAAAACCTTTTTCTGGTACATGAAGAAGAAATCAGTTACAGTACTGAATGTTTGTAATTTTGATTGATGGATGATTCTTTTTCTTTGCATAACACACAAGCTTCTCTCTCCCAGCTCTTCTAGAAACACAGCATGGCATTTCAAGCCAGTTAAAAGAAATGTTCTCTCTAGTCTGTCCTGAATCTCCTCCCAAATGGACATGCCCAGAAACACCTCAGCAAGCACACATACAGGAGCAGCTTTACACGTTTTTTGGCTCTTTTTGATGTTGAGCAGCACCAGTCTATTCTCTCATCCCATCTCTTGCCAGTGTAGAAAGACCCCAAGATAACTGAACTTATCATACCCAGCACAAGCTGGATTTCACTGCTCGGTAAAGCCAGCAGACATCATTCACAAAAGGAAAGTTGTGATTCTAAGGCCACCAGCCACCCTCCACCTTCTGGCTGTATTTAAAAATTATGTCCATAAGAGTTATGGAAAGAATCATTGATAAAGTGCAGCCCTGGGACTCTCATGAGTCTAACTTAGTGCAGTCAATGCTAACCAGGTGTACATGCAGTAGTACAGGGACTGAATAACTCATAATAAAGGGTCATGCTCCGAAAACATTGACCAAAGGACTGCCCTGAGGTATGAAGTTGAATGCCTTTTCCAAATTTATGCACCCAAAACATCCCTGATGTAAAAGGCTGGCTAAAAACTGCACTCACAATCTGGGAGTGCTTTATATGATGGATAATATATTTTTAATGATTAATTGGTTAACAGCTTAATATCTTTCTTGTATCATGTCAGATACACGCTGATGTAACCTTCTAAAAGTAAAGAATGATGCGGTAAAAGATGCTTGCGGTAACTGATGTGTGTGGTACCTATAGAGTAACGTTTGGTGGTATGACAAGTAGTGTTTTCACACCACTTACTAAGTATTATTATATATTGTGGCAAATAGCAGCCACGTTATTCTGCCTTTTTTAAAGTAACTATCATACTGCTGGTACATATGAAGAATATTGCCTCTATATTAAAGCAGACCTCTTGTCTTTTTTGTATTTTCCGTCATATATATCCTGTTTCAGTTGTGGCTTATCATGTTAAACGTGGCCAAAGACTGAAATGCTAGTGTGTAGATAATTTGTGTAAGCTGAAAGCTCTAAACATGGCATTTCTTACAGTTTTCCCCAACACTTTAATCTTTATGATGCCATCGTTATACTTAGGCACACAGAAGCCGCACCCATCTGCTGCTCAAATGTTCTGCTTAAATGCCATAGCCAATCACAATACAATTTCCTTAATGAGTGAGAAGCTAAAACTGCATACTGCAAACAGAGGATGAACCAGGGAGCAGCACAAAGGCCCAGTATGGGAAAAATTAGGATTATTTTGAAGTGTGAACCACGCAAAGTTACACTAGAAGAGTCCAAGAGTAAAGCATAAAAAGTATCATTCAAAGCTGTTTAATAATGCACAGGCATGATTAACTGAATTCGTGTTTATTCTACAGAGAAACATTTTTGTGTAGCTGCAAGGAATCCATAAGAGAACTTGATCAGCCCAACCAGGCAAGATTAGCACTGTGTCAAACAGCTAAAATCAAGACATTTTAGAGACCCTCCCTGTCATCGTTGATCACCACAACAGACATTACCTGCAGGATAAAAAGCCTCGTGCTTCCTCCAAACTTCAACACGTGCCCCACGCGGACTCTGATGTAAGTTTTCGGTGGGATCTTGTTCTTGTTCACCACAGTGCCGTGCGTGCTGCTCAAGTCGTAGATGTAGAAGCCCTTCTCTTCTCCCATGCAGCCCGCGTCCTCCCCGGCCTCTCCACGGTATTGAATCACTGCGTGGTACCTGGAGATCGAGGGGTGCTCCAGGGAGAGATCGCACACAGGTAAACGTCCAACCACAAAGTAGCTCTTGTCCACTAATGGTACCTGATCCACTATGGTGCCATTTTTTAGGATTTCAAGAGCGTACGGGGTATCCGAAGCAGTGCCACCCCAGGGAGGCTCTGTGTAAGGGAGAGGGGGTAATTTGCCAACTTGGGGGGCTTTAGTAGTGAGCGCTCGAGGTTTAGCTTCTGGTTTGGTTTTGTCCTTTTCGGACTTTTTGTCCTTTTCTTGGCCTTTTTCAGAGGTTTTGCTTTCGCCATCAGCTTTATTTTCTGTGATGGGTTTGGACGGAGCAGTGACGTTGGTGCGTTTTGCGGTGAAGCTAGGCGCCGCAAAAAGAGCCGGTTTCTTGAAAGGCTCCTCCGCTTCTGGTTGTTTAGTTTTACCCGAGTCTTTCTCTCCGGCTTCCTCTCCATTTTCTGGTGCCAAACGCTCATTAGAGTCCATTACAGAGTTCATTTCGTCGCCTGTGTCCATCACGTCTGCTGCTGGCGGGGAGGCAGCCATGTTTATTTGGTGCAGCTCTCAAACTTGGCCGGGTACTTTAACCTTTAAAAATTTACAACTACATCTGATAAATTATGTAAATCGAAGGAAAGCCGTCGGATATTATAAATTCTTAAACAGTCCCACATTACATGAATATATTTTTTAATTTGTACAATTCAAAACGAACTTTTTGTTGTGGAACTAAACATTCAACATAGCTATTTACCCGAGTTCTTTTCCTCCAAGGACGAAAACCCTTAGTTTCCCGTTAAGCTTTCTTCAACATTCAATCAACAGCAGACGTTTCCTCCATCCCAGGGTAACAGCAATGTGTTTTTTAAACCTCATTTACATTAATAAACATGCCCGTGATGCATTAAAATATGTAGCTCGGCGTTGAGTTAAAATAAACGAGTGCATCAGTAACTCAAACCGCAAAGGTCCTGGAACCCAGCTTTATATTCCAGCCAGACAACAGACATTTTGCGTTTTTCTGTCATTCGAAAAACATCAGGTTTTGTTAATCATAGACTTCAGACTTTAAAGGAACCAATGCAGTTTGATCTTCTTTTCGGGATATAAAAGCATAGCGAATAGACATGTATCCTGCCGCTCTTTCATCAGTTATTACGTTTGGAGAGGCTGCTAGCCACGCTGTCTTGGTTTATCATAAACGTTGCCCTTAAAGTATGTCAAATGTACGAAAAGTGATCATGAGATAACAATGTAGTTGTAACAGATCTTTTAAATGTTGTGTTAGCGTTTTCAGCTTTTCACAAAACCAGTATTTCACAACTTGTTCGCCTGTGATCAACATTTGGCGTAATTTGCTCTAAAATTAACCGGAGTCGTATACATTTAACGACTCGGTTTTATTTAGAGACCTTTTTGTCAAGAGGCATTTAAGTACAACCCGAAAGCTGGACATTATTGAGGGTGATTGGCCTCGCAGAATATTTAAAGTAATTGCAATACTGGTGGTGCAGAGTGGATCAGGATAACGTAAATTGAATTGTTCAAGTGGTTTTCTTGTAAATAACTAACTTTATTTTTATTTATTTACATTTTACAGTGGGGTTTAAATTACACATATGCTTGTAACATTGCAAGAAATAGCAGGAAGCTTCACAGACTTCTGTTAGGGTGAGAAATAAAACAGTTTTGGTCCCTCTCTAAAGAGGCTTTAAAATGGTAAATGGCCTGTATTTATATAGCGCTTTATTAGTCCCTAAAGACTCCAAAGCGCTTTACACAACCTGTCATCCACCCATTCACACACACATTCACACCCTGGTGATTGCAAGCCACATTGTAGCCACAGCCACCCTGGGGCGCACTGACAGAGGCGAGGCTGCCAGACACTGGCGCCACCGGGCCCTCTGACCACCACCAGTAGGCAACGGGTGAAGTGTCTTGCCCAAGGACACAACGGCTGAGACTGTCCAAGCCGGGGCTCGAACCAGCAACCTTCCGATTACAAGACGAACTCCCAACTCTTGAGCCACGATCGCCCCCAAAGAGGCTTTGAAGTCCCAGCAAACTAAATCACAAGAGTTTTAACAGAAAAAGATTACAATCATTTGTTTTGTACAGTAGGTTTTAATTTATGCGAGCCTAAAATACTTATAGGTTTACTGTTAATTATGTTAAGAGAGGCTCATTGCCTTAACTAAATACCTGACAAAAGGGTAGCTTTGATTCAGCAAAGCTCTGTGTGTTCCTTTGGCAGCTGCACACTTTGTTCAGTGAAATAATCACATTTTAATGCATGGTTTAAAGCCAAACCAGACAGTAATGCAGGAAAACAAAGAATAAAATTGCTTGAATTTAAAACAAAATCAGTTTCATACTGAACAAATTAATATGAACAATAGTTGCCTTGATGTTTTCAAAACTTATTCACATTTTCTATACCCCTTTCTGTTTTAGTCTCAACTGCAGTCTATATTCTCCTTGTGTGGTCATGATGCGTTACTGGGGTGAGATCCCGGGGCCTGCGGGGGCTCCTCCCAGTCGCAGTTCCTTTGACTTGCTCCAGCGTGAGTTTCGATCCGTGGAGATGCAGGACCCTCCCTTGCACCAGCCCTCTGCACAGCGGCCACGGCCCACCACAATGCTTGATATCCCCTCTGAGCCGTGCAGCCTCACCATCCACACAGTGCAGCTGTGCCAGCACGTTCGCCGTCTCCGAGGTCTTCTGGCAGCAGCCCAAGCCCAATCTCAGGGTCAGAGCTCAACATCCTCCGAGGGTGGCAGCAAGCTGGACGAGGCTGATACCAACCTGCCGTTATGCCCTCCCACCCCACCTGTTATGCCAGATGACCTGCTACCTGTGGATAGCAAAGCCCCCCGACAGCCCTTTCAGCTCCGCCACAGCGACCCTGAAAGTGACTTTTACAAGTAAGTTTCAGATTGCAGTCCTCTTTTCTAAATCAGTACCTCTATATCTATAAAAATTTATTTCATGGGAAATCAATGACCACCACCCATCATGATCAGCTGATGGGAGAAGGAAGTAATAGATTTAGACACTGAAGGACTCTAAATCCCAAATTTCTGTGTATTCCACATTTCTCATATAAATCTTAGTCAACAATGATTCTTTATCTCCTTCCTTCTTCTGTTTTTAGAGGTAAAGGCGAACAGGTCACAGAACTGAGTTGGCCCTCCTGTAGGCAGCTACTGTATCAGTCTGTAGCGACCGTCCTGGCCCATGCTGGCTTCGAATCTGCTCAGGAAAGCGTCCTGGAGACGCTCACGGATCTGGTCCACGAGCATTACCTGCGTCTAACCCGCCTGCTGCGGGTGGCAGTGGACAGGGAGGCTCGACTTGGAGCCAGTCCCTTCCCAGATGTGGTGGAGCAGGTGTTCCATGAGGTGGGAATTGGCAGCGTTCTGACCTTGCAGCGATTCTGGCAAGTGAGGATCAAGGACTATCACAGCTACATGCTGCAGGTAAGGCTGGAAAGAAAATAGAAATTAAAAATAAATACATGAGACAACATCAATTTGTCATCCTCCAAAGTCTTATACTAATCTGTTTCATATCTCTGGCTGTTTAACTGTATGTTTTTTCTACATTGAATTAGAGCTGAATGACTTCATAGAAAACCCTTAACAGTTACATCATCCAGACTCCTACTTTACCACAGAAATATCTTATTCCTACAGCTCAGTAAGGATCTATCAGAGGAATACGAGCGACTGGTAAATCCAGAGAAAGCTCTTGAGGACTCAAAGTCCCCGAAGATCAAGGTGGAGGCCATGAATGACATTCCCTTCCCTGTTAGTGAGGAGCCTGAGGCTGACTTGGCCTCCGGGGACCAGGCTTTGCCAATGGGGGTCCTTGGTGCCAATGCTGAGAGGCTGGCTTCAGGGCTGGATGGAGACCATTCTCCTCATACCTCAGGTAAGATCATCCTAATCAAATGTTTTCTACCACTCGGACTGATTAGTAGTTATTTCCAAGTTCAGTAGTTTAGTGTTTGAAATGCTTTGTGTCCACAACAGGTCATTACTGATCCCAGTGGTTGCATTACCCTCTTTCAATTACAACTGCAGCGTTGTCTGTAAGCTTTAACTCAGTTCTAAGATTTGACAATATTTGAGGGAGAACCCTAATGAGTCCCTATAAGAAGCACTCTGAGATAGTGGGGAGGAAGAACTCCCTTTTAACATTAGCAACTTTATAGTAGTTTGTAGCAATGTTATTTGTTTGGTAATGGGAATTCTTAAATTAATCTTAATTAATGGGGATTCTTAATTAATCTTAATTGTCACTTCAAGCAAAAAGAGAAGTTAATATATATTATAGAACTGCGACAGCATGGAATTAACCACATTCATATACTTTAACGAATGATTGTTGTGTTTAGTCGTAATTTTCATTTACTAAGGTTTTCAAAGCATCGACTGTAATTTTAAAAGTTATACATAACTGGTTTCTCTCATGCTTCTTCAGCTTTCTCTTGAAGACAAGGTTTCTCGCTACAGCAGGTTTATTTAAATAAATGTGACTAAATCCATTTGCCCATTTAGTGGTTAAAAAAAAATTCCAATTCGCTCCTTAATTCGTCTTTGTTTCATGCATTTCCAAGGTGGAGGTGTGGCAAACAACTCCCCTCTGTGGCCTCAGGTAAAAGTGGAGCCACAGGACGGCGAGGAAGGCCAAGCTTCGGCTCACCATCATCATCACCACCACCACCACGGGGTCCTGGGCGGAGATGTGTTTGAGGACGGTGGGCCCATGTCCACCATGAGTGAGTCAGGAGGAGTAATGGGGCCCTCACCCGGAGGGGTGGGATCTGATGGAAGCTATGCTTCCCATTCGCCCGACTCCATGATGGTTGACGATTTTGACCAGAGACCCAAGAAACGGACAAAGAAGATGTGAGGCTGTTTTGGCAGAGAAATTGACTCTGAGCCAAAGTGCTGAAACACACCAGTGTTAATCTGACAAGAGCGCTGAACTCATGGTGGAAGGCGGGGCTTTTGTAGTTCTTTGTTTTTACTAAATATATTAATGGAGTTAATCACCAAAAGAATAAACATCTTCTGGGGAACCAGCTGCACTAATTCTGGTCATGGAGTGTTTTTCATAAACAAATCTATAAGGAGTTAGTCAACAGTTAGCTTAATGAACAGAGGAAAAGGAAAAACTATGAAGCTCTAATACAAATTGTTTAGTTGAACAACTAAATAATTCAGCTGCAGGGTTTGTTTTCCCGAGCCATTAAGACTCTTGCTCCCTACACACCAATTGTTAAAATTCATTATCATTAAAAGATGCTCTAAAAAGAGAAAATCCTTGTTCTCGTGAGCATGTCTCTGCATGCGATTATGATGTGTTCTCAACTTTGCCTGCTTCGGTTCACTTTACGCCTGGCCCGACAGAGTGGAACGATCTGCACACACCTCACACACCTGTCAACCTGAAGCCGCTCCGCAGAATTAGCATCTGTTTCGGTAATGAGGCCAACCTGTGAATGCAACACCAGAGGCAATTATGGGTTGGTTGTGTGCATCGCGAAGGGCGACATCAATCCAGTCTTAATGGCAAATTAATTAGGCCAGGCATAATTTTGCATGTTCAATGAGCAGGCCTGTTTGAATACATGTGCTTTGCTTTTGTGTGGTCCTCTTTGGTTTTTACAATTAGCCAGGTAATTGTCTGTGCCTCAGGTAGGTCCTGATGGGGGTCATAACTATTGATATTCAATTAGCTGCATCTATTGATTGATGATTGATTTGTTTTCTGCAGTTGAATGTGTCTGACTGCACAAAACAGTCTTCCAACTTATGAGGGAGCTATTAGAATTTCGTTCCTCAAACACAGTTGCGCACTGTGCGTGCAAGCATTCTCCACAACCCCGCGCGTCCACACGTCGTCCGTCAAACTGTCGCTCTCCTGCAAAACTTTGGAACTTCATCACCCACCCACCCTACAGTTCGGACTTCGCACCAAGTGATTCCCACCTGTTCCCAAAGGTGAAAGAACATTTGTTCGGAAGGCGATTCTGTGGCGTCGGCGAGCAGGTATGACATGGGCATTGTAAAACTGCCTACAAAAATTTCTACAAAAATGCATCGACCGAAATGGCATGTAGACAAATAAGTCTTCAAACTTTAAAATGATTTAAATATTATGGAAAATAAACGGTTGTTTGTATTTATAAAAAAAATAGAAGGCCTTACTTTTGGGATTGGCCTCGTACTTAGACACATACATCAAACTGCTCGAGCACCGTGCCTTGAAACAGCCCCTCACTTTATTCCGAGAATAGCTGTTTTAGCTCTTTCTGTTATCCGGGACCTTCAAGGATAAAACTCCTCTTCAGGATCCAAGTTTGTTTGATCAGTGTGATATGTCCAAACTGTTACATAACACTCCAATGCTATTGCTCCATGTCACAGCCGCAAGCTACAGTCACGGTCAAAACCAAGTACACCCTCTATAAATTCTAAGGTTTTACATATTAGGACATACATTATCTAGTTGTTACCAGGTTTTAAAATTCCTGCCAAAGTCATGATAAATGCTCGATGATTCAGATAAGGAAATTAAGCTACATATAAATTAACTTAATTAGCGTTCTGGGATCCTGACAGTATTTTAGTCAGCCTGAGGTCTGGACTTTGACTGGGCCATTGTAGCACTTTAATTTCTTTCTCCTCCAGCCATTCTGTTGTAGATTTGCTGCTGTGTTTAGGTCATTGTCATGCTGCATGTCAATTCTGGCCAAGCTTTAGTTTTTAGACAGATGGCCTCCCATTTGATTCTATACTTTGGCCGTAATGCACAGTACCACATTTGGCTGAAGCCAAAAATCAAAAGCAAACATCTCCATGTTGATCTTCTCTGTCAGGAGGACATTGTTCCAGATGCTTTGTGCTTTGTTTTATTGTGGTTTGCATCTTTACTAAGCTAAGATGTGGTACCATATTCATTTTAGACAGAAGAATCTTTTCTCCCGGAAATGTTTCCCAAGAATCCACATTTGTTCAGTCTTTGTCTAACTATATGTCATCAACATTTTACATGCTAAATGAGGCTTGAGATGGAGATCTTGGGTTTTTTGGGGGCAATTTCTCTGAGCTTTTATTCGGACCCTCTGTACGTCCACTCCTGGAAAGATTGGTGGCTGTTTTGAATGTTTCTATTTGTGAATAATTTTCTCACTGGAGAATGATGGACTTATAATCCTTACCAAATTGATGAATAGCAATATTTTATTCTCCAGAATCATGATGTCTTTTCTCCTTGGCATTGTGCTAACACACATCTGAATGCTGCAGACCAGCAAACCATTAATAGTTCTGCTTTTAGAGAGGTGCTCATACTTGCTGATGACCATTTAGTCAACTGCATTTTATTATTAACACCTGGCTGCTACATATACTCTAACTCCAATGGAAGCAGTGAGGGGGTATACTAGGGTTTTCACACAGTCCTGCATTTTGGCTTAATTTTTGTTAAATAAATAATGACGCAGTGTCATAGTGTACTTTTTCTTTTTTTGCCATGGCTTTACATTCATCGGTGGCATTGACATGAAGGTAATATTTAGATTATACCAAGACAAAACTATTTCAGTGACAGATGAGCAACTTAAGGCAGACCCATTATGCTAATTTCTAGCTCCAGAACTTTTTTCCCCCTTAGACGTCCCTCGGGTGGAAAAAGAAATTAGCATTCTAGACTTTTGTGGGAAAACAATAATAGTTCTAAGCCACGTCTGGATTATTTTCTGCTTTGACATGCAGCTGGTAAGCTTCACAGATGGAACATGAAGGGAATTCTGTGCCAGTTGTTGCAGCAAGAGGTGCCAGCACTGTCTCTTAGGTAACTAAAATGCAAATAACCAACATAAATCTGCAATTTTCCCAGATATCTGGACACACACAATTCATTGAGTTGTTTTAGGAACCCCACCTGCCACATTTGTATCTTTTCAACCCTCCCCTTTAAGGCAACTCTTGTTTTAAGCTGACTTTTTTCTTATTGGCTGCCACTCGCAAACCTGAGATATGAACAGCAGGTGGGCGGGGCCTCTGATTATAGCCAGGGTTGTTTGCTTAAGATCATCATCTGCTCTCATTGTGAGCTTTGAGGCCTCACTGCCTTTGTTATTTGAACCTTGGGTCATTTTAAAATGAGCACCCACTATTCAAACATTGTAGAAAATTAGGAAAGAAAATGTGTGCTGAGGATTGAGGCGATGCGTGCCCCCTTAGACTATACTAAATATCTATTTGAACAATACAGAAACATTATGTTCTAATCTTTTGCTTTTATGATTCACTTTAAAGTGTATTGCCGAAATAACTTCTGTCATGTGTTGTTGACAAGTTGATAAAAAAATAAATTTTTTACAAACTTAATAAAATTGTGGTGTAATGGCCATTGCTGTGACTGGTGGGATTAAATGCATTAAAGCTCAGTCTTTTTATAAGCATGCTCTTTCTGTTTGACCCCCCCTTTCCAGTTTGTCAACAGCTGCTGAGCTGCTTTACACTGGGGAAAAAAGGTGTAATTACAAAAATGTCATGATGGTTTTGGAGAAGGGGTCTCTGAGTGGGGCCAGAACGCACTGAGAGCCAAAGAAAGCCCCCAAACAAGTGATTAATTACCTTCCTGTGTGCACCCTTATTCTTTTAGCATGAAATTTAATCTCTCCAGCTGAGTTGGGAGTTTGTGAGCAGAATGAAGAATATGTTTAATTTTTACACAGTGAGCTCAGAGAATCCTCCAGGGTACATGTTTGTCTATCAAAGACTCACAAGAAAAGTGGAAATAAGACGCTCCTTATAAAGTAGTGCCATCATCCGATTTCTCAGACTTCTATTTATTGTAATCACATAAGAGATACTTTACATGTGCAGTGGGAACGAATAATATTTTATGAGTCAAGATGATCGTATCAACAGAAAGATGAATTGGCAGACATATGGGATGTGACAGGTACAAAGTGTCCCATGTGGCTCGTGCCACTGTTGTAGCCCCAGAGATGAGAAAATTGATTGCATAGCGTCAAGAGTCGCAGCCTGACTCGATCAATGAAAATTTTCTCTTGGGTGATGTGACTAAGAACGTAAAATGAAGCAAGAATTGATCGAATGGCCAGAAACACAATAATGAAAACTGTGCATCAAAAAGTTCAGAGTTGAGTTCAACCAATGTTACAGCCATGTGAATGAAGTGTATGATGGATGCAGCCAACATGACGTCACTCATTAAGTACCTGCTAATTAGTGCTAAGCAACATAAGCAAACCATATTTTTGTACCAATCATGGTAGAGAGGTCCCATTCGGTGACTACACTTAGTAGAGATTATTTGGTTAATTCTGTCCCGAATGCATACTTTACCATGAGCTCTTGTCCTTTTGTGCAATAAAAATAAAAATAGTATCCTGAAAAGTTCTAGACCGCTTCAGCATGCTAACTAGAAAAAAGCATGTTTGTTTGATGTTTTGTTTTCCTCTTCATCAACCCAGCGTGCAGATAGCTGAAGAACTTTTGCAATAAAAGTAACAACATGATTGTAGCTGTAATGTAATTACTGAATTTAGTACAGTAACGTGTTACATTACTACATTCCTGAAAATGTAATGTGATTTCAGTACACTCAACACTGGTCACAAGTTGGCATTACCTGCAGATGCATCCTATAAATTCTACTGAGGATATGCTGATTGGCAAAAAACATGGACATCATTATTTGGCTCATTATTAGCGCTCAGTTCAAAAGACTGCACCTGTGGTGGTATTGGGGCGCATTAATATCTATGGAATTGGCAGCTTGCATATGTGGAAAGGCACCATTATGGACTGTGATACACAGCGGTAAACATGGGCCTGTTACAATTCTTACGAGGCTGCCATCACATTCAAAATAAATACTCAAATATCTAAGTTGTGTGTTTTTTGTGTTTTGTTATGAATAAAAATTGGGTACATGAATTTTTTCTTTTTTTTTCCATTATGTGTTCTAACGTTTTTTGGAAATGGTGTAGTGGTTTATGATTTAACTGAAAACTAAGAAACATGATAAAATACAGTAATGCCTTAGCAACTCGAAAAAGGGCAGTTATCCAAAGAACAGTGTACTCCATCCTCCTTTTTGACTCTAATGGGACTATAATTTATAAAATCATTATCGTACCATTATCAGTAAGACTTGAAAGTAGTGGTTGAAACTATAAATGTAATAGGAAAGTGTTTAGTGAGGTCACATCAAGCGAGGTGTGGGATAATTGTTTTTTTTTTTTTTTTTTACAGACCAAGATCTTTTTGAAGTGGAGTGAACATTTGAAATTGGTTACACTTTGGAGGTTGGCAAAAATTGAGCAAGTTTAATTATCTCTACCTCCACTAGCTAGTGAGTGAAATTGGCATACCGGTTCAATATAAAAAACCCCAAATGTGGCATGATCGACATGATTTCCATCAATTATATTTTTGTAAATAAATGCAACACATTTGCAACATTTATAATAAGAATGCATCAGTTTTGCTTGTACTGGAGTGTTTTTACATATTGCATCGGTATCACATCCAAAATGCTTCACACAGCCTGCGGTCTTAGGTTAACAAGATAGTTTGAGGATTTGCAATGCAAAGAGCACATATTTCTGTGCCACTCAGTTAAATTCATTATAAGCAAGTCAAGGATATATCCCTTACTCCCAGACATTTGTTTCACGGATTTACAAATCCAAAAATGTAAGAACATCTGCTCTTATTTGCTTAGTTGCTCTCTGAGGTACATCTCACCAAAAGCCCCACCATATAATTTTATTTAAACAGCACATCCTAACCAAAAAAATCAAGGCCTTTTGACTACTCTATCTGCCCTCAGTCATGTCTTGCAGGCAGGCCTTCAACCGACCACTGTCACACTGACTGACTGGCAGATTCTAACACATATGCACAACCAGATGTCAAAGGCTTTGATTGGTACTAGCTCAGAGGCAATATCCTGTGTGGTCCATTTCCATGTCGCTCTGGGTAATGTGCTTTTATTCTGTGGCTTTCATCTTTATGGAATAAAGTCGACTCTGAAAACGAGCCACTCTGTAGCAAATCCATTTTACTGGAAACAGTGCTGGCCTTTTGAAATGACACATTTCTGTGGAAAAGCTGGTTCTTTTCGTTCTCTTCCACTGGAGGGCAGTCTTGTGCCACAGACATCCTGCAGCCAAACGGTGGAGTCCTGCAAGTACAGGACTTTGCATTGTTACAGCTAACCACAGAGACCTTGGCACTCCCACTCCTTCTGAGTGAGCCAGGGTTTTATGGCATCGCGTCACTCCTGAGACGTTACCAAGTGAATCCTTTTCCTCCACACATGGCAATAATTAGATTGCTGCTGCTAATGCATGTGTGTCTCGGGGTGTTTTGGTTGGATGCATCTAAGAAGCACAAACCAAAACATGAGCGCAATGCACAGTCGGATTTGCTCCTCATCAAGATATAAAATAATTCTTCAGGCCCGTCACTGTTGAGATAATACCCTCTGTGAAGCCTGTTGCGATTTCTATTTTGCATTTCGTTTCACTGGAACACGCAAAGTAAAAATCAATTTTTCAGTCACTAATTTAATTCACGGAGCCAGTTGTTGAGTTATGTGTTTTTCCTCACATCTGCCTTTGCTGCACAAGGGCCAAGGTGAGCAATTAGGGGACTGTGCCTGCATGCAGCTGACAGCGCACAGAAATAGCACCACCATTTTCTCATTTCATTCTACCACAGCTGCTATAACTGTGGGTAATGTATTCACATCAGGGACTGAAGCACTTTAGATGGTGGTATTGATATGGTAAAGAAGCCTTCAGTCCCTCCCCGTAACATCCACTGTACAGTGTGAGCTCTCAGTGTTCAACCTAAATTTAAACATACCTGAAATTGCCTGTAAATGAGTCGCAGGGCTGAATTGTGGCTGGGAGCTGTGTATGCTGAGTTTTGTATTCATCATTATGCAGTATGTTTTTGGTCTTTATGGGGTTTTTTTCATAAATAAGGAGTCTGACACTTTTGGAGCCCAGGCAATTATTTTTTATCTCACTTCAGCTTAGGGGATAATAATGATCTAAGTTATGAAACCTGTAGTTTGGTCAGTATAACAAAAAGACATACCAAAACTGACAGGTGACTCACTGATTGGACTGTTTTTGGTGATGTCATCTTGCAACAACAGGATTCGCAAGGGAAAAAACAAATTTCGCTAAATTATTATGCGCATAATTAGTGGGTTATCACCGCAAATCAGGTGGAGTCAGAGTGAGAATGAGGTGTCTTGTAGACAAACATTCCTTTCCTGGAGAGCAGGAGCAGCAGAAGAATTTAATATGGTTTAGCTTTTGAATTCACTGAGCTGCTTTCACAAAAATATCATTCCAGGTCTGTTTCTTTAATGGTACAGTTCTTTGGTCAACCATTCTCATTTCCAGGGCGTCAAATTCTGCATGTTGCCAAAAGCTGCTGCAGTTTCCCATTTACACATAAGGTAGTGCATAAACACACTGGATTATGGTATTAGTGTTATAGGCCTGTCGTTTCCAACTCATCCTACATGGATGCTCTTGAACAATATTCATTAGTCACATTAAAATCGCACGAAATAAAGTAATCACATTTAGAGTTATGCCCTTTCTTGTGCAGGGAGTGAAAAAAATAGAAGAATGACCTACAACTTTTGAGGAGTGGTGATATAAACATTATTTTTATTTTTAATGCTCAAAAGGACAAGAATGTGATGGGAAAGTGTAATCTGTGTAACATGCAAAGTTTCTTAAAGCACAGCATCCATATATAAAACTAGCAGCTAAGAAGCTGCAGAGCAATGTTAAAGCCGAGTGTGTGCCAATGCTAGCCGGGCAGCCAAAGCATAATTTTCAGTAGGTAAGAAATGGTAAATGGCCTGTATTTATATAGCGCTTTTACTAGTCTCTAAGGACCCCAAAGCGCTTTACACATCCAGTCATCCACCCATTCATACACACATTCACACACTGGTGATGGCAAGCTACATTGTAGCCACAGCCACCCTGGGGCGCACTGACAGAGGCGAGGCTGCCGGACACTGGCGCCACCGGGCCCTCTGACCACCACCAGTAGGCAACGGGTGAAGTGTCTTGCCCAAGGACACAACGACCGAGACTGTCCGAGCCAGGGCTCGAACCGGCAACCTTCCGATTACAAGGCGAACTCCCAACTCTTGAGCCACGATCGGAATGATGACCCGTCGTGTTTGTGCCATTGTAGCTTCCATTTCTACTTTGTCTCTATTTGTACAGCAGAGTCACTGCGCTTCCAAAATTGTTTTGTGAAATGTTCTTTGGGATGATTTTCAGCGTTGCGTTCAGGTTTGTGTTTGTACTTAAACATTCAAAGAAGGACCTTGTGTGTGTCCTCATTAGGCTAGGAGTTTGTGGTAGAGCGTGGGACAGCAGCCTTAGGGTTATATTGTTAACTGATAATTAAGTAACAGTGCAATAAAGGCAATGTTACAGAGTAATGTAGTAATATAACAAGTAGCACAATGAATGGCTTTCTGCAGTGGTAAATAAGTAATGTCAAATGTTACTCTTTCAAAAAGTGACAATGTGTATTATATAACTTTTTTTGGAGTAACAACACTTATAACACTGCTTGTAAATGTACACTTTGCATGACATGTAAGTCCAAATGTAACCGTGAAAGCATCATTGTTTGGTTTGCAGGATTACTGTTCCTTCCTTCCATCTGTCTGTCTGTCCGTGTCACAGGGGCAGGAGCCTGAGCAGAGAAGTCCAGACTTCCCTCACCCAGGCAACCTATTCCTGCTCATCGAGGGGTGCAGACAGAGGGGGTGCATACAGAGTCATTTCCAGGCCAGCCGAGATAAATGATCTGTAGCAACTCCTTGGTCTTCTCCGGGGCTTCCTACTGGTAGGGTGAGGGAAGAGACAAAGAGTGATTCAGAAAACCCCTGTGTTGATTGATGTTATATCATCCTTGATATGTGTTTCGAGCATGTTACTGAATTATTGATTGGTTATTTGACACAAAATTATGCATTTATGTGTTAATGATTTTGAAATACCTAAAATGCCTCCATGAGCTGTGTGGCCACATTGATAAGCAGGCTGAACCACAACACCAGCATGCATCTATCACTTCCCTCTCACTGCCTCTACCTCGCTTTTCTCCTTCCTCTGTGGCCCAGTTTGCAAACCTCTGCTGCAGGCATGACATTAGCTGTTAGCACAACACAAAACTGGATTCATCAGTGCTTATAAAATGTTCGGTTGTCAGTCTGACAGGCTGGGATGCAGTGGGAGGGGGATTATTACGGGCCATGCACTGTATCTTCATACTGCAATTGTCCAACAACTGTTCTGGAAAGAACAGGTCACTGGGTCGGTCCACTTTCCTCCTCGCGGCCTGTTCTTGGAAAGTGGCTGTGTTAAAATCTGACACGCTGACATGAGCCTGTGTCATTTTGTCACACGGCGGTTGTGAAGCTGTGACGCTTTGATGAGTCCTGAGTGTCAGCTTGTTGATACCGAATATATGACGCCATCCCTTCCCCGTCTGCTATCCGTCAGCACATTCTCCGGAACTGTCAAAACACTTTGGAGGCTGTGCTAAACTCGAGTGCAAGCAAGCGGTGGCGCCTGACAGGAAGATGCTGTGGCTCGGAATGAAGGCGCTCATCGTTTGATATGTGTGACACCATTCAATCATGATGCTTATTGCTTGTTGGTGTTCCCTCCCAAAACTGCTGGAATTAGATGTGCAGAGGGCCGCCTGGCAGAGAGGAGGTTTATTTACTCACTTAAGGTGATGCTGAAATGGGGATAAGACGGTAACCTAACCTTTCTGTAAAATCCCATCAGAGCACAATGCGAGGTAAACAGTCTGGTTCAATCCCAATCAAAAAGGCCAAGAAGCCAGATAATGCAGAGAAGAGAGTTTCTACAATCCTTGCAGTGTGTCTAATAGTGTGCCAGCTTAACAGCACAAAGTAACACTCTTCCTCCTCATATTCCTGCTACTTATTATTCAGCTCCCACTCAAACTTAGTCATCAAACTACTTTTCACATTCAAAGCTATAAATTCCAACTTCACAGGTTTTTGGAGCATGTTTTATTTTCATCTTCACTACTTTTCATGCTTTCTGAAATGTTTTCTTTCATTGGCAATTACTGTCACAGAAAAGATATGGAGGAATCAGGCAAGCTCATGCTGAGAAGCCCGGTGCTGTTTCACTCCACTTTGTCGGGTGCAATAAAGTACACGGTAGCACTTTTAAGGCCTCTTTTAAAAAATTTTTTTTTTAAGTTGTATTAAAGTTGAATTCTGTCAGAAGTTGAGCCTTTTGTCAGATCTTGTTGATTTTCGTTAGACTGCACAGCAATAAACTGCAACAAAGTGTCCATAGTTTGAATGCTTAACCTTGCTGATTTGTGTCTCCTTGCATTGCTGACTCACACTTCAGAATTTTCAATTTATTCACTGCTGCCATTGAGATAACCTTGCACGTTGTTGACAATGAGCGCTTTCAGGAAGCGCACTGCAGCAGCTCCATGGCATTCAGAAAAATTCAGGTGACAGAGCATATTTCCTACTGGCAAGGATTGTCCCTGAAATGAAAACTTACTGGAAAAATACTGTCTGCTTTGGCTGCTCGCTGCACTGTTGTCAAGCAATGAAACAGCAGGGCAGAGCCTGGCTCAGCTGAAAGGATATACAGCAGCTAAAGAAATGGTTTGACATTTTCAGGGATGCAGTTATTCGCTTTGCCAACAGACACAAGAAAAGAATGACACCACCCTAGTGCCTTTCTGTTATAAACAGCGATAGACAAAACAGTAATCGGTACTGTTCCTTCTTCAAATTAATAACAGTGCTTGCATGCGGTTTGTGAGGTGTGGGAGCTTTTCATTTTTGGGTGTCAGGCCTTCAGGGAGTCACTGATAGGCTTGTTCCCATAAGAAGTGCCTCAAAGCAGGTGTAAATGTTGGAAGGTCAGTTTGAGAAAGTTATAGAGAACAGCACAGTTACATCCTATTTAAGGGGACCTATCCAGTCATCTGACATTTGGTTTAGACAGACCATAAATCCACCTTATGTCTTCAGTAGAACATGCACTGTCTTGTCAGTGTTATAGCTTCCACGTCCATTGAATCTGCTTGGGACTAAGGGACAAATGAATGGAAACCTACATACACGCATCATCCTAACAAAGAATTTGCAAAAGGTGGACTCACCGTTATATCATCTTATGTTTTTTTAAGTCTCTGTTTTAGCTTTTATAGCCACCAACATGTTTTTTGTAATCAAACGTAATGAGGGCAGCATGCAAACTCCAGGCTGATTGTGTACAGTAGATTCCTGCTAATTAATGCTAAGTTTCATACAAATAAAATAGTAGAATTTCACTCATATATTTCCATTAAAAATCTTGTGAGCAGAACCAGAAACATGGTTGAGAGGTCCAGTTTAGTAACTCAAATTGATGGTAGCAAAGCCCATGTGATAATCTCCAAAAGTTGATTCTGTTCATCTGGACGTAGCGTTTTGTGGGAGAAACTTTTCGTCACTCATCCAAGTGACTTCATCAGTCTCAGCTGACTGAATGTTTCTCCAATCTTACACTCAACAAAAATATAAACGCAACACCTTTGTTACTGCTCCCATTCCCCATGGGATGGACGTAGAGACCTAAAATTCATTCCAGATACACAATATAACCATCCCTCCCAAACAGTGGTCACAAATCAGTCCAAATGTGTGGTAGTGG
>NW_005187487.1:2292022-2293912 GCF_000239375.1 Pundamilia nyererei | reverse complement strand
CTGTGAGACAAAACTGCACATTCCAGGGTGGCCTTTTGTTGTGGGCAGTCTGAGGTACACCTGTGCACTACTCATGATGTCAGATCAGCATCCTGATGTGGCACACCTGTGAGGTGGGATGGATTATCTCAATATGGCAGATGTGCCCACTACCACACATTTGGACTGATTTGTGATCACTGTTTGGGAGGGATGGTTATATTGTGTATCTGGAATGAATTTTAGGTCTCTACGTCCATCCCATGGGGAATGGGAGCAGTAACAAAGGTGTTGCGTTTATATTTTTGTTGAGAAACAGCATAATGACATAATGACTGAAACCAGCCCACTGAAGAACAATGGGCTGGGAGGTCCGTTCCTTAAACGTTTCTTCCACAAAGTGCTACGTCCAGATGAACAGAATCAACTTTTGGAGATTTACTTTCCAGGATGATTGAGAATGCATCAAGAGCAATGTGATAACTTTTAGTAATGGCTGCCTGTGTTTGGTACACCAGTCAAGGCAGCTACATCCTGAACTTTAATACTTCACAAACTGCTGAACTTCAAACTGAGCATCAGAATGAGGAAGTAAATATGATTTAAGTGAATATGAATGTCGTATGGTTGCTGGTTCCAGACAGGCTGGTCTGAATGTTTCAGAAACTGCTGATCTAAAAAAACCAAATAACCAATTGTATGCATAGGAACACCAATGGCTGCACAGTATGTCCGACCTTGAAGCACACAAACTAGAACTCTGGTTCACTAGTAGTCTTTAGTTATTCTGTTGTGAGTTCCTTATATTCCCAGTTTAGTTCCTTGATTATTTAGCATTTTCCCCTTGTGCCTTCGCCCTCGGTGTCTCTCGCTCTGTGTCTGTGTTTATATAGGTTGTGTGAGTTCTTGTGGCTTGTTTCCACCTCGTGTTTCATTCTGTTTTCCCCTGCCTGCCATGTTTCTCCAGCCAGTCATGTCTCTGTGGCTGTATCGCAATTCAGGTTCTGCAGCCTTAAAGTACGCAGCCTTAACAGTCCTCAAGGGCCGCGTACTTAAAGACCGCTGAGGCTGGAAGTGCGAGGCTTGTAGGCTTGTGAAATGGGACGGTCTAGCCTCCGTCGCGCTGCCCAGGTGGCCTAGCAACCATGATACTAACAGCTGGAAACGTTTCATACAGCTTTGTTTGACAGAAATGAAGGAGAACATATTTTGTACATTTGTTTCTACATGAGCTCTGTGTGATTTGATAAGTATCTGAGTACTTTCTCCCACACTGAAAACACTGGAATGATGAAATTATTTGAACATTACCTAATAAGACTGATTCAGGACAGACAGTTATTTTAAACTTTTCTAGCAGTCCTTCACAAACAGGGAACAGTCTGTCTATTCTCTCCATCTGTCAGCTGCTGCTGGCTCTTCCTCACACACTGCTGAGTTTGTCCTGGTGGATCATCAGGGGTGCAAAGCCTCACACATGATGTGCAGCAGTGGGTCCCTCAGTCTGTCCTCACTCTGGACACTTGCAGTTGTCACACATGGAAATCAAATGTGTGATAAGCTGCAGGATTCAAACACAAGTGTAACTTATAAATACACGTTCATACATTTATTCCGCAATCAGAGAGAAAGAAACAGAGAGAGAGTGCAGGACAGACAGACAGGTGACAGTCTCAGGTGTGTACACTGCTACAAAACAGCACAAGAGAAGGAGGATTTAGTGTTTGTGTTATTACGAGTGCTAAACAAGAAGAGTTCTCAGATGGTACAGTGGACACATGTGTGACTCCTGTGATTAAAGCATCTTTCTTTCAGCTCAACGAGTGAACCGTCAGCTCGTTCAAACACACGTTAAAGTCCGTTTGGCTCGACACCACCGAACAGAGGCAGCAATATAACATAGCTAACATT
>NW_005187487.1:2272870-2291168 GCF_000239375.1 Pundamilia nyererei | reverse complement strand
TCATCCTTAAAATTCAGGGAAATGAAGGACGAATTTGAGGGCCGCATTTTGAGCAGCCTTTGAATTGGGACAGCCTTCGTCGCGTTGCTGTGACGTAATCGGCCTTAAAATGCGGCCTTTAAGGCTGCAGACCCTGAATTGGGATACAGCCTGTGTCTGTCTGTGGCTCTGTGCGTGTGTTCCAGTTACTTCCTGTTTTACTTTGGTAGTCTCCTGTCTGTGTGCGCCATGTTTTGTTTTGCTTCTCTTACTTTGAAGGTACCTCGTCTCACGTGTTATGTTTAGCTTTGTGTCCTCTGTCTTGTTGTGTGTAATTTGCCCCAGCTGTGTTCCCCATGTGTTTCCTGTTCCCTCGTCATTCCCTGTGTATTTAAGCCCTTTGTTGTCTTCTGTCCAGCGTCGTGATCTCCCTCATCCATGGCTGTGCGGTTTCCCTATGTGCCTCATTGTGTGCTAGCTATAATTTCCCAGTCTAGTTTTGTATAGTTTTGCCATTCAGCAAATGATGCTGTGTTTCTTTGAGTTTCCGTCTGTGTTTGGGTCCTTTCCTGTCTGCACACAGCTGAAACCATGACATGTTCAGGCTGATGGTGGTGGTCTAATTGTGTGGAGGACATTTTCTTTGCACACTTTGGGCTCCTTAGTACAAACTGGGTATTGTTTCACCAAGCCTTACTTAAGAATTGTTATTGATCCTGTTATGGCCACGTGTGTGCCCATGTTCACTGTACTCAAATGGCCTCCACAGTCATCAGATGCAAGTCTGATAGAGAACCGGTACAGTGGGAGATTCTCGGAAGTGAAGCCACTGTGTGATGCTATCATGTTGATATGGAAAAAAAAATCTGGAATGTTTCCAGCATCTTGTTGAATTGATGTCATGAAGAATTAAGTTCTGAAGTGAAAAGGGGGTGGGTGTATAACAGAACAGATCAACATTAAATCTTTTTATAGTGTGGTAAAAGATTTGCAGTAGAAGGTACTTCTACAGATATTTCAGCAAATATTATTGCATTTAAACTGAAAACTCCCTGTCGTAAAAGTAACCGATTTTTTTTCATTGGAAACAATATTTCACTGACAATAAATGTGTCACAGCAGCTCTGGTAGTGCTGGACTCCCCCCGAGCACAGCTACTTGACTCCCAATGATTTCACAGCTGAAACTGTTGCTGTGTCTCAAACCTTGTAATATTTTTAGTGCATAAGTGCCTTCACACTACAAAGTGCAGCCACATGAAGTACTCTACACGAACTGGGATACTGTAGTCATTCTGCACTCACAGTCAAGAGTAGAATGCTACATATAAATGTTTTCAGTTAATTTTAGGCAATCCAAATACAGCTGATTTGATTTATCTAATAAAAGTGGTTGAAAAAACCCTCAAATTAGCAGATTGCTAACTGGAGATCAGCTCACAGTGGTTGTTGTTGCTAAGCAGTTGTCACGAAGAAACAAACACATTTACGACAGGCCTAATATTCATTAGATTTTTGCCCACTTATTTCAATCCAATGATATAAATACCAGCACAAATATACTGACTACAAACTTTATGCGTGCAGTCTTTTCTGCTCTGTGCTGTCTCGCAGATTTCCATGATTGTATTTGTATCTTTTCCATGTATCTTTTTTATTCTGTGGGGAAACCAGGAGATATAAGTTAAGAGGATTAGTTGAGGCAACAAAGTGAAAATGAGGTATTCGATGCGACTGTGAATTCACACATTGTTTACCGTTGTTTGCTTTAAGTTGGTAGAAAATAAAAGGTCAAAGAAAAAAAGAGTTTTTTCCCAGACTAAAAATCATCATCAAGGTGACTACTGCAGTTGTATTGTGTGTAAGTCACATTCATTTACAATGCTGCAGTAATCCAAAGCACTTGAAAAGAACTATGCAAATTGCTTTAACTCATCTAATACATTACAGATTATTGAGGCCATTTATTCTGTAATATTTTCATAAAAGTATCACTTGAATTTGTCGCACATTGAATTGAAGCTTTAATCTTTTGTTTAAACTTGGTCAACTTAAGTGTGATTTCCAAAGAGACACACCATGATCGATATAGCATGACGCTTGGAATGACAGACTGAAAAAGACAGGGGAATGAAGTTGACATTTATCATCTTCACTTCAGTTCTCTGGAGCACTGGAACCAGAATGACCATGTTTCAAATTTACTGCAGTACTGTTTGGGTACACTTTGGTCCTGACTGCAAACGAGTCTATAACGACTCTGTTTTATTCTGTGAGATGATCTAAGGTAAGCTGTGAGCACCACGATATTCTTTGTGCCAGTGCAGCATCCTGGTCTGAACTACCAGAGTTTAACAGGCAGGATGATACCATTCTCACCTGGAGCTGCCCTTAAAGTGATGGCTCAAATTCCACTTTTCTCCCGTGTTGCAAGTAAACCTGCATTTCCTTTGTAGAAAATGTAAAGAAAAACAATTACAGCGACTTGCCTCCTGTCAAACCTATAAAAAGGAGCTTTCTGAAACACCTTTTCTGAGAAGTTCCTGCTGTATGCTCTTTGGTTTTAAAAGTATGGCCTTCAAATGTCTTTGCAACACAAATGATTCAATTACTCCTCCTTTTAAATGTGCAAGCAAAGATAGCGTTATGCTGCCAGAGAGGGAGGAGAGAATGAAATTAACCTCTGCTAACTCCCTCTGCCCTCGACACTTGTATTATGATTTTCTATTAAAACCCTATCTTTTTTTATAATGAATTCAGTTCTTCTACAGGAGAAGTGCCTCTGCATTTGCCCAAACTAATTTTTGTTTGTGTTCAGGTGAACTCTAAAATGAAAGACCGCCTGATGGTGTGGCCACAAATGTAATGAAAATCCTATTAAAATATTGGTTGAGTAAAATAGGTTTTTACACCAATGAGATGGCAATTATCATTAATTCGAAAACTTTCTTTAAATGATAAAAATAAGCAATAGCTTGTTTACAATATCGTTACTAGTCTATGCTTTTGGCACATCTAAAATCATTCACTACATGCACCACATGGTAGTGCAGTGGGTATGAATGCACCGGCCAGCTGAGCCTTTTCTGTGTCATGATTTTGCAAAACATGGACTCAAAGAGCAGACAGACTACTGATAAAAGGTACAAAAGATTTATTGACAGAACATTTTGAATTAGCTACTGGAAGGAGATCTACAGGGCAGGAACTAATCAGAACTGGTGATCAGGGACAGTCTGCAGATGTTGACCTGGTGAAGTCTTACAAGTGTTCTGGTGCATTTGAACAACAAACGTTTTGTCTGTGGGTCTAAAGGTTTACCTCTTGCAGGTCTCATACTTAAGCAATAAACTACAAACTACTTAATTAAGACACACAGCAGGCCATCATTACTTTGGCATGTGAGTAAAAAAAAATTTCAATAAAGATCATAAGTTTCTACAACTTCAGCGATTCCCCCCCCAATCAAACGCTATGATGAAACTCACTCTGATGAAACTCGGTCTGATGAGGTCATTCCCAGAAAAAAGAAGATCAAGAGTTCCCCTTGCTGCTGAGGATGACTTCATTAGAGTTACCAACCTCCAAAATCACCAATTACCACACTTCAGATTAAAGCCAACATCAGTGCTTCCCAGAGTTCAAGCAGCCATCTTCATATCAACAGTTGGGAGGAGAATGTAAATCCAAATGCTGCAATGAAAACTCTTCTGAAGGAGATTCGGACCTCTAATCTGTGGTTAGCTTTACCCAACATGCACATTTGTTAAAATCTGTCTTTGCAGCAAAAATTCTGTTTTTATCTAGATGAAAAAGGTTGGCTCTCTGTAGCTACTTTTCTCTGTCATTAGATCTGAAGACATTGGAAATTGGAGATGTTCTTTTGTTTTTTTTTGTAAATATCCAGCCTTCTATTCTCTGCAGCCTTCAATTAAATCTTTTTACAGTGTAAAGTTACTGAACCAGATCAGTTGACTGTTTTAGCTGTTGGTGCTATTTCAATCATTTTAAATATGTTTCTCTCAAAAATATTATGGCTTTCAGAAAAGTTAATTTTACTAAGCAGTAATCCGAGTGAATTAAATGTTACTTAACACAATCCAGAGTTAGCCCCCCTAAAAGCAAACATTGTTTGATCATTCTTTTTTACTCTGACTACAGTAATTTATGAAATGAGCATCATGTTAGCATCATATAGATTTCTATGTAAATCCTTGTGGAGCAAGAGGAATCACCCCCTGCTGACCATTAAAAATAATGTAGGTTTAAAGCAGGGGGTGATTTTCTTTGCTTCTTATTTTAAATCTGGAAACTGTTTAAAAGTTTCTAGATACTGCCAATCATGCTTGCTGTTATTAGCTAAGAACTAATTGACCTTCTTGTGAAAAAAAGCCCTTCTGGCTTCAAAAACCCAAGATTGTTCTAACCATGAATCTATAGTGGAGGCAAACAGCAGGCAATGTTATTGCCCTGTTCATCTTTTATTTACAGTCTTTTGCTCGCAAAGTAAACACATGTTGGAGATGCATGGTGATTAGCTCAACAGGCATTTATGCAGTTAACTCACTTATGCAGTTAGCAAAATGGGTACTCCAGATGGCAAATTTTAGTGTTTACTTTTAGCAAGACTTAAACACAATTCCTCAAAATGATTCTTCATTTGCTCAAATCTCTAAAATGTAAATGGATGCTAGAGTCTATAGAGCCAGCTTAACAGGAAATGGACCTTACTTATCCTTTAGTGCCCACGGCTTTGGAATTGCATTTTTAGTAATCCTTTGAAGGTGTGATGCTCTGTCTTCATATTTTTGCCAATCCAATATTATATATTATATAAAGGAACCCATAATGACATGCTGTTGTAACTGTCCTTATTATTATTATATTATTAGAATAGATCTTATAGTGGTGCACAGAAGGCTGAGTAGTCTGGAGTAAAGAGAGAGGAGTTGGCTAGTGCCTGGTGGCTTAATGGTGCATTGCAAAAATAATTACTCTGTCTGCAACAGCAACTTATAGAGTCTGTATAGCACCTACTATACTTACTTTAGGCCACACAGAATAATTAACACTATAGCTGGAGCTTCTCTGGGACTTTTTTTTCTCTTTTTTGTGATCAATTTCTATTCAGATCTGTTCCTTTGGCCGCGAGGCATGCGGAGTTGTTTCCATGCAGCTGCTCCGACAAGGAGAAGAACTCGATAAACAAGATCAAATTGCACAGACAGACAGGGGATGAGCTGTTGCTATGGCAACCCCCCTACACCATTTCTCCCCAGAATCAAGATCCCTCATTGTAGATGCCGACGATGCGGGGGAGTCTGATCTGGCAAGATTTAGGAAGTGACAGACAGGCAGGACACTAGTCACTGTGGATAATCTGAGGTGGGTGTCATGACCTGATGGCATCAGTACTGCATATAGTTCCTTTGAGTACTGAGACAGCCATCACAGAAAGCTTTTAATAGTGAGGGAAAAAACTGGAGCAAAACCTCAGCAGTGGTTTCTGCATGAATATATAAGCAAATTATGAGCAGAGGAGAACAGACATCAGCACACCTGCACATGTCTCAATGCACAGCGATGCGTGGACATAATCACTGATATACATGGTGAAGTACTGTGGGTTATAAACTGCTGCTATGCTCATTTGATTTGCTATGACCTGAGCTGTCAAATGCATCCACTTTGGTGCAAACCACTTTGAAAATAATGCTGAAGTAGTGGAGTTTTTTTCCCCTAGCCACCAGATGAAGCCAAAGAGCTTTACTTGCTGTTATCTTATAACTTTTCTGGAAAATCTAAAGCCTCACTTTTGGTGTTTAGGCCTCTGCCATATTGGAAAGTACCGCTAATTAAGAGATTAACAAAGAGCTCCAATTTCATACATTTGGATGGTGTATTGTATACAGAAATCAGTGTTACCTATTCAGTCATTGCATTTGACATGCACAAACAGGTAGCAACACCCCTATTACAGTTGAGAAATTCAGTTCATTAAGTGAAACTGGTGAATGGGATATTGTGAGGACGGTGACCAGCTATAGCAGTGTTAGCACACCTGGTCATTTGAAGCCTTAAAATATAAATTCACTTGCTGGTCTTTGCTTTTGGACTTAGACTCTGACTTAGCCATCAGAGGACCTGTGGCTTTTGTTAATTCTATACTGGCTTAATTTCATCCACCCTTAAGGCTACTGCATGTAGCATAGTAACATGCGCTCATCTATTCTCTTCTACTTATCTAATTCAGGGTCACAGCAGGGCTGGAGCCTATTCCAATTACCATAGGGCAAGAGGTGGGGTACACCCTGGACATGTCACCAGCCTCTCACAAGGCTAACAAAGAGAGACAGTTGCACAGGTTGCCTGATAAGAGACAACTTTTCTGCAAAGAGCTGCAGTCTAACTTGACCTGACTTAAGTCACTCTCAGAGAGGTTGTTGAAGGTTTGAAAATATTTGCTGTGTAATTAATAAATGCACATCTCTTTCTGGTTACATGTACACAAGACAATATGCTGAAACCTTTTTTAACTCTGATCAGGGGTTCTAATTAACTCAAATGAACATTATGTTGTAATTAGTGAGACTTGAAACTGACCATTCAAATCATTAAACCTAAAAGCAAAGTCTTTACTGTGCTTCTGCTTAGACTTCGAGATCTATTTTTGCAACTAGAGGTTCGCCTCCGCTGGCAATTAGAAAGAATGCAGGTTTATGGTATTTCTGCCTTTGCTTAATTTTCCAGACATGAGTAAATAACTTCTTGGTCTGTATTAAATCAGATTGTCATATAGCCACTTTTTACATGTTTGAAATCTCCACATCCTGAGATTGACTTAACATTTAAAAGTTCTGCTGCACGATGAAAAAAAAAGACACTTGATGGCCATGCACATGAACAAACAGATGACATTTTCCATCGGCCTGCGACCGGCCGGCATCATTACACCTCCATCCTCCCTCACGGTGCCTCTCTTTTCACGGCCCTGTGTCTTTCAAACCTGATTTTCAGCAGACAAATACTGAGAATATCAGGGAGGATTCGACATCAATAAATGAGGCGTGCACAGTGGTGACGTCAATGGCAGAGACTGCCAGTATAATCGAATGTCTGTCCTCTTGCTGCACTGGGATACAAACAGCGACAGCCTTCATATAAAATTGTCGTCTGTGTAGTTCTATTGTTATTTCCGTATTTTCCTCCAAGGAAATTAGTTAGCATAGCCTTGATTTATTGATAGCCATGAAATCCAAGTGTTGCTGCTTGAAAGTTAAAAGAAATAATTAAAAAGTAGTTATAACTTTTAAAACAAAAACTATTTAAAGAGGCCATTAAAAAAAAAAAAAGCTGTAGGTGGATACCAGCTGCATGAGAAATGCTAGATAAACACAGTGATATTTACATCAAAGAGGAGAACGGGGAATATGATATAGGTTACATATCATCCAGAGAAAGCAGTGGGAAACACGCCCCGTGCTCTCTGTTGACATCTCTCACTTGGATTCGTCAAAACCAGGCATGTGCAACTGCACAGCAGTAAGAGCTGAAGTGAGCTCCCGCCTGCTCTCTGTAGTTTAGACTGAATGGATGTGAAGCTGGGGCCATTTTTACACTGACAAGCAACTGTGTAGCGGGGCTGGATCATCAGTCAACCCTCCTCCTTCCTACAGGGCACCATCGCTCTCCTTTACTTTCTCCTCTGCCTGCTCGCTTTACGAGGAAGGGATGTGCTCGGGATGCACAAGTGGGGAGGAAGAGAGCTGGGAGATAAAATAAATGTTGATCCTGGCTCTCAAGTCATCTGCTGGATAGTGAATAGAGGAGACAGGCAAACGCACACACGAGGTGGAAGAGAAGAACGGACTGTATTGCATTAAAATACACAGGGGACAGTTACCTGAGCAAACTGCTGCTTACATAATATCTGCTTTAAACAAGAGACAGACGCACTGAAAATGTGTGAAAGCTGCTGGGAAAACAAGTGATGCAAGCTCGAGGTGATAAGAGCCATTTTTACTAAAGTCCCTGAAAAACTATTATAACTCTCAACTGTGAAGCCATCAAACCTTCAGTTCTTATACATATGCAGGGTATAAATGCTAACAGGGGGCATTTTTTGGAAAGTCCTCCAAAATGTTACATATCACACTTTGATTTTACAAAGGCTGGCTTGTAATACCTTTTGAGCAACAGTTTGTTATTAATATACTGTACTTGGTAGTGCCATTTTTTGTATGTTCACTTTCCTTATTCTTATTTTATGTATGTGTTATTTGTTAGTGTTCCCACTTGGTGGGGATGTCATGGATTTGATTAATAATGAATTAATCAGGTTAATACAACTGAAGGACTTTCCCTTGTGTTATATTGTGGTTTAATTGCTGTATCAGTACTAGTAAGTAAGTAAGTAAGTAAGTAAGTAAGTAAGTAAGTAAGTAAGTAAAACTTTATTTATATAGCACCTTTCAAGATAAAAATCACAAAGTGCTTCACAGAGGCTAAAACCTAAAAATAAAAATCAACCAAAAGCAATTTTAAAAAGTATGAAAGCAGCTGAAATGATTTCATCAAAAGTAGTTTCTTAATTTTGCTACCTTCAAGAATTGGTACTTCTCTAATGTCTCCAGCTAATTTCTTTAAAGAACCTAAATTGAGAACATTGGAAAGAGACACTAATGGCTCCAACAGGTTGCCAATAGCGGCATCAATCTTTTATGCTTTACATGTTCACAATGTGCATGATGTCATCAAAGAGGAATTAGCTGGTGATATCCAGAGTAAGAGCATAAATGGACAATGCAGCTGGAACAGCGCGTACCAGATGAAGATGACGGCACCATCAGGGAAGACTGAAAAAATGTATTTCAGGAAGTCTTAAGAAAGTCCCTATAACACATTAGCTTCAGGTTTAGTGTTAAGGTGGGCTGAAGTGTAGACATTGAGTATAGCTTTTTAATAAATCTAATAAATAAATCTTTATTATTAAATCCAAAAGCAGATAAAGTAACAATGGGAAATGTAGACAAAGGGAACACAAGAAACTCAACAGAATCAGGAGACAGGCAGTCTGGGCTGGATCCCCATTTGCCTTCAGAACTGCCTTAATTCTTTGTGGCATAGACTCAACAAAGTGCTGGAAACATCCTTTAGAGATTTTGATCCATATTCACATGATGATATCACACAGGTGCAGCAGATTTGTCGGCAGTACAGCCACGATGGTCCACCACATCCCAAACGTGCTCTATATTGTTCACGCCAGCTATCTGTCACTAGCACGCTATGCTACAAAATGACCTTTGTTTCCCATTTTTATGCTCGGTTTGAACTCCAGCAGGTTATCTTGACCATGTCTACATGCCTGAATGCATTTGAGTCGCATCTATTATGATGGAATGCAAATGAACACACAGTTTATATCTTTGGTGGTTAGGCTCCAATGAGAAGCAGCTTCATAGAGCAATATCCCAAATGAAGGCAGGAAATAGTGACTGGATCCCCTGGAGTCTAAATGCTGGTGGTGGTGTTGCTGTTGGTGTAAGGAGGTAGACGATAGTGACTTTAACATCTGTGCTGAACATATCATATGCAAGTTTGCTCTGACACACGGTAAACATGCAAAGTAAACTGACATTTAGCAGTAAAACTGCTTCCTACACGAGTTTCTTATCTTTCTTTTTCTTTTCTTTTTTAAACACAGCAAATATAAATCTCCACACTTCCCCTTCAGCCTGTTTCAGGTTATTATTTTCTATCAGGTCGATACTGACGTGTAGCAGGAAGTCAGAATTCTCACTTCAAACAGAAGAATAATAGTTTGCCTTATTTACATTCGGGCCACGCTGGGTATTAAAACACTGAATGAATGTAGTGATTGTGTAGAAAAAAGACACAACACTGGGAAAATCAAGTTTTTATGATAATGCAGTGAAGGGTGAAAAGAACAAAGTAAACATGCCAGTTATTTCAGAAGTTCTTAATTATCTTTTTTTTTTTTTTTTAATCTAATCAGGCTGTGGAAGATGTCACATGCAGAATGTTAATGCAGAAAATTACAACTAATTAAAGATTGGCAGATTTCCTCTGCTACATCTCAATAGTCCTAAAATAAATGCTGCATTATTGGCCTGAATTAAAATCCAGTCATTCTCTGTTCCAAAGCAGTCTATAGCGTGCACAGACTATGATTAAAACATCACTGCTAAGCATACACATTCATATTTATGCTGCCATGAAATATTTATCACCTTTAAGGTGAGAAAACTATTTTGAAAGCCTAATGTATCAAACTGCACAAAATTGCAGCCTACTTTTCCCCCTGACATTTGCAATAAAAATAATCATATCTTGGCATTTGGAAATGTGAATCTTAACTCCCCTCTTGGATCTACCGTGGGAGAATCACTAAGCAAATGCTTTGCTATCCTTTTTTTTGGCTCAGTCAGCCTGACATTGAAAATCTAAGCAACTAAACAGGGGTATGCCAAAACAACATCAACGCCACAATTTACTGCTGAGGCTTCTGGAGGTGACGCTCAGAGCGACCGCAGGAAAAAACGACATTTTAAACAGTCTTTGAAAGAGTAGCAGAGTGTTTTTGTCTTATTAGTAATGTTCATAAAGAAATTACAATAAAGTACGATTCAAGTGATTTGAACTCGCTGCCCCAGTACAGATTTCGTTTCCTAGTTGAGCATGAATGCCAACCAAAACTTTATACGTAAAGATGGCGATTAGCTGGCACAGTCACATCACTTCAAATCATGTTTTCTTTGTTGCTTTTTACTTCAGGCACAAAAATTAGCTGGGTCTGGTTTTGGAAAAAAATCAGAGACGTTTGTTCTTACCTGAAACAAGCTTCACTACATTTCCCTTGGTTACTGCAGTCTATGTGTCCTGCATGAATAATGGTATCAACCTTTGGTATCATGGTAAAGACGTTTGAGTTACTTAAATTCCCTGCAGGCTGATAAATGACCCTTTAACAGTGCAATAAGATGTGATGCCTTAGGAGCCTACATCAAGCATCATGTGACAAGTTGAAGGTAAGAGAGGCTTGAATGGATGGGGAGATGTTTATGTTAAGCTGTGCTATTTAGTGACTGATTTTATGGTAGTGAAATAAGACACAATACTGACATATTTCAAATTCTGATAAACATAGCAAACAATTGTCAGTTTAGCATCCTGTTTGCATTATATTTATCAGGTCGGCAGACAGATAACAAATCTCCTTTCTGTTCTTAAGGCTCTCGAGATGATTGGTGAATCTTTATATTCACCAGCTAGCCTCCAAGTTTACATGTCAGCTGTTTGGTGTTATTCAGGGAGTATAAAAGCTGGATATACTGTATAAACCGTAGCTAAATTGAACTCAGATGTGTGTTTACATGAAGGGGTGCCATGGGCCACATAACTAACTAAAAAGTATAATAAAAAAAAAAGGAACTTACACATATAAAAAGAAAGAAAGAATCACAGCTGCTCCAGATAAATCGGGGTTGTGAGAGGACGATCACTGTACAGTAGTTTAGCATCAACAGTGCTCAGCGAATGTATGTGTACTTCAAACACTTTGGTTAATAAGACTATACAATTTGAAGCCTGGAAAGAAAGCCATCAAACTGTGGAAGTTAACAGACTTAATATCACATATCTATCATTAAGACACACTAGAATCCGATGGATCATTGAGTGCTTGAGTATTTTATCAAATTAATGTTTAAAGACGGTTTTAGTTTTTATTGTCTCAGCTGCAGCCTCAGTGGAGTTTAATGGTTTGAGAGTAAGTAGAGAAAAAATATAAAAAAGCAATGCAGAAATAGTCTACAGGCAAGGTCAGGAAGTACAAATAGTTGTTCTGTTTTAGGCTCATTAATGCTTATAGAACAATAAAAAACATTATAAAGTTGTTCATATTTTACAATATTAACTTATTTCTATTTATTTTTATTTATTTGTTTTTGTTTTATAACAGTTCCAAATAATAGAGTTGCCTCTAAAAATTAATATCTCTTAGTGGTCACCAGGGAAATGCAAAGACAGGTGCTCCTGGAAATATTTAGATCATTCAAGCGTTGGCACACAGGGGGGTTGGATGAAGGAATAAAGTAGGTGGTAAGCATCTATAGTTCAATACTGATGCTCACAGAGGAAACACAAAGACTTGAGATGTTATTTAAAAAAAACACAATCAAAAAAAACCTTTAAAGCCTTCTTTTCTGTATTGTGCATTCTCTGTTCTTATTCACAGAAGTCCAAGGTCTTTCTGCCTCTGTAACAAGAGGGGATTTACAGTGTATGCACACCATACAGCTTATGGTCAAATATGACCAAGTAATGTGCATTTGGTGAACAAGCGATTGGACATTTCTTTGGGTTTTTTGTGTGATTTGTTGTTTGATTTACTTTGATAATTTGGCGCCTTGCGTCCTTGCCAAATAGCTCATTTCTATTTACAATTAATATTAAGTTGGCAGAGGCTTGGTGCACTGCACACTCACAGACATACAGGCACACACCTCTGCAATTATATGGGCAATCACAGATGATTAACACATCACCGAACCCACGGTGTGAGCACATTTGCATCTTAGAAAGTAAACCGAATCTTTGAAAATATAAACATACTGATTGCTGTAGCTTTAATATCACTAACAACATTTAGTTGATATAAATGCTAACGATGTAGCCGCAACTAGGAAATAAAGACTGGTAATAGCCCCACTGCACTCAGTGCATGGACTGAATAGATAAATGCGTGAAATACATTCTCCAGTGTCACAGATATCCATATTTATGCCTGAATGAAAGCAGCCTTCATTTTACATCTGTTTTCACAGTTGACCTCAGCTCCGTTTTGTCACTTTAAAAGCCCCCTGAAAATACACGCATACAGCACAGAGCTTTAACATTTCTTTGTCATTAAATTGCATTATCAATGTTCAAATAGCATTAAGCAGATTCCTGACAGTCTTGCTGCAATGAAGGAGTACTTCAGAGCGAGGAGGTCCATCCCCAAGCCATCATTAAGGGCTGCATTCTGTTTTACAAATGAAGGAAAGATGCTGAATGTTAGCTGCACAATTAAAATGCATTAAGCAGAGTTGTTTCTCCTCCCCAAAGCTGTGTTGGTGCATCATTTAGCGAGTCGTAAGCTTGCTTTTCTAAAAGACATTCATGCTCTGCAGCTAAATGCACTGACCTGCCCTCCCCCTTCAACTTCACATCAGGCGTGTGACATGCATTTTAAAGCATCAGTCCAAGTGCTACAGCATTTTCACTTAGTCCACACTGTTCTCAAGAGTCTCTCCCAGGATTTCCTGTTTCAATCCTGTTCCTTTCTGCTGTGACTTCAGTGATGGAGCTGTGATTCGAGGCGATGCAGGAGCAGCCAAACTTGGCATGAAAGTCAGTCAGGGATGTGTCTTACAGCGAAGAAGAGCTGAAGATTCAGTTCCTTTCTCTGGCATCTACAAGTAACAAAGGAACAACACGCGCCAGCTCTGAATCCATCTTTGGTATTTCAAGCAATCATTTGAACAAAAAACAGCATCCCACAGCCTCTACCTCCCTGTATTCATCTGCAGAAATTCAGTGAAATTGGGTTCTAGGGTAAAGTTTTGTGCTTTTGTTTCTGTCTTGGAGGCAGAGTTAACTTTTCATGACTTTTATTTTACCCTGTTGACACAGAAAATACTTGCTAAAGGCATCTGAATCTAAAAAGGCCTTCAGAGAAAGAATAGTGGAAGGATTGAGTCTACTGTATTGTTTTCTGACTACATTAGACCTCATCCCCGCATGTGCAAATAAAGTTAATCATGTGATCAGAATGATCTAAAATAAGAAAATTAATCTTTCACTAATCTTACAGCTATAGGGTATACGCAGAATTACACCTGCACATAACTATGTGAATATATGCATATAAGGATCTTCTCTCAGATCAGCATAGAGTAAGTAACTGGAGGAGATTAGCTCCTTTGGATGCAAATAAACCTTTCACTAATCCAGAGGTGAGTTTTTTCCAGCTGATAGCCTGCCGTTATGAATCACCAATTTAAAGCTGCAGGCCAGAATTAAATATTACACCCCCCCGAAAAAAAAAGCAGAGAGGTTTGGCAAACACCTACTGTTGAAGCCTGGCCATTAATTTTTTTCCTTTCAAATTAACTTCTAAATGTTAAGGCCTGAGATTAATATGGACAACAAACATGAGTGATATCGACAGGTGACAAATCAGACTGTCATCGTGAGCTCGAAAACAAAGGCTCAAAATGAAATTAAAATAGAGAATGAATACAAAACGTGACCGAGTTGTGCTGTTTATTTGCATCTTTCTGGAGTGTGCATAGATATCCTGCTTTGAGAGTGACAGTTGGTCCTGATGCATGCTTTCTGAAATGGCTGTGAGCTCATTTCTGCGTGCTCTCCTGTCGCAGTCCAAAATGGCCCTCAAGCCATCAGGAAATGTCTCGGTGCTCCCAAAAGGCTCCCCACATGTGATTGAGATTACTATTTTTTGTCTTGTAGAAACCTTTTCTCTCCCTGATGGCACAGCACAGCCATCAAACGCCCTCACTGTGAGGGTCAAGTTCAGGCCTGTGCCATCCTCCTGGGGAATACATGCACACATACACTCATCTCTTGATGAAAATGTGGTGAGAAATCTTTTTCTTCCGTATACCATCTTACTTGAACAGCATCTTCCAGAGTTTCAATACCACCCGTGTCTCTGTAATGGATCGTGAATATTTTTGTCTCTGCATCCTCATGTTTAGCTTAGATCAGCATTTTTAAACACAAGACTGCACCGGTGCAAAAGTCCTGTAAAAAGAAAAGTCTAAAGGTGTTCTGAGAATACAAGTAACCCTCTTTACTTTTTCTACCAAAGGCTACTGTATCCCAAAGCAGGACAATGTGTCCCAACAAACCTCTTAGGGACGGATCAAGGAACACAAAAAAGCCAATTTTACATGATGTGGCAGGAAAAAGCTGGCCACAGAGGCTGAGGCTTTACCCTGGAACTCAAAGAATCAGAACAATCTACTGTGTGATCACAGGATGCAACAGGACCCCACTGTATACCTCTAGAGGACAAGTGTCCATAACCTAGTGGGTCAGAGCTGCACTAGATTGCCAAAAGTAATTGCTTGTCTGCCTTCGCGCACATATGAACTTGAGTGACACCCCATTCTTAATCCGTAAGGTTTAATATGATGTTGGCCAACTTTACAGCTATAACAGGTTTGACTCCTCTGGGAAGGGTAAGGATGTGTTTATAGGAATTTTTGACCATTCTTCCAGAGGTGCATTTGTGTCAGAGACACTGTAATTCCCAGAGGTATTCAAACAGGTTAAGGTCAGGACTCTGGAAGGTCTTCCACACCAAACTGGCTTGAAAGCACGCTGCTTGGGCCTGGAAACCCATTCCATGAACCTCTCCATTGACTCCATTGAGCTAATTAGAAGGCCACATAAAGTCTGGAGGTCTGTAGAAACTGACTCTGCAGAAAGTTGCCAATATCTGTGCACCATGAATCTCAGCACCCGCTGATCCCGCTCTGTGATTTTACGTGGTCTACCACTTAGTAGCTTAGTTAGTGTTGATCCCATTTGATTCCACTTTGTTATTATACTACTAACAGTTGACTGTGGAATCCTGAGTAGAATGGTCATTTCATGGCAGGACTTGGTGCACTGGTGGAACTTTATCACAGTAGCTAGCTGGAATTCACTCTGCTCCTATAAACATTTGTGAATGAATGGATTGTCCCAGGAGCTGACTGGATACCCAGGTGCTTGATTTTATAGATCTGTGGTTATGGAATGTTTGGAACACCTGTTTCCAATGATTTGGATGAGTGAGTGAATAGCTTTAGCAATGTTATGTAATTTAAGAATGATCTTCAGGATATCATACTGATGGTTTAATGTTATTTGTGTCTACCTGAAAAGCAATATCATGCAGAAGCATAGACTGCATATAATAGACACATTTTTGTCAGCTTCCTGGTGAATTAATGTAACTCTAAGTCTAACTAACTATCTCCCTCTGGGCCAAATATAAATGATCAACTAACGATAGCAAGCTGCTTTTATAAACTGTATAAATATATGCAAATGCACAGACACCTGCTTTTTAAGGCTAAATTGCAGACTAATAAAATACTAGAAGTCTTGGGATATCTCTTAGTATAATTAACCAAAAAGGAAGTCATATCATTTATCACATTAGGAACACAGTAAAAGGCACAAACAGCACAAACACAGTTCAGAAGTCCCACTCAGTCAGCTTTGTTTAGTTGAAGTGAAGCCTGTCAGACTGCTAGCAGCTACAGCTGCCTGTGTTTACACACGCCTGCCATTCAAAGTGGACATGCCTCCAAGTTAATACCGTTTATTTCTGTTGTAAAGTCTAACAGTTTAAAATTGGAGTCTATGGGGATTGAGTCGTTTTTTGGAGCCGGCCTCCAAAAAGTGGCCAGTAGAGGAACTGCAACTTCCGAGGCTGTTGCACGGTCTGGAGAATGCCTCTTACCTAGTTTATATAAAAGCATCTGTATTTAGTTTTCTCATTTATGCACTCATTCATTTCACTTTTTCAATTTAAAGCTGCACTTACCAATCATTAAAGTTTTATGCCAAATATTTTGCTTGTAATGACAAATTGCAAAGAATTATTACTCAGCTCTCCTCCAAGAAGCATTTTTAACATCATTATTTTGTTTTTCTCGCCTGCAGCTCAACTGTTTTGGTTCACTCCCTCCACTCTCATGGGTTATTTTCTGATACAGCTGACAGTTTCTGCTACCATTGCATTCACTGTACCTTAGCTGCTGAGGTCTAAATAGGGAGACACAAACTTAGCAATATGCTGGGGAGCACACTCGTAACTTTAAGCATCTGTAACGGCAGATAGTTTCCTGAGAAACTGGTGAAAATCAAAACAAGGCAAAACCAAGCAGCAGATGCAAACAGTAGTGCCTAATTTAGAGTCTGTTCAGAGAAAGAATTTCACAAGTTTGCATGATAGTTGTATGCATGATAAACAGTAAGCATTTGAAAAAAAATCAAGCTTGAGAATTTTAAGATGCCATTTTGAACAAATATTCTGAAAGGCTTGTTAAAACCAGACAAACACATGTTGGCAGTAAGCTTTGTCATGCACTTTGTTGTAATCCATCCCAACACAAACTTACAACAGATCATTTTCAGTCCAGCTGCAGAACATTTGAATTCTGACATGCACTCTTGAAAACGCACTCAGCTCTATAGTGCATGTAAAATTGCTTTAGAAGTTCTAATACTTCTAATACAGTTGTTTACAGAACTAGAGAAAATATAGTAGTCAGTGACTGTGCTTAAAAATACAGCACAGCATACCTGTCCGTAAGGTGTGTACTGTATCTTTAAGTGAAAAGCAGTCTTTTCACTTCATAAAGAAACATACTAATTGACCATGCTATGGTCAGATCCCCGAAAGAGCTCTCTTCTGGGACCACGGTCACAGCTGGTGCGCCTCTACCGGCATTTACACACCGATGATTATCCATCCGGGGGTCGTAGAGCCTCACATCTCTCCCCTGGCCCGGCGGTCCGTCACGGTTGCAGCTGGTCGCACATGAGTGATTCGGAGCTCTGCGGTGTTGATAAGCCTGCTGCAGTGGAGGTGCAGACGAGGTGAAGGGTACCTCACTTTGGCTTTAAATAGAAGATGAGCATACTGTGTGTGAGCCTGTCACACATGCTGCAAGTGCACATTTGAATGTGTTTTGACAACTGTTCAGGGACATTTGAAGGCGAATGTGATGTTTTCTCTACTTTATTGCACCTAATAACATGTTTGAGGATTGTCTAAAAGCTGTTGCCCATAGATTACAGAGCTGACATTTCTGGCTTCCATTTCCAGTTCTTGCAGGATGATGACGAGACTGCATAATATTAAGTCACGCAGCCAGTCACAGTCATTATATGACAGGCTGATAAGCATACAAACCTCCCTCATACTTACACACGGAGACCATTCCTCCTTTTCTGGCTCATTAACTTCAAGGAAGAGGATTTCAGGTTTTCAGTTGGGTGTGGTGGTGGCCACCTGCTCCTTCTATCTTAATCGCTAAATTGATTTCATTACCGCTATAATTGGATGGCCTCAATGACTCTCTCGGGGAGTTTAAATCACCTAAAGGCCTGATGTTGATGCTTGACTTTCCTATTTTTTCTGCAGGCTGTTGAAAGGAATATTGTTTCCTCATAATGTTGTTTCATTTAGGAGAGAAACCACCGGCACTGTAATTAGGAAGAGTTCAAAG
>NW_005187487.1:2250620-2269736 GCF_000239375.1 Pundamilia nyererei | reverse complement strand
TATATATATATATATATATATATATTAATAATAATTCAACAGCAAAACGCATGTAAGCATGTACTTTACATGTGGCTGAATTTCCTATCTTAAGGAACCATATCCTAACCACATCAGGATATAAACTATTTAGATTTCAGTGCCCAAATTTACCCCAGTTTTTTCAGCCGTTTCACTTCAATGAGCACCTCAAAAAGAATTATGTGGATTGACTTCATATTTTGTGACTTTAAATGCCTCACAATGCTAAATTGTTAAGGTTTTGAGTGTTCATTCAAGGATCAATTGGTGATGTTTTTGTCTGTGCTTAAGACAGAGCCTCCTTGGACAAATGTCACATTTGAACATTACATGTTTTACACATAAAACATAAAATACGGCAGCTTCGAACTTTCACATATGGAAAGAAAGTGAAACTTGTGTTTCTCTACAGGGGGTTGTGTGGGGTTCAGATATTTGCTTTTGCTGGTCCACTAAATTAGAGACTTTCCCCAGACTAATCGAGCTTTGTCATGTTGAAAAAACAACCTGTTTGCTTCAACTCAGGTCACGTGGCCTCTCTTGTATTTGGCTGGATTTATCTTTATCTCGGTTCCAGCCAGTCTTACTGTCATTGTAAATGCCAAAAAAGAACTCAGTGGCATGATGCTGCCACCACTATGTTTCACTGTAATGCTATGACAAGGACATGCGCTTCCTGCTGCTACTATACTACTTCACATGGTACATGATGTTCAACTCAAAGAGTTAAATTTTCCTCATCAGAACATCCCATATGCTCTCAAAGTCTTAAATTCTGCCTGGCACATTCCCATCCAGCTGGCATGTGTTTTTACTCAGTGGCTTACATCCGTCTGTACTGTTAAACTGATGAAGCACTGCTGAGATGTTTCTCCTTCCAGTAAGTATTCTAAACTCTGCAAAGGACCTCTGAAGTTCTAACAGAACTTCCATCGTCCATATGGTGTTTCTTTTGTTACGGCCCTAGCAGGGCCTCTCTCTCCTGAGGGTGCCTGTGTGGGTGTGTCCCACTACCTCCTGCCTGAGTGCCATGAGTGTGGTTACAGCTAGTGAGTTGAGTGTGTTTGTGAGTGGTTACAGCTAGTGAGCTGAGTGTGTTTGTGAGTGGTTACAGCTAGTGAGCTGTGTTATTGTGGTTTGCAGCTAGTGAGCTGCTCTCTTTCTTTTTGGCTTACGTTTTACTTTATTGACCACGCCTGAGTTTTGTTTGTTTTCTTAAATGGTGATAGCGGCTTGTCCGTCTCTTTTAGTTGAGCTACTTTAGTAGAACTCTTTGATTTAACTCTTTTGCCTCCTTGACTCCTTTTTCTGACCCAGTCACTTTTGTTACTTCCCCCTTAACGCCTAGACCCCCCCAGGGGAACGTAACACTTTGTTTATTCCTCATTACAACAGATCAATCAAAGAGGGGCCTCTGATAGGTAAAGTACAATTTATTAATTAGTTTATAAACACATTCAAACAAATGTAAAACAACGCAATTAAAGAGAAAACAAATAATGAACTATTTCTCCTATTTACCCTTCAAAAAGCAAATGTGTTTTCAAAGAAATAAATGATTTATGCCAGTTCAAAACATAAACTCAACATGGTATGTTTGCCACATAAAGTTGTTCTGATAAACTTTCTGTTGGATCCTTTACGAAGCTAAATAATAGAGCCCCCAAAGCCTTTCAAACATATACTGCCTTTCTTTATAACATTATGTTCTTTCTATTGGAAGGTTGACAAGCTTTGTTGTATTTAGTGTATAATGAGACATACCATTTGTTGAAAAATGAAACATACTAGACTTCAGCTGTGCAGCCTGATAATACAGCAATACATTTGGACATTTTAACCACCCACTATCAAAAGGCAGGTATAATAGAGAAAGGACGCCAATCCCACTAATAGGATTTGATTTTAAAGAACAAATCTGTTGGAGGTGGCAGAGGAATGTTTTGAAAAAGACAAAGTTACTGTGGTAACACATTGATCTTAAAAACATTGATTCTACCAATTGGCGGAACAGAGAGATATTTATCAGTGATTTCTTTCATCACATGTTAATAATTAACATTGACAACATTTCCCACTTTCGTTCTAGTTATCACTGGGAAGATTTAACTGTATGTCATGGTCCAAGGTCTGACCCACTGTTTTGTGTTTATTAAGCAATTTATATTCCTGGGTTATTTTCTGCTTGTGTTTATTCTTAGTTCTTAGGCTTTAGATTCTTGTTTCTTTGCCTTCCCCATGTTCCACTTGTCTCCTTGTTCCCTTTGTCTTCCCGGTCTGTCGGGTCTCTATGTCTCAGTGTCAAGTCCGCATCTCTGCGTTATACTTCCTGTTTTACTTTGACGGTCCCTTGTCTCATGTCAGTGTTTCTAGTTTTGCTTCCCCTTGGTCTTGTCATGTTTGATTTTTCCCAGCTGTGCTCTCCTCCTGTGTCTCATTCCCTCGTTTTCCATCAGTGTATTTAAGCCCTGTGTTTTCCTTGCTCTGCATTGTGTCGTGGATGATCTGATATCCTCGTGTTGGTGTTGTTCCCAGACCATCATGAAAATGTTGTTCTTGGTTCAACATTGCAAGTGACCAATCACATTGTTGTGACGTTATTCTTTTGCGCGCCAAGCCATTCGTGCATTTATGAAATTCCAATGTTGCAAGGACAATATCAATTCTGCTTACTGTTAATTAAAGGGTTACGGTTAGGGTCAGGGTCCGTTGATCGGCGGACAGAGGCGGTTTCTCGCAGCTTAAGTACAGTTTTTTGTTTTACGCCGGTTTTTCCCGAAGTCGCAAAAGTATGACGTCACAACATTCTGATTGGTCACTTGCAATGTTGATCCTGGAACAACATTTAGTATGATGATATGGGAACAACACCAACACGAGGATATCAGATCGTGCATTGTGTCGTACCCTCACAATGCTGGTTTTTTTTTGCTCCCCCCCCCCCTTCCGTATACTTAGTAGTTTTCTAGCTCTGTTTCCCACTTTAGTTCCTTACCTTCCCAGAGTGTTAGTGTTTATATTTTAGTTCCTGGCTTTCTATTTTGTTTTCTCTATGAAGAGTTATCTACAGCAGAAATAAAGCTGCCTCCTCTTGTTCACTCCTTTGTTTTGAGGCCTGCGTTTGGGTCCTTATTCCTACCTGCCACACAGCACATGCATTTTATTTTAAATGCAGAATAAGATCAAAGGCTGGATCAAATTTTTGTAAAAACATGCATTTATCAACTGATTCAGTGAGTCCACCGATTGTCATTAGTTGGTGTTGAAAACATGTTTTTGGCCGACTGGAGTGGCATCTGGTATGGTCTTCTGTTCTGTGTTATATGTTCAGAGATACTCTTCTGCATAACTTAATATGAGTGGTTATTTTAGTTACTGCTGCCATTCTTCTGCAAACCCTGCCTTCTCTGTAAACCCTAGAATTGTTTGTATGGGAGATAATCGGACCAGCTCATTTACCCCCAACATCATCCCATGTTCAATTCTTTCTTCCCCATTCCGATACTTCGGCAGGATGTTACAGGGATGTTTACATGTCTAAATGCATCGAGTTGCTGCAACATGATTGGCTGATTAGATATTTACATTAGCAAGCAGTTGCACAGGTGTGGGGTACAAAATTGCTGGTGAGTGTTCTGTGGATTGTGGGCATTTCAGGCAGCAGCTCTGCATTTTTTCAGAAGTCTCAGGAAGAGACTCGAATCTTTCTGTATCATCCAGGATAATTAAAGCAAACGCACAACTCGTAGCTATAATTTGCAGTTCTACAACAAATAATTTTCTAAATTAGAGTTTTAATTTTTCATTTAAATTTTTTTTTTTTTTTTTAAACTAAAATTTTTTTTGACTTTGATCATTCACAATCACAGAGCGAACAAAATGATCTGTTGAAAATTAAAGATCCAAGACACCGGTGTGTCTTTTAGTGTGCAAGAAAAATAGTTTCCCCTTTGATCTCATGTGCACCTGTGTATGTGTGTGCTGCTGAATCAGATGTTGTTGGCACTAATCCACTGTATTGATTATGTCTTCCAGCTGGGGTATCTGACAGTCCAAACAGAAGTCGTTATTTATTCGTTTTTGACCATTTCTCTAACTCAAAGCATAACATCTGCATAAGCAGTTTGTGAGAATCCCTGTTTTGCACAGAGCCTCTACAGATGATATTTTTCTCATATCAAAATAAAAATAACTTCCTGCTTTAGTTCAGCATGTTTGCACATATTTGTGTCTGTGATGTGCCAGCTCATTTGAAAGTAACATCTCAAAAAAAGCGAGCCAAACCGTGCATACGCATACATTGTGCAACATATTCATATTAATAATCATTAGAAAATGTATAGTCATGTTCCTGAGCACCGAATAAAACACAGGGGTGCAACGAATCAGCATCTGTGGAGAAGTGGGAAAAATAACACGCTGTTATTATAAAGAAGCAAATAAATTTTGCAGATTCTCCTGAATGGCTGTTTTCTTTTTTCTTTTTCTTTTGTTTTTTAGTTCTTTAGTTTCTTCTTCTTTAGTTAAGAAACTGATGAGTGTATTTTCTGACTCTAACATGGCACAGGCTGTAACTGATCCACCTAAACAAGCGTGAATGATGCTGGAGAAAGCTGAGTAATTCTGGAAAGTGTCTAGAGGGGAATATTCACAGCTTAGTACCGTAATTTAAAGGGAAAAATAACTGACCTGTCAACATTTTAGATGGAGGTGACTAACCTGAGACCACAAAGCTGCTCCAAAAGGCAGCATAATCAGTCAACTTAAGCCTAATTCAGTTTTTTAAAATGTGAAATTATAGAAGACAGTTTTTAATAAATTTTAATCCTGCGTCACTTTAATACACACATAAATAAAAAGCAAGACAGACGATTTTAGCATTATAACTGGGACGATTTTGTTTTTGTTTTGTTTTTTTAGAAGAGGTGCATTTATTTGAACAAGTGGTTGGAGTAATAACTTTTTAGAAAATGCCAGCTACCATGATATGCTTATAAACTCTGTCACACAGACCTGCTAATTAGGGCTACACAAGCAGAATTCCACTCACTAAAACTGGAACACAGATTTATTAGATGGTCAGTGACAAGTAACCACACAGAAGGTCATATTATTTGCTTCATAACTGCCTTAAAAATGCAACAAAGAGGCAAATATGCTATTATAGTGCAAAGCCTTGGTTGTAGAAATGACCTGAAACTATTTTGTGTTTTTACAAAGCAAAACAAAATCATAAAAAGTCTTCAGGTTCTTTGTTTGGTTATCTAAGACCGGATTCTTGTCGGATATCTGTCTTATAATATCTGTGATGACATTTAATTGAGTCTGATTAAGTGTGACTGATATGACACGGAAAATAAAATAACTAACAATTACAATAGTGAGTGCATGTGAAATGCCTCAACTTTGGTCAGTTCATCCTGAAATTTACACGTTTGGTTCTGTTCATATTGTTTCAATTTAATTTAGGAGCCACAACAAAACCTTTGAATAATGTCAAAAAAGTCTAAAAAGCATAGCCACAATGGCATAAAATACATCAGAAAAACAAAAGTGGAGGGACAAGACTATTTATTCACATGATCAGAGAGGCAGAAACAGCTGAGGAAAGACACAGGTGCAGATAATCAACGCAATCAATGGGCAACAAGTAAAACTCAGCAAAACCCAGGAGACAACTACCAAAGCAAAACAGGAAGTAATGAGAGAGGTGAGACAAGAAAATCATACAAAGGAATACCAGAGAGGCTAGAATAATAAAGCTTAACTCTTCACAAGAACAGGAACCAAGTAAACACAGAAACCAAGGATTGAAAAATATAACAAATGGTCAAACTTGTAATACACTCACTAGCTTTTTTTTGTTAGGTACATCTGTTCAGCTTCTTGTTAACACAAATATATATAAGGAATCAGTCACAAGTTATTTACTTATTTATGATGTTACAGAAAAACTCTTTTTTTTTAATTTTTTTTAATTTTATTTATTTCGATAGATTTTGAGGTATAAGACAAACACAATACAAAATACTCAGGAAAGGTTGCAATGCGCATGTTCTAGTTTCTTTATGCAGAGCAATTCAGATGAACACCAGTTTTTGCGGCAGATGTACATTTATCTATAGGTGATAAATTACTGAATTCATTTTGCTGGAAGACGTTTCTTTGTAAGGGAATCCTGTCAAAGTGCAGCAGGAGTTTTATATAAGAATAAACCTACAGGAGACAATTCAACATTGCATGGAAGCTGTAAGCCTGAAGAGGCTCATTATCAGACTGAAAGACTTTCATCCAACAGCTTTTCCATTATGCAGACGCTTTACAGCTTGCGACTTGTACATATCAAATGCTATATTTCATAAGCAGTTCTGATTGAGAGCTTTCTTATCTCTTATAACAGAAAGAAAATGGAAATGATCTGGCTAAACAAATTAGCTTTCTCAGCATACCTCTGTCAGCACTGCTTAATCTTGTATTGCATGACAGTTTATAATTTTTTTTTATATTGGATTACATATTAATATCATTAGGAGGACGTGCCCCTTTAAAGCTGGTGCATTAATGTTGCATTAGCCACATCACTGTAGAGAAAACATTTCAACAAAGTAGAGCCACAGTGGATTCAACTCAGGATGTTACAATTAGATTTTGAGCATTTTTGCTGACTGAGTTAACTTGAGTTGATTTTCAATTTGTCTTTGCCTTTCCCTTCTTTGGGCAAGGGTGGTAAAAAAATCCACAACACAACACCCCCTTCTATTCACTTCTCGTTAGTACATGGGGATCTGCCCGGGAGCCGCTGCCAGTCCCCTTTGAGGCCTTCCCCAAACCATAGCACCACAACACGGTCCTTCATCTATCATCGCTCATCGTAACTGAGGATGTGGTCCCAGCTAGTGAATTACTTATACTCAAAGTCCAGTCAGAACCTTATAAATTTAGATTAGAAACAGATATTCAGGTATTCCTCCAAATATGGTGAAGTACTTAGTATGGGATGGGATACACAAGAATATAACCAGAATACAACCAGTTGGCAACCTGCTGAATTGATTCCCCCGCTGCAAATGGATGTGCCGTAGATGAATTGTGCTTATCAGTGAAGACTGACTCAGATTGATTGCTCAATTTGTCTGTTTATAAATGAGATGCAAGTTATTTGCAAACCTTTCCCAGTTTGTGACGGAGTGCAGTCAGTTTGTGTCAGACCAGTACATGACCAGCGAAATTGCCAAGTGATTGAAAACAGTGACCCAGAGGTTAAGGATGTTGAAAGCTCAACCTCTGTGTGGGTGACCAAAAGGACGCAAATGTCTTTTTTCCTATACGCTAGGGGTTTGCCGTTTTATTTTTACACAGATTTGACTGATTAGTGAAATTGTTCTCTCATTCCTAGCTCAACACTTATGGTTCTTGGTGTCACATTTAAAAGCATGAAGCAAATGAAAAAAAAAAAAATCCCACCTCTATGAACTTCAGGGATCTGTAGTTTTCATTGTATTTGCAACCTTCTTTCTATATACTGTGATTATTGCAAAATAAAAAATCTTTTGGGGTCGATGAGCAACAATGACTGAATTTTGTCATGGACAACTGTGCATTGTTATTCCTCCCTTAGTGTATATAAAGTCCATGTGTTCATTGCACAGTCTGTCCATCTCTGTTTTGTCTGCAATTAGGTCCAATTTATTTTGTTGACTGCAGACCTGACAGGACTAAAAGAGAGCCATTATTGCTTATTGATATTTCCACAGCTGGAATGAGACACTGGACATTACTCCTAAGCCTTATCGATATTAATGACACTTGTCTGCTAAGACTTGACCGCTGTCATTAATATTAATATTAAGTAGACTTAAACTATATATTTTGAAATTAGCAACAAAACAAGTTTATTTTGTATTTGCTTTTGTAGAATACGCCAGGCACAGACACATGCACACACAGGTAGGTACAGCCAACTTCCACATTTATTCAAGTGTTGTTGTTTTGACAGCTGACTCAGTCACACAGTCTGACAGCTCACGAGCCCAGCTGATCTCTCTTCTGGCCGCTCCTCCTCGTCTCACTATAAACACAGCGGAGGGAGACCATCATCAGTCCATAAACAACATCAGCTGTTCTTACCGGCCTCGCAGCGCCGCCCTGTTGAGCCTTCCGCTCCACTCCTCCCCTGCAGCTGCGCCCGGGGCCACGCCTCCGCCACAGCTTTACTAATGAGTGCAGTTCCAGCCCAGAAGCCACACACATTAGTTTAATAATGGCTCAGTTCCAGGTGTTGAGTTTGGTTATTAATGCTCATTATTATACCCGTGCTTTTCCTAGCCATATGGCTCTTCTAGACTTTGAAAGTGATTTGGTACCACACAGACTCTGAAAGTAAAGAGTCATTTCATGGGTTTTTAATAAGTTACACTTCACATTTTACTGTGCATCCGTGTTTCCCCTGCTGGTCTTGCCCGTAGGTTCCTGCTGGACCCACAGGTTTCACATTTGGATGACGATGTGAGAATAAAGGCCTTTTTTCGAGCTCTGGGGGTTTAGCAAATGTGAAGTCTTCGTGGTTTCATTAAAAAGTCAAAAGAGTAAAACTAAGCCTTGTGACAGTTGGAGGTTGTCTGTAAACAGTCTCTTTTATCACTGCAATCCATGGGGAAAAGGGTTGTAGCCCAGAAAAGATGGCTGCAAGTCTGAGTGTCAGCGTCCTGTCCGGCTCCATATTGTTAAAACTTATTCTCTAGTTGCTTGCTCTAATGCAGTGTCTCTTACGCTTCAGAAGCAAAACGTTTTTGCATTCATGCACAATAAAACATGACAAAAGTAGAATCAGCAAACTGTTTGTGCTTTGCTTTGCTTGCTGAAATCAATCTTTAAAGTTGATGATTTCTTCCCTCATTCACACCACACTTCTAGTGGCCCTTGGACCCGCCAGGAGGACCTGCCCCACAGTTTGAGAATCACTGATGTCTGAATGTATTAGATCCAATCCAGGTCCTGTTCCAGAGCATCCTAGGAAACAAACCGAAGTCAAATATTCAATTGGGTTTTGACTTTTATATCACATTGTAGTCATGACTTTAAAATAGACACATAAAATATCAACTTAAAACAATAAACAATTGCAACATTATTAGAATGAATGTGTCCATTTCAATTATTGGATTGAAATATGGTGGCATTACACAGATTAGTGGATTAACTACAGGGCGCCTGCAGTGAAGCAATTTTATTTAATTTAAGTAGAATAAGACCCACCAGTGTGACTTGATAATGTGTTAATTTGATGTCCCTTAAACATCCCTTACTTATGCTGCTGTAGGCCGAGGCTGCTGGGGGACCTCCCATGACGCACCAAGCACTTCTCCTCTACTTTCCTCTCTTCTACTCTGCATGCATTTAAATATCATGTCATTAATTTTTTATGCCCTCCCTTGTAGTTTGTGATATGTCCTCTCTGTCCTTGTCTCTCTGCCCCTTTATTTCAGGTATCTCTGGCTCTGAAACCACCTTCATGTTCCTGTCGGTGGCTCCTGGCCCCACCAACATGCCAAGAGTTTATGATTTCATTCTTTATTTGTGGCATCTCTATACTCTCTTCTCTCTTTACTTGCCTGTCTCTCTATACTCTTTATACTTCATTGTTTTTGTCTTCACTGTCACCAAGGGCTCATGGGGGAATCGTTAGATTGTTGTGCTTCTATCTATAATCTTGTAGACTCTTTACCTTACAATGTGGTAAAGTGGCTGTTGTTGTGAGGAGGTGCAATATAATGAAAGTGAACTGTAATCCATTTGGGATTTTAGATCTTTCCATGCTGTATGCTCCTGTGTGGCAAAGCTCACTCACAAATGGACTTACCTTTCATGTTTGCTCACTATTATGTATAATTTCACATACAACACAGACTCTCCTGCACCTTCCGCCGTGCACGCCCAGTCAATCGCCCAGGCTTACTGTGTCTGCATCTACACCAGCCGCCATCTTTAGCTGTGCTTCCTTGGAGTGTGCAGGTCCCAGGGTGCTGCTGCATAAAAAGGAGACACTGATTAGAAAATAATCAGCTGCTCTGTCACTCCTAGACACTGACTCAGCTGAAGGGGGAGAGGTGGAGGGTTCAAACTTTCTGCCACACCCTCAGTTAGAACCGGGCTGAAACTGGTACTGGAAGGTTGCTGAGTGAGGTACACTGGTGTCTAAGCTACAACAAAGCATTTCACCTCAGCAGACATATGAACACATCCTTTTTTCCTTTCTGTTGCTGTGATGCACTGCAGGGATAAATAAAGTTGTGGTTGACATGCACCTAGAACTACAGAAGAGGGATGACCATGAATCGAGTAATGTTTTTTTTTTTCTCATGGCAGGCAATTTCAAATGCATCTTTTCATACAAATCAACAAATATCAGCAAACTCAGACACAGATTCTGCATGGTTAGTCATAAATGTGTCTGCTAGCCAAATGTACAGCTGCTGTGTTTGCCAAGGAGAGGAAAAAAGGTTAATGAGTGGCACCAAGAGATGGAGAAAGATTTAAGAAAGAGAGGAAGGAGATAAAGAGAGCTTTTTCAAATGCAAGGACTGCAATGAAGTGAAATTTAAATCTTAAATGGTAAACAGACTGATTCTCATATAGGACTTTTCTACTCTCTCAGAGCACTCAAAGGATTTCATACATCATGCCACATCCACTGATTCGCACAAGCACTTTTTTCTATGCTTAAGTGTGCTCTGTCTTAACATTCATACTGCAGCAGTGGACAGCAACTCGGGGTTAGTATCTTGCTCAAGGAGATTTGGCATGAAGATGAGAGCAGAGATCGAACCTTCTAAGTAGTAGATGGCCTGCTTTACCTCCTGAGCTACAACCAGCACAAAATGTAATGTCCTAATTAATTTTAAATATTTTTTTCTTAGAGACCAGATCTAAACATCATTTGTGCTGAATGGTGTTTTTGTGAAATGCCGTGCAGACCAGGATGTGGTGTTCAATCTTAGGTTACAATCAGGATGTTGATTAGACACCTGATTCTACCTTTCGTCTAGGTGCTGGAATCAGCCCTATATATCATGTAGCTTCTCTTGAATTCAGTTTGCTTAATCCACAAGGTCAGATGTTCAAAGCTTGTACGCAAAGAAAATCTGCTGAAGTTCACAATAGAAATTTCTATTGTTTCTTTTACTAACCCTGTAACTTAAATCACTGGTTCTACTCCTACTCTGCTTGCTTACACTTTTATATGATTACAGCTTCTGAAACTTTACTGTGTGCAATAACATGATTGGCTAGGGTGTTTTCCACTATGATTGCTGATTGACACTTTTGGGGCAGGATAACCGCCGTCTTTAGTATTCGAGAATTCTCCCATCGATTTCTCCTCATTCTGCTTTTGAGTGCAAAAGAACAATGCCTCTGTGTTCCCTAAATTGGATGTAGCATTTGCTGTGCTTTACTTCTCTTCTGTCAAATTTGCTGGCTGAGAATTTTCAGAAAAGAGATAATAACACCTGTGTCACTCTTTCTCTCTCATTGTTGTAAGTCTGTCATCTATTCTCAGTTTTGATTAAGCAAAATGTAATTTTCTTGGGAGGATTTTTTTTCACATGTCATCCTGGTCTAGTGATTGGGGCACAGTGACTTATTATACTTGAAAATTCTTCCAAGCATTTAGTATCTTCAGAGCCTGAGGTTATTCTGTTTGGCCTCACAGTGTTGCAGCAGTTACTGACTGAAACAGTTTCTGCTGCATTGAGGTGGTCCAAGATATTTCAAAAAAGCTAGAACCAGACACACGACCAACAGTTGAATGCATGACTGAATGAATCAATTTTGTACTGATGTCAGCCTCTGATGTTCACTTCACAAAGTCCTTCATGGAGCAACTGTCAAATAATTGTGCCCTTCTCTCCAGAAGCATGAATATTAAAATGGATCTGATTCATCACACGACATCTTCTATTCTTCTAAAGAGTAGCACCTTTGAGACATGCAAGGAGAATTTTCACAACACCCGCATAGCCCACAAGTTACGTCTTCAAAAAATCAAATCGCACAGTGTGAAGCATCTCCTGCCTTTAACTAAACTGGTACAGACACTGATGAGCAGAGAGCACATTAATCAGTAAAATGTCAAGATGTCTTTTGTGTTTGTTTAGCGAACTAAAACGTAATGAAGCCCAGCTGAGTAAATGTGTCAGATCTAATTATAGCTGCTAAAATGAGCAGTCACCAGCTTAAACTTTGAAATGCGGTAGTTTCTAAAGACCTTGTTGTTTAGTTTAGGTTGTAATCAGACCCTCCAGGTCTGAAAAATAAAGTTACTGCAGAGATGAGAAAAAAGTGCAGTTCTCTCTAATAGCCACATGGAGACAATTCTTAAAGGGAGTTACTTCCTATAGACGGCATTGTTAGCATACCCATCTTTACAGGAGAAATAAACATGTTCACAGCCTGGTACACAAAACAGTTTCGATGTGTGCAACTAAAGCTTCCTACTTGATTCAACATTATTAAATATTTCATTTAGTCAAATATTTAATTATATTAAGGCCTAAATCTATTAAATTCATCAGGTCATTTTTTAGGTAACAATGGCAGGCTGTTACCTAACAGCACAGGGATGCTGGCAAAGGCTGTTGTAGCTTCTAGGTGTCATCTGTGATTGACCTCTGCTAACCTAAGTCACTGAATTGAACCACTTTAAGTGTGTTTGTGCACTGGTGCAATAGTTAGCATGACCCAAAAGCAGCTGGAGACATTATAGTAGATATAACCATCTTGTATACAGTTTATAATCAATACTTGACAACAGAAACAAGGTTACAATGTGGTGTAAAAAAACAACAACAAACAAACAAACAGTTTTGATCTCTAAAGCTAATTTTCTCATCTGGATGAAACATTCCTCCCACGGAAAATCTAGAACAGAATCAAATCTCTGGGATTTCCTAACTAGGCTGATCTGGCATGGATCACCACTTTCACCAAATTTCACTCACCTGCCACTGTGTTTGGTACAATGCCTTAATTCATAATGTCATAATGTCATAGAATTATCAAGTTGCCATATTTCCAGCAACTTGATAATTCTATGACATTATGAATTAAGGCATTGTACCAAACAACCAGCCAATGGCATTCTTACAATCTTCTTTTGTTTAATGGTGGCCAGCCTGTGTGAAGCATATCTTCAATTTTCTGTTCTTAACTGATGGGAGTGGTCTTCTGCTGTTGTTTAGAGATGGTGTTCTACATAACTTGGTTGAAATTGAGTTACTCTTGCCTTTTTTAAAAATTCTTTTTCTACCTGGATCATCTGTTGAGGAAAAAAAAGAGAGCAATATGATAAACTACATCACAATAATCTGTGTGTATATAACAGCAAATACTAAATATTGAATATTATTGTGCAGCACATAAGATACACAGCGCACAGTGTGCTTTGAGGTAGCAGCCAAAAAAGGTGTAGTTTGTCTGTGAGCACCTGTGTGTACACCTGTGAGCATGAGCGCGCTTGTATTCAAAAGGTTCCTTCATGTAACAATCTGCTAGATGGTGTGGGGAGCCTAATCCCCCAGGGCATAAGGCAGGCATGGAGGAGATCCAGGCTCTAGACATCCAGAGACCCCCAGAGCGCAAGAGTCCAGGGAAGACCAACGGAGGGGCAACCGTGACACTCTCCCGGAAAGAGATGAGGAGAGTCCCAGATGAGGGGTCACCCAGCAGCCGTGGAACAGAAGCCGGGGGGGCTGCAATGACGTGCAATGAGCTCCACTGGCAGCCAGCTGTGCCAGAGTGGACCGAGCCCCAGGCCCAGGCTGAGGGCACCCCACCTCCCGAAGGGGCCCGACCGAGCCACAGGTGCCAGGCCCCGACAAGCCAGCCACTGGGAGTGAGCCGGTACATACACCAAGAACAACCAACGCACCGATGTCTGAGGACGTCAGCAACCGGCAGGGGGAGTGGTGGGGGGAGATAGGCCTCCATACCTTGGAGGGCCTGAGATGTCCCTAGAGAGGTGGCGTCTGATACTCGACCTGACATATAGACACAGACAAACAGGCACACACAGATACAAACATCCATTCCCATCCCCATGCACACATATGCAAATATTCAGCACTCACCCAACGTGGAGACAGACATAAATAGACACTATACACACACACACAATCACACTCCCCAAATGCACTCTATACCCCAGGTCTAGGTACCCTAGAGGGGGAAACTGCACCCAGACCCAGGAGGTGTTACCCTTTTCCCTGGGGTGGAGACAAGCAGACCGGCCCGACTCCGCAGTAGCAAGGAGGCCCCACATTCCAGACCCCAACTGGACGGCCTACTCCTCCTTCCAGCCCCCCCGGCCCAATGGGCAACAGAGAACGGGGGTGTGTGAAGACTCCAAACCTCCCTCCGCCCACTCATATGTAGTGTTGATGCATGTGTGTTCTAAGGTGCATTTAAAACCCAGGAGGGCATGGAGCTACCTGCCAGAGAGCAGCAGGTTAGCGCATAGCCCCTCCCGAGAACCCTCAATGTATACATGTATTTAAAATTGAGAGGTGGGCACCGGCGCCAGAGGTAATCTTGCCTACTGTATCACGTCTGGCCATTCACCTCTGACCTCTGACATCAACAAGGCTTCACCACAGCCATATTTTCCTTTGTGTTTCACAGTATGTAATACCAGTTTCTGTAAGAATAAGATGCACACACATACACCTACTTTGTTAAAAACACTTCTTTGTGATTTAGATTCAGTCCAAACTATAGAATTTTCCTCATTATAAACCACAGCTGACTCCACACTTCTTTTCCCTTGGTTAATCCCATTGATTGGCTCCTCATTTTATTCAGATGAAAGGCAAATGAGGTATCATTAACAAGGAAACAATTTGTAACACAAAGCCCATGCAATGCTTGCTGCAACTCAGACACCTCCTCTCTGAGGGAAGATACCTCAGCAACAATAAACCACAGCACGGATTATGGATATCAGTTTCCTCCTGTGAATTTCACTCGATCACTAATGCAGAGATTTTCTTTGGGAAACACGCCTTTGTATGTGTGCTGCTGTTGATCAGTGCTGTACAACAGCTGGAAAAAAGGGCTGTCAGAGTTAATATGGTGCTGCTTGTCAGCATGTTGGGGCTATCCCAGATGAGCTGTTAGAAAAGCTCGTGTTTTACTGTGGCCATTTATTGTAATGGGTTGAATCCTCAGTGGGGAGATTTATACGGCGTCCCCGCAGCACATACAGCTATGGGGAAGATGTGAGCCTTGACACCAATGTGGCAAAGAATTTAGTGTTTGACAGGCAGTTAACACCAGGTCAGATGGCTTGCTGCCACTGATGCCCCTTGTGCTAATGAGAGAAACTGTCTGAAACGAGTTGTTGAGTCTGTTTCCCTCCTTGCTGTCAACTGTTTCTGCAGGAGACTGTCCTCCTTCAAAAAATAAAACCATAGGTCATTTGTACAAGCATCTCATCATGACCTGTGTTTATGTGACCTGTGTTTAAACACCCTCCAGAACACAGTGAGAGCACGAAAATGTGTTCTGGTGCCATCACCTTGAGATCTGGAAGCCTGTTAACTTAGGTTTAAAAGAAAGCTCTTGCTTTCTATCTTTTTCTAACTCTAACAGAGAATCGCTGCCACATGCTGTTTCAGGAACGCTTACATGGCTCATTTCAGATGATAGGAACAAACAGCCATTATGATACTTCAGCTGAAGGACTTGTTGCCCTGTGCTGTAATGGGGCAGAGTTTTTGTAAATTTGCCTCTGTATCAAATCAGAGTGGATTTTAAATCAAACAATCAAGGTGTGATTGAAGGGTGAGCTTACAGCTTTAATTCAAGGGTGTTGACAAAAGTATTGCAATACCTGTTTAGGGACTGGAGACATTTTTAGACATATTATCCCCCTATTTTCACAGGCTTAAACATTAATTGAACAAAATATCAAATTTTCTAAAAAAAATACTTGGATAAATATCATTTTCAATGAATTCCTGAAGTGTGGAACTCATGCTGCATACTACAGTAATCATAACTTTAGTCAAAATGGGATCAGGCTTCATTACAATGGGCCTGACGTTATGTCAGAAATGGCATGAATGCTTGGAATAGAGGAGCTGGGTGGATGTACTGTAGGCCTGCAATGCGGCTTGCAGAGGCAACTGTATGCAGGCTATAGCAGATAAAATGGTGTGTCCCATATGAGATTTGCCACTCGGATCACTTATGCACTACTATTTATACTTTCTGTCTTCAATGATTTAACCTCATATCACGACTTAGCTCAAGTGCTGATGCAACTCTAAATACTGCAGCAAGCAACCTTGTACTTTGTACACGTCCCTAGACAGAGCGAGGCAGTGACTGAACTGTCTGAAATTTCTGACCTTCATGTCAAAAAACTGCTCACAGCACAGGGATTGTTTAGTGAAGCAGGCCTGTGATTCTTTGTGGGTCTCTGAGAGCACAAATTATTATTGGCACAAATACAAAATACATCAAAAACAAATCTCACTATCTGCAATAAGATAATACTGATTTAATGAACTGTTGATTTATATTTCGTTAAAATCATAAATGTGTCGTGGGGACACAACGTGGAAAAAAGACCCAGCTTCAAGCCCCTGGAAGTCACAGAAACAACCTTGGAATAACCAAAGGAAACAAACCTTAACTCCATGCATAGCACCAAACAGGAGAAATCCAAGCAAACAGAAACAATAGGTGGAAACAGATCTGGACGATTGTAACAGGAGGAAGATGAATGAATCCATTCCATTTCCATTTTAGTCATTTCAGCTCTTTATGTTGCAAACTGTGTTCAACCCCAAAGCTGTAACATCAATTAGTCCGCACACACAATGAATTAACAGTTAACTCTCGGAACCATTCCACCACACACCAAACTATTTCAAAATTTTAAAAATGCAATAAGAAAATCACTGAACCTGTCATGTACCACTATGAATCAAAGCTGTGAGAATGAGTTAGTAAATGTGTACAGACTCCCTTTGCTCAACATCTTACATTTAGTAACAGATAAAACATTAAGCTAAAAGTGTTTTTATTTTTTACAATAAAATAAGAAGGTGACTTGTTGCTACCACATGTAAGGCTGTGTTGGATTACAGCTTTGATAATTATATGCATGCTTATTGATAGTATGTTCAGAAATCTAGATAGGTAATTAGGCCTCACTCCTATAAATTTATAAGAAAATAAATTTTTATTATTCCTGAATTGTTGTTATTTTCTCTGAGGTTCACTGTTCCGGGTTTGATTCATATCATTCTTTGGTAGCACTTTGGTGTTTCACTATTAAGGATCAGTAAGTGCTTAACTGATCATGTATGTATCAGTACTCATCCTTAGTTAACAGATATGTTGTTCTGTTGCCTTTACACCATGTACCATCACTGCTGTGCATGGTGTAACTATGTACAGCTATCACTGCTTCTAATAATCATAATCATAGTCATAATAATATATCTGTATATATAAATAGCATAATAAGGAGAGGTAATGCCATATAAATGATGAAGTAAGACTACTAATATTTTATAATAATGTCACACTATGAAGCATTAATAAAGTGCTACCCATTCTTTTATAAGCTGTTCTGTACAAACCTACAGTAAATCCTTCTCTTCACTTTGGCAACTCATACCTGTTGTTGTTGAAGTGGACAGTTTGACCCATCGAGTAATCAGCACTAGAATTGCCTTAAAATGCTGCCTAATCTGCTTTGTTAAGGTGGCTGAAAACGAATAATACCATAAACAAATACTAAAAAACAACAAATTTAGTAGTGTAAATAGACTCATTAGAGCAATAGGCAATGCTAACTGTAAAATACTATCACTGGTATGTGATCAGAGCAGTTGTGTTGTGACAAAAGTAAAAAGGGAAATTGTTCACGCTACATGAAATTAGGTGCTAATACACATCTAAAGCAAAGAGGTGTCAAGGGGAAGACGGAAACTTGAGAACTGGTGTAACAGACGATAATGTTGCACATAAGATGACACCTTCAGAAAGACACAGAGGCAGCTCTCAGAGTCACAGTTTTACTTTTCGTGCAACTAAACTGCAATGTAGAACTGAGCCGCTAAAAATAATAAAACCACAAAAAAAAAAATGCAAAGAATTAATCTAATATATATAATGTACCATCAGTGATGCCAATGATGGTATATTAAAATAGTTGTTACCCATGCTACAGTATTGTTTTTTCTACGATTTAGTCCATTATTAGGTAGTTGCTAGACAACAGGGGATCATAATATGTCATACATAATAACATATTTGTTGTAAAATAGAAATGATACAATGCTTTCATAAGGGGCTGTACATGGATAAACTTATCTGGATAAAGATGGTTGCTGTGGTGTATTCATAATTGTCTCTGGTACATTTGTTGTATGGGCAGTATGTGTTCATTGTTTGATTGTGTAATTACGTGTTACGCACTGGCAATGCATGCCGGGAGATGGTAATACAGGAAGTAAAAGAGATGGTCTTACCGCACAAAGTGGTCCCGTGTACTTATTCAGATTCAGAGTAAGAATCACACATGGTGTCAGAAGTGCTGTGTGACTTGTAAGACTCCATACATCTGCCGAGTGTGAGGAGAAGGGGAAGGTGGAAACAAAATGCCGAATGACGACGTAGACGATCGTCCGAGGGCAGGAGCTAGCACTCCCAGCGCTACGTTTAGCATCCAACCACCGGAGCCCTTTGATTTTTCCAAACCACACGAATGGACAAGATGGGTCCGTCGCTTCGAGAGATTCCGTCAGGCAAGTAATCTGTCTGCGAGCTCGGAGGAAAATCAAGTGCACACTCTCATATATTGTATGGGAGACGAAGCGGATGACGTCCTGAGAGGACTAAAGTTAAGTGATGTAGACCAACGGGACTATGCTAAAGTGAGAGATATCTTCCACAACTTTTTCATTGTCAGGAAAAACGTTGTTTATGAGCGCGCACTAGGGCTGGGCGATATGACCCAAAATTCATATCTCGATATTTTTTAGCTGGATGGCGATATAAGATATATATCTCGATTTTTTTTTT
>NW_005187487.1:2183794-2227863 GCF_000239375.1 Pundamilia nyererei | reverse complement strand
TATATATATATTGTAGACAGGTTGTCTTTGAATCAGTTGCCAAACGTTAAAAAAAATTCTATGAGTTTTCAGTGCTCTTCCTAATCACAGGGAGGTTGAAATCCAATTTTTTAAATCAGTTAAATAATAATAATGATTTTTATTTTTATTTGCCTTAACATAACATTTATGCAAATACATAAAGGAAACAAGTATGAGTATGGGTCATCTTCAGTTTTGTCAATCCAACCAACTGACCCAACTTCCTCATGTAGTTGCTCATATTACATTTGGTCACTTGACAGCACTGTCATATAAAAATATCTCTGCAAAAATTTTCAGTGTGACAGTCTGCTGGCCATAAACTCTAGAAATAAGGATTTCATCTTTGTAAATGATGGGGATAACTTTAAAAGTGACACAAAAAAAATGTAGTATACACAGTAATTGGCAACGATGTAATTATATTTCATGTCTGGGCTACAAACTGTCTTGATTGGGCGTGTAACTCCTCGATCCAAAAGTATCAACATCTTTCCTCTTATATGTCTGGATTTTTGCCGTCCTGCTTTCATAACTGAGGCCCTCTAATGAGATCTATGGGCTATGCTCTAGTGACTGCAACACTAATTGCCTCCACACCAGTGCAGAACCTGTTGCTTTGCTTTTAGTCGGTTGGCAGGCATCAGCGGCACCGCCCACGTACACCTGAAGGAATTCGAGATCTTCATTAAAAAGAGGAGAGGGCTCCTGTTTCTTACATCACTGCAACCCACCGCTGCTTCATCGCAGGCAACAGGTTTGTGTGAATACATCCATTAAATTGGATTCCTGGCCTGCAGGGAGTGACAAGCGGAAAGAGGTGTTTGAACCAGGAAAGAAGGATGATGTGCATTTTGGGGGGTGGCGGGAAAAACAGTCCCTGCCGTAATAACACGGCTATTTCGTCTGCTTAAGCCCCAATTTCCACAGTCCAAGCCACTGATGTGTTTCAGACACAGTCAATTTGGGGGATGGCTGATCACAATGAAATGGCTGCGAGACTGGTCCAGTTTGGAGTGGAAAATTGTCCCAAGAGTAATTTGTTTGCAAACTAAGAAAACAATTATTTGTACAAAAATGTATTTAGTATGTGTCACTACCTTCTGCTCATCCCTTGTGTTTTTTTTAACTGGTTTCATTATCACTTCGTAGCTGCACTGTCACCTTCTGTCTCTGTGTCTCTGCTTATGCTTTACTCCACCAACATGCAGCTGATTGGAAATAAGGCCAGATCAAGCATTATGGCAGCATGCAAGTACATCCAAGACTGACTCATTTCTCTAAGCAGTGCTTTCTATGAAAGTGTCACACACTCCACTCAAGCTGGAGTTTAGTCAGTGGTTCACACTAACCATATTCCAGTTATATTATTCACCTCATGCTTCCTTAGACCTGAACAGATGAGGTCCCTCCAGTCCATTAGCTTCCAATTAAAACGGATCGCAAAATGGTTTGAATGCTCGTTTAACGACTGTTTTGGCAAGAGGCCATGAAATCAGTGGGCTCTGTGGGGGGAAAGAGGACACTGTTGCAGAGCAGATTTTGCCACGTGTTTTCTTAATTGGACTCAAGCACACAAAAAAGTCCATCTGTTTCATGAAGTTTTGCTCCCCTGGTGCTTGGATGCAAGCCTGTGGTTCAAATGTCAAATATTTATTCAGTTATACAAAGACGTTTCTGTAAAAAATGAGCTTTTTAGGGTCAAACATGTTACATTAGAACAGCAGCTGTGTACACTCGCTCTGTCTCTCTCAATTATTTTGTGATGAATCAAGCACTTCCACATTATTTTGGCTCTAACCTGCAATTTTGTTATGATAATAACAAAATTATAGTAGACCTTTCACCACCAGCCTAACTGTAATAAGCTCCAGAAAATACCAAAACACAACAAACTGTGCTTTAGCAGGTTCACCACTAAGATTTGATATAAAGCTATGACCAAGCTATCAAAGTCTGGTGTGGATTTATTTGTGTACTCAAAAGAATTTTGTTGTGAACACACCAAAATAACATAAAAGGTCCTGATACTTAGCTTGGAATTGCAGCACGGTGGTTAGAAATGTTGCATCACAGGAAGAAGGTCCTGAGTTTGACTCCACATTCTGGCCTTTCTGTGTGGGATTTCTGTCCAGGTACTCGTCCTGCTGTCCACAATCATGCTGTTAATGGGATTCTACATTGCCCATAGGTGTGAATGGTTAAGCCCTGCATCACATTGGAGACCTGTCAAGGCTGTACTTGGGCTGCAGTTTTTTAAATGGCTAAAGCCATAAAATGTAAAAAAAATCAACTTAAAGTATATAAAAAGTTTAGCCAAATACCCAAAAACAAGCCTCTGGAAATATGATGCCAATGCAGAACTGCTAAAAAAGCCAAATTTGTACAGTATAATAAATATATTATCAGTTTAGGTTTGCTGTTAGCCACATTTATGTTATTCATGTTGGTTTGCTACTAATAGTTTCAATAGCATTAGCCATCTTCCAGCCATCATCCTCGACCATCATTATTATGATGATGCAGGAACAACACCAACATGGAGATATCAGATTGTGCATAAAAGGTGGCCATAGCTTTGTTTTAACGAGCAGTAGGAGTTGAGTTGTTGGGTTCACTAAAAACTGGGTGTCATCATGATGGCTATGTCCGTCTTTTACATTGGTTATGTTAAAGTGCCCAGCTGTACAGCACAGTCCTTCAGGTAACACTTCCAATTCAGAACTCCTGCTTGTAATGAATTGGAAGTGTTGATGATTTGATAGCATATATAAATGACTGTAATTTTTTAATGACTTCATCAGAAGGACCCTTGGAGAATTAGACCCAGCCCTGGGACACTGAGAGAGGCGATGTCTCTTCTGGATTATGGACTGACATTGCAGAGTTAGCACACACTCTCATATTGCTGATTTTACACATCCTGATGCCAATTCCAGCTCTTCCCTACTCCCTGCAAAGCCTTGGGCCTGTATCCTCCCTGTTATGTTTATATCTTATAATACATCCTGGCCCTTGTGGGATTTAGAGGCAAGGTAAGGCTGAGGATATCAAAAAGAAGTGTAGCTGCACTGTTGCCTTGCACTCATACAAAGGCGTGGTAGCTGTCATTTTTACAATCTTCCACCTTCACAGTGATTCAGGATGGTGGATAAAACCGTTCATCATAAAAAGCATTTATGTTCTGAATTATACTTCATGAGTTATTCGTAATCTGAAGAGCCATCTAGTAAAGATGCAAGAGCAAATACATACCGTAAGACACAGAGTCAGTGGTGCTTAGAGCTAAATGCTAATGTCAGCATGCTAACAAGCTCAAAATAACATTAAAGCTGCTTTACATAAATTTTACATTAACAGTGGATCAAATGGCTGTGTTATGTGAGAATGGTTGTTTGCAGTAATAAACCCACAGAGAATTACACGCCTTTCACATGAGAAGTGAAGCTTTTTTAAAAATCATTTTCAATGAAGAGCAAGTAGGCGGCTTTGGTGGTGGGACAGCAGGCACAGTCCCATTTGCAGTCTGTGCACAAATTAAAGATATATAACCACCTCCATAAAAAATAACAATGAATGCACAAACTTCATGGGAGGCTGGGATTTTTATTTTTTTATTTTTTCTTCTTAAATTTACCATTTATTAGAAACTTCTCCCCTCAGATGGCTCTGCCCCTCTCTGAGGTCTCTTCCTGTTAAAAGGCTGTTCTTCCTTGATACCATCAGCAAATAATTTTACATAGGGGACTATCTGATTGGTTGAGTTTTCTCTTAAATATTGTAGGGTCTTTACATTACTGGTAGTACCAGGTTTGATCTCTGCCTTCAGAACTGCTTTAAATCTTTATGGCATGGATTCAACACGGTCATTGCCATATTCCTCAGAGATTGTGGTCATTGCTGACACAATAACATCACATAGTTGCTACAGATTTGTGAACTGCACCTCCATGAAACAGATGTCTAATCACAGCATCTCAAAGGTGCTCTATTGGATTGAGAACTGATGAGCTTAGAGGTCATTTGAGTACTGTAAACCCATTGTCATGATGCTCAAAGAAGCCATTAGAAGATGGGCACACTGTGGTCATAAAGGGTCAGCAACAATACTTAGGGAGGCTATGGCATTTAATCCAAGCTCAAGAAAACCCCCACACTATTGCACCACCATCACCAGCCTGAATCGTTTGACACAAGGCGGGAGCGTTCCATGGTTTCACGTTGTTTAGGCCCACTCCTGACCCGACTTGTCAGACCAGGTAACTTTTTTCCAATCTTTCAATTTTGTCCTGCCTAATATTGTCCAGTTTTACTGATACTGTTTGAATTTTAGTCTCCGTTTCCTGCACTTGGCTGACAACAGTGGCACCCGGTGTGGTCTTCTGTTGCTCTAGCCCATCTGCTTCCAAGTTATTTGATTTACTGTTTACTGTCCAGCTATCACCCACCTACAGTGCAGCATTCAGTAGGTCACAGTGGTTTCACCTTTACTAAGGGTTTATGCTTCAGAGGCAAATCTAAGCTATAACCTGAAGCATAGGTTTTGATCTTCTTGCACTACACATAACACTAGCTGGCAATGACATCAGCTATTATAGTTAAATCAGGTCTTAACCCTTGATCATAGTAATGATATCTTGAGTAATGTGACAACAGACTTCATCAATATTTGGTCATCAACCCTAAGGACCAACGCCTGATAGGATACAATAGCCCAATTGGTAAATTTAAAATTAGGTGTCAATATGTTATGTTGACTAAAAAGACAGGAAATCCTACCACATAAATCCCCTGTCATTTTAAATGCTATTTATGTAGGCTTTTCAAATTGCTGTACCGTTTTACCCTTGACATTTAAACCAATACAATAGCTCTGGCAAATTAGTTTCTTTTTAAATGGAAACTGGGGTGTAGTGGTGTGGGAGTTTAGTCTATGACTGGTTTCCTTAGCAAATTTAGCCCAAAACATCATTACAGGCTCTGCCAGTCACTATGAAAGTGTGTTTCAAAGTGCAATTTAGACACAAAGGTATATTGCACAAATGTGACAGTTTTTTGGTCAATTGAAGCAAAAGTATACTTTTCAGATGGACATACAGTATAAGCATGGGTCAGATGTTTTTAAATAATGTACTCTGGCCAGGCACAGTCATGAAGTTTGGTGTGGAGGCCAAATGTAGTATTTCAGGTGAACCTCTTACTGTGAAGCATGGTGGTCAAAATGTTTTGCCTTGAAGTTGCTTTTTAGCATCAGCAAGTAGTAAGTGGATAGCTTGCAGTAACTGATTCAACTATGAACAAGGACTGCTTGAATATAAAGGCCATCTGCTCTAATTTTGAACTGGAAGTGGCCTTTTTATCAGTATAATACCCTTTCACACACCAAGGAAAAGATCAAAAGGAAGAAGTTCAGTGCTGGTCGAGAAAAAGAAGAAAAAAGAGTTCAGATTTAAATCTCATTGAAATGCTGGTGGATAATTTGTAAGAAGCAGAACACGCAATGACTACAAACTGGGAGATATGGTTTTTTTATTTTATGAAAGATTGTTCTAACAGTATACTGTACTCAGACATTGTTTTGTTATGATTTATGGAGAGCAGCTACAGAGGAAGGTTTGCTGGTAATGAGGCAGAACCCATGACAGAGGAATCTACAGTGTCACTTTGTTCTTCCTCTTGCAGCCCCAGTGGAAGACATGACATAAAGTGAAGTGGAAGCCAATTTAAAGGTTCACTGGGTAGGATTTCTAATGTAGAATACAGTCATGTTGGAGAATAAAATCATAGAGAGAAACCGCATGAAAAAGACTCTTTTTATCACTAGAGAGTTGACCAAATGTAATGCTGGTGGGAGTCATTCTCTTGTTTTTGTGTACCGTTTACTGGCATTAAGCTAGAACTGGTCAAGGGTCAGAGTCTTGCTCATGAACACTTGAGTAAGGCTAAAAAAAGTTAAAACTGTCATGCAATATTTTACTATTATTTTTAGACTCCTCTATTGTTTGCAACTCTTTGAAATTGTGCCATACACTGACATCTGTGTTTACAACCACGATTATCTCATGTAGATTATAATTAAGAGAGGAAAAAAGTCTATATTGGAAGCAAAAACAGATGCTTATATTACTGTCTTACTAATGCAAACAGCGTTTCCCTGCAGGCTCATTTAACAGGTGAGTCTGTGTGAGAGCATACATGAAGATGTGTATCACTGAGTTCATTTACCTGCAGGGGATTAAGAGATACTGGATGTGTTAACAGGAAAGTGTGTTAATGGAGTTAATTAGTCAGGTTTTATCAGGAAAAACACTTTAAAAGCAGCATCAATTATGAAATGAATACCCGTTATGTTATAGTAATTAGCATAATTCCAGAACTCTATTATAACTGGAGTGTTAATTTACTGCATCTATGTATATTCATAGCCGTGGGAACGTGTTTTATGTAGGGGTGGTGTGACGATGACATGCGAGTGTGGGGTAGCACCCTCAGCACCCTATATGAAGTTTATCTAAATAAATAATGATTTTTTTTGTGCTTTTACACACCTGTTTTCAACAATTGTGGTGACAGCACCATGATTACAGATACAACTGAACAACCTTAAATTAATTATTCCACTTATAATCACATAGTAAAATAAAATAACATTTGAAAAAAAACAAAAAACAAGAACAAATGTACTTGAGGACATGCAGGTCCTCTGTCATTTGCCATGATGTGTACCCAGCAGTACTTCTCATGGCCTTTCATGCAGGTATGTTACTGTTTTTTAAAAGCTACAATCTAGTATAATAATATACAAGTGGTATATCAGAAATATGTGCTATCTTTTGCTTGCTTGCTTTTCTTTTCTTTTATAACAACTCTAAGGGGTTAATTCTTTTACAAGTTCCTGACACAGGCAGATGTCGCTGTTCGGCATCTGCAAGGTTGAAAGGCTTCACCTTTGCTGATTCAGTCACTCTTAACTTACATTTTAAATGGAATTATCTGATTAATAATATCATGTCAATGTCAATATTCAATTGAATTCAATTTTTATTTATATAGCACCAAATCACAACAACAGTTGCCTCGAGGAGCTCGAGGACCACCAACAATCAGATGACCCCTTTGAGGAAGCACCTGGTGACAGTAGGAAAGAAAAACTCCCTTTCAACAGGAAGAAATCTCAGGTAGAACCAGGCTCAGTCAGGGCATGACAATCAAAAGAGTTAGTGACTCAGTTTCGGAGAGTGAGATTGTAGTATTTTATTGGTAGCAATTAGCAGGTTCATTCATATAATAACTTCTGGCTCTAAAACAAAAAAAAGACAATTTGGAAACAACCAAAATATTAACAATAATGGTCCAAATTTTGGAGTCTAAAACAAGTCGTTGAAGTCACATTGGCATCTTTTATGGCATGATGGAGACCTCCAAAAAAAAGCTCCAAAAGACACAAGCAAGCTGCGGTCTACCAGATTTTGAATAAAAAATACATTCTAGGTTGTAGCGCAAAGCTAAAGCTTTAACCTCCTTTTGTAGAGCCACATAACAAGTGAATCATGGCTTTATCCTTTGCTGCAGAATATCAGTGGCCTTCATCAGTTGGTGTCCTCGGTGTCTGCTCACAGGCAGATATCTGCCTTTCCTCAGTAGAAAGAAAGTATGCTGTAACTTACCAGCTTTTAAGTCCACCTCATGGAGAGAAAACCAAGCAAGCATGGATAGGAGCGCTAAATCAAGCTTATAAAAACAATTGACAAGTCCATTTTAAAGGAGAGAGTTTTTGCTGTAGAAGAGAGTCTGCTGTCTGGGTGCCTTGTTCTTGCTCCACTAATGGAGAGATGAGTGCAGTGTACTAGCAGGGACGATAACAAAGCAACAAATACAAAGGAGTTTTATACTGAAAGTAGCGTGACCCATGAGACAGCATCTGGGGCTGTAAAAGGGAAGGTCAGATTGATGTGGCTATTCTCGCTGCCTGAAAGCAGATGTCTCCAGGGTCAACTATAAACATGTGTTATTTATTCAGCAGGACTTAATTAAAGATGCCCGACTCAGTGTACAGTGTTAGCAGTGATTTCTCGAAGGAAGCGGCAGCATAATTCACATTAATTTATCATCTAATAGATAATCCTCAGGTGCATGCTGTCGCTCATGGCAAATAAAACCATCTGCTGTTTTCTATCCAGATTTCATTGAAATGACAGCTTTCTAATGAAATGTTATGTATAAAATCTGCCAATAGAGTTCTTTATTTTGTCACCAAAACACAAAGGAGAGCTGGCGTAGTTGGTTGATGGATAAAAGGTTTAATGTAGGTTAAAGCTGAAAGTTTGTGAAACAAAGCCCGTGCATGTAGACGAAATCTCAGGATAACAACGACGTCACTGAGGATTTTTCATTGCACTTCAGATGTTGCCTCTCAGTTCTCTTGAAACTCTGTGGGGGGCTCACCATGACTCCTTTGTCTTTTGCTGCTTTTGTGTGTTTTTTCTTCTCTTTGCGTCTGATGTTGTGTGCAGCAAAAGTCACACATAGCGGATGCTGGGGATGTGCATGCTGAGCAACACTTCTGGAATAAAACATCCTGCTCTGATGACAATATGGTTTGGATATGCAAAACATGTTTAGAGTTTAAAAATATTTGTGAATAGCCTACAATCCCGATCAAAAGTTTAAGACCACTTGAAAAATGGCAAAAAAAAAATTCATATTTTCCATGGTTAGATCTTAACAAGGTTCCAAGTAGAGCTTCAACATGCAGCAAGAAGAAATGTGAGTGAGAAAAAACATTTTATTGAGCATGCAATTTATTGAAAACAACGCTTAAAATTAAACAGGCTATTCTACAGCTGATCAAAAGTTTAGGACCACATGCCTTTAAAAGGCCAAATCTGTGCAAAAATGTGGATTCATTGTCATGTTCTGTCAGGTAGTCACACTGTCATGATGTTCTGATGGCAAAGGCAGAAAAACGTTCCCTCTTTGAACTTCGGGTTGTTGAACTGTATAAGCAGGGTCTCTTACAGGGCGTCATCGCTGCTGATGTGGGACACAGTAAGACAGTCATTTGGAATTTCTTAAATGATCCTCAGGGTTATGGAACAAAAAACTGTTGCGAAATCAGTTTTACCCCTGTTCTTTTATTCGTCGAGGCATCCCGAGACGGCGCCGGAACTCAGTAGTCATTTCACAAAACCTTTATTCATCTTTATTCATCTTCATTTAAGCATGCACTTCTAGAAGGGAAGACGAGGCCGGTGTCCCTCTGCAAATCTTCACTCCTTTGTCTGTGAAACACAGTTTTGTAGGGGCGACCCTATTATAAAACCCCCCACGGTGTGCTGCAAACTCTGTCTGTGTCTATGTGCACGAGCACGTGAATGCCTACATGTGCACGTTCCCACGTGTCTATGTGAGTGCTCGTGTGTGACTGTGTACGCATACCTGTGTGTATGTGTGTGCACATGAGTGAGTGTGCGTGTGGATGTGTGTGCGTGACAGTTAAAACACTGTGGGTGTAGGTGACTCCCTAGGTCATAAAACCCATCAGTTATCCAGTTACAAATGTTGAGACCCCCACCCATTCTCTGGGGAATTTTCACTCAGCATTAACTCCTCTCTGTTTTACTTTCACAGTTCAAATGGGGGAGGGGTCTCCTACAATCTACTCCTAAGTTCACGACACAGTGAGGCCTTTATTATATTGAGGGCAGTGTCAGTATCTCTACAATAGTTCTACATTCTATGTTAACACATTTCTAAACTCTAAAATAAGCTAAACATTCCTACAAAACTCATGCAGAAGACTGCCGGAAGATCCATTTGGCTGTCCATTAAGACACTGGACGGTCCAAATCAAGGCCGTTACTGGTGCCTGGACTGCAGCCCCTTAACCATCAGACCGGATCTGAGACTGAAGGGCTGCAAAGACAAAAAACGCCTTCAAGGGCCTCGTCTCCTTGAACACCACAGAACTGACAGTTTGGACTTTGCAAGACAGCACCAAACATGGGACGGTGAAAGGTGGAGAAGGTTTAATCATGTGATGAGAAAAAACGCAACCTCGATGGTCCTGAAGGTTTCCAAAGTTACTGGCATGGCAAGGAGATGCCACCTGAGAAGTTTTCTACATGCCACAGTGGAGGGGGCGTCATAATGGTCTGGGGTACTTTTTCCTTCAGTGGAACAATGGAGCTTAAGGAGGTGCAGGGGCAACAAACGGCCGCTGGCTATGTCCAGATGTTGCAGAGAACATCCCTTATGAATTGTGAAAGCGACTCACTGCTGGGTTTATGTTTGGAACTTTGATTTCTGTTTTGGGGGTTGGGAGTTACAGGTTTTTTGGAGGTGTGGTCCTGAACTTTTGATCACCTGTAAAACAGCCTGTTTCAGTTTAAGCATGGTTTTCAACAAACTGCATGCTCAATAAATTGTTTTGTCTCTCTCCCATTTCTTCCTGCTGCATGTTGAAGCTCTATTTGAAACCTTGTTAAGATCCAACCATGCAAAATATGATTTTTTGTTTTGCCATTTTAAACTTTTGATCGGGATTGTGGTAAAAACTACATATGCATAGACACATCCTGATAAAAGTCATTAGCAACAGATGCTTCCTTTTGGTATAAAGTTCTGAACATTTAATAAAAGACATCATCTGGATTTGAATCTGTGATTTGTCAACCAGAGGTGATATACATTAAAGATGATGAGCAGTGTATGTGAGTGATAAAACGTGGCCAGATTCAGAAGATTTTAGGAATACTAGGAGCCAAGATTATGGCTGATTTGTGTGACCAAGTTCAATTTGTACCTGTCCACTTTAGGCATACAGTTTAAAACATTAGGTTCTATCTTCAGTGTCTATAGAAAATCTGCAATATCTCCAGGGAGGCTGTATATTCAATCAGGATACAGAACAGGTACCCCACATTGTTTCCTCAAACCTAACAGATACATTTTATATGACCGCAAAACCACACATTGAACGAGTCTAAAGTAACTTAAAAAACTCTTTCAATAAGGTTGAAGAAGTCACTACTGATAAAGAGTTATTCCACAGCAGAGCTTCCAGTGCTGGAGGGCGACTAGTAGTGAGACTGGAAAAGGTCAGCCACTGTGATATATATACAATGGGATCAGGCCCTGATTGCATGCCTGTACCCTGTGATTGTATCAAACTCATGGACCTGTGCAGCTCTCTGTATCCAGCCAGCTACGTAGAAATGATGAAGTCCTCGTGTGTCCTGGCTCCTGTCGCAACCAATAAATCTTCCCCGGTGAGAGTCATGGGCTTGGATGTACTAATTGCTTTATTGATTTGAAGTTTTGCTCCAAGACAGCACCTGATAAACACATCAGGGAGACAAGGAAGAAAGCATATGGGCCTGTAGAGCTTGAGTGTTCACATTTATCGCTTCTAAAGACTTTTTAAAAAAATATAAACACACATTGCAGGCTATAAACTTTCAAAAACAGAGAACATGCTGTCAGCACATCTGCTGATGTGTTTCCCCAGGTGGTGGGAGAGAACAGGAGACAAAACAATACACAGGGATGTCTGTGCCACACTCCTCATTCTGCTCTCTTGTAACAACAGAGCAAAGATCCAGCTTCGTGATTTCATTAAAAACTCAGTAGGGCATAATTTGTCTGCCTTTGTTTAGTTATGCATCGCTGACTGTGTTAAAGGGCAGCTAGAACAGCTGAGGCACAGTGGCCTACCACTAACTTTATTCTAATATCCAGTAGTCTTTATTTTTAACATGTGCCACAGGAGATTAGTTCTTAGACATCAATCACATTTGGAGAGCACCAGCAAAGAGTAGGAATGAATATTAATTAATATAGGAGACAAAGAACAACTTCATTAGTAAATCTTATTTACACCATGCCAACACAACATCTACTTTGCATGTTTATCATATTTTCTCACATCAATCAGCCAGGTTATTATTCTGATTTGTTTAGCACCTGACATGCAAAATGCTTCACACACTGCTAAGGTAATCAACATGTGGTAAAAAAAAAAGAAAGCAAAATCCCCCCTAAACGCATTCAATAACATATGTTTTTTTCTAGAGCTAGCTGGCTTTTATTGGGAACTATTTGACTATACTTTGACGATGTCCCCTGTCCCAGACTTGGCTTTACCTGGCACCATTTGCACTTGAGTGCATTTATTATTTAAAACAATTCCACAAAAAGACTTTTTGACAGCTGTAATTGTCTTTGAGTTTGCATATTTCTCTGGCTGGTACAGCAGCCAATCTACGATTCTCTCATGTTTTATTGGTCTGAGTATCCCTTCTCTTTTTTTTTTCTGTTGGTGTTTAACGGTGATCCATAAACAATTTTTAGGTGCATTACTGGGCCCGTTCTTGCAGTAGTAGGGCTTTACATACTACAAAGTGCCAGTTAAAATGACAGAAAAAATATATTTTATACATAAAACTGTTGGATGAACTATTTGAACAGTAGAAGCCAATTCCTATTCATACCCATAACTCAAAAAATCTCAGTGTTACTGCAGGCAAACACAGCAAACAGAACCTATAAAACAAAGAGGCTCAATTTGGATAAAAAAAAGAAAACATGAGCTAAAGAAGAACATTAAAATTAACAATAAAACCTAATCACAATAAAATATATAAGCAAATATATAAATAAGCAAATGGTGCAGCACACATATCAGATTAATCTAAAGTGTCTCTGTATGAAGATGTTGTGGGCACAGCAAAGCTAAAATAAACAGTGTTCAGTAACTTCAAATAGGATTTTGAAATAGCCTATAAGTGCTATAAAAACATGCGAATAAAAATTACAAGCAATTGAAAAACAACTTCAACACCTCCATCTGCACACATGACTCTGGTTAAACATGAATAAATAAATAAATTGTCATTCAGAGACTAAACCTATATTTGGATGCATCTGTGGAGGCACTGGTCTTTGCTCTGAGCCTCTGGGTGGGGCTTTCCTGTGGCAGTGGACTGACATTTGAGGGCCAGCGTTGCTAGGAGACTGACTGCAGCCCTGCAGCCTATGACACAAGTTATGTTTCCACCCCTTTTTCACCAAGCTCTATTAGTCATTTATAGTTATAGTCTCAGGTCAGCTGCAGAGTACATGATATCATGATAATGGATCTTTTTTGTCTGTATGTATGGTTGCCTGAGATACAGAGGTTAGCTCTGTCGTCTCACAGCAAGAAGGGCCCTGGGTTTAAATCCACCAGCTGGCTGGGGCCATTTTGCATGTTTGCCTGGATAAATTTACCCAGCAGTCCAAATATATTCCTGTTAAGCTAACTGATGGGAAAGTCAGAGTGTATGGTTATCTGTCTTCTGTGCTAGCCTTTTGAGAGATTGGTCACCAGACAACCAGTACTTTTCTTAGTTATATTTTTTCTTCTCTTATTATTCTTTTCTTAACCCAAAACAGCTGCTATCGCTGAGTTGGAGGTAATTTATTAGTTGATGCTTCCCAAGTCCTCAGTGACTACAAAATCATCTGAATATTGTTCATAGTAGGACTTCTTCTGAAAGCAAGTTGCACCATTTTCAGTCATCTTATCTGAGCAGATGTTAAAGGATAACCTAGCTCATGGTAAATGGCCTGTATTTATATAGCGCTTTACATATCCAGTCATCCACACACACTGGTGATGACAAGCTACATTGTAACCACAGCCACCCTGGGGCACACTGACAGAGGCGAGGCTGCCGGACACTGGTGCCACTGGGCCCTCTGACCACCACCAGTAGGCAACAGGTGAAGTGTCTTGCCCAAGAACACAACGACCGAGACTGTCCAAGCCGGGGCTCGAACCGGCAACCTTCCGATTACAAGGTGAACGCCCAACTCTTGAGCCACGATCGCCCCGATATATATACATATACATATATATACATATATACACACACACACACACACATGACTGCATAAGCAACTGTATCATTTATGATACAGCTCATCTTAAATTGACATCTGACATAAAAACAGCATTCACAGAATCACCAACTTAAAAATTTTACTCATTTTACTGACTTTGCCGCGAGTTATATGTTAAAAAGCTTTTCACCTCCACCTAGAAGTTACACCACAATCTCTGCTGTTGATATCAGTGTATCAGGGTTCTTTGATTTCCATATTTCTCTTGTTGTTCTTTAAGATAGTCTAATTTGTTACTACTAAACTAGTTAGGTCTTTTGTAAAAGCTTGGCTCTGTAGTGTAGTGGTTTACACATTCATCTAATAGGTGGAAGCTTTCTAGTTTAATCCTGGGAAGAGACAAACATCCCTTATGCATTGCATCAGGCATAAAAATCTAGAAAGATCAAATATGCAGCATTACCTGCTATGATGATCCTTTGGGAATAACAGAGCAACACAAAGTAGGTTTAATTTCTTCTGTGAAAGCTCAAGCAGAGCTTTTTGAAGCTTCAGATCTGAACTGGTAAGCAACTGATCTGAGAGGAATCCCAGCATAGCCAAACCTTTGTGTAGATCTACAGACCAAGGACTGTAGAAAAGATGGATAAAGCCACCATCCTCCATTGGTTGGTGAAGCTGGATTTATAAACCTCCATATAAGTAATTTGTGTCTCACTATTGTGTTTTCATTTTCATTCTCACATATTTGGACAAGATGGTGCATTTCTACATTATCAGCTCGTACTAACCAGTTTGGTTAAAGAGCTTCATCCATAGTTAGATAGTTAGTTCTAAAGTAGCATAGAACAAAATTGTGGCGCACAAACCAAAACTAAAGCACAGGCTAACTTTTCATTTAAAATGGACATATTTAAAATGCTACTGATGGCACTAACATCACAAATTTTGGTGGGTTAAAAAAATTTTTTTTTTAGTTTGAATAACGCGATATCGATTCATTAAATCCTGAACTGATTTTTAAATATAAATGTATTTTGCCAGAATTAGAGAATCTCAGGTTAAAGCTCACAAAACTACAGGGAGTGCAGAATTATTAGGCAAATGAGTATTTTGTCCACATCATCTTCTTCATGCATGTTGTCTTACTCCAAGCTGTATAGGCTCGAAAGCCTACTACCAATTAAGCATATTAGGTGATGTGCATCTCTGTAATGAGAAGGGGTGTGGTCTAATGACATCAACACCCTATATCAGGTGTGCATAATTATTAGGCAACGTCCTTTCCTTTGGCAAAATGGGTCAAAAGAAGCACTTGACAGCCTCAGAAAAGTCAAAAATAGTGAGATATCTTGCAGAGGGATGCAGCAGTCTCAAAATTGCAAAGCTTCTGAAGCGTGATCATCGAACAATCAAGCGTTTCATTCAAAATAGTCAACAGGGTCGCAAGAAGCGTGTGGAAAAACCAAGGCGCAAAATAACTGCCCATGAACTGAGAAGAGTCAAGCGTGCAGCTGCCAAGATGCCACTTGCCACCAGTTTGGCCATATTTCAGAGCTGCAACATCACTGGAGTGCCCAAAAGCACAAGGTGTGCAATACTCAGAGACATGGCCAAGGTAAGAAAGGCTGAAAGACGACCACCACTGAACAAGACACACAAGCTGAAACGTCAAGACTGGGCCAAATATCTCAAGACTGGTTTTTCTAAGGTTTTATGGACTGATGAAATGAGAGTGAGTCTTGATGGGCCAGATGGATGCGCCCGTGGCTGGATTGGTAAAGGGCAGAGAGCTCCAGTCCGACTCAGATGCCAGCAAGGTGGAGGTGGAGTACTGGTTTGGGCTGGTATCATCAAAGATGAGCTTGTGGGGCCTTTTCGGGTTGAGGATGGAGTCAAGCTCAACTCCCAGTCCTACTGCCAGTTTCTGGAAGACACCTTCTTCAAGCAGTGGTACAGGAAGAAGTCTGCATCCTTCAAGAAAAACATGATTTCCATGCAGGACAATGCTCCATCACACGCGTCCAAGTACTCCACAGCGTGGCTGGCAAGAAAGGGTATAAAAGAAGAAAAATTAATGACATGGCCACCTCGTTCACCTGATCTGAACCCCATTGAGAACCTGTGGTCCATCATCAAATGTGAGATTTACAAGGAGGGAAAACAGTACACCTCTCTGAACAGTGTCTGGGAGGCTGTGGTTGCTGCTGCACGCAATGTTGATGGTGAACAGATCAAAACACTGACAGAATCCATGGATGGCAGGCTTTGGAGTGTCCTTGCAAAGAAAGGTGGCTATATTGGTCGCTGATTTGTTTTTGTTTTGTTTTTGAATGTCAGAAATGTATATTTGTGAGTGTGGAGATGTTATATTGGTTTCACTGGTAAAAATAAATAATGTAAATGGGTATATATTTGTTTTTTGTTAAGTTGCCTAATAATTGTGCACAGTAATAGTCACCTGCACACACAGATATCCCCCTAAAATAGCTAAAACTAAAAACAAACTAAAAACTACTTCCAAAAACATTCAGCTTTGATATTAATGAGTTTTTTGGGTTCATTGAGAACATGGTTGTTGTTCAATAATAAAATGATTCCTCAAAAATACAACTTGCCTAATAATTCTGCACTCCCTGTATGTGCAACCATAAGTACAATAGTTCAGGAAACATGGTAAAATTTCTCCACTGACTAAGAGTTAATTGCATGGATATAAAGTGTATGAAAGTGCAATAAAACTTGTGGAACACAAGAGGAAGGAGATGAAATTCTACCAGAGAGTCTTTAGAGGCTGAGACAGAGGATTGACAGCCCAAATACAGTTAGGAGTTTTATCCGAAATTTTTTAAAAGTCAGTATTTAAGATGGAGAGGAAGGGCCCCTAAATAAATCTCCACCTCAGGCTCTGAAACAATAGGGATCGTTCCAGGTGGCTATAGTCCTGAATTCCCAGTCTTTTAAGGAGTTATTTTCTTTAGCTATCACTGTGACATTTTCAAGTTATCTAGCGCGCGTGCACAGACACAGACACACACACACACGAAGAAATGAGCAGCTTCTGTTGGAGCCTCCTGAGATTCATAAAGTTAAGCACTGACCATCTGCTGGAGTAGTTTGTGTTTATGTGTGTGTGTGTGTGTGTATGTGTGCGTCTTTGCGAAAAGTTTTATGGCAAGAAAACTCTACAAAACTTTACCGCAAAGTTTCAAAAGAAGGCTGTTCTACCTAAAAATTGGGACTCAATATGTAACGAAGCAAAGCAATTCACTACATCCTTACTGCACATGTTTATTTAAAATAATAATAATAATAATAATGATAATAATAACTTAGATTTTTGTACAGTGCTTTTCAAGAGGCCTGAGGATGCTTCACAGAAGATTAAAAATGAACAGAAATATCGAAATGCACAAATAAAGCTAGAGGTTGAAGGTTTTGTTGAACAAATGATTTTTGAGTAGTCTTTTTTGTTTCTTGGAGGCCTCCATAGACAGGGCATTACAAAGTTCATATGGGGCGGTGGGGGCCACCATGCTGAAGGGTCTTTCTCGAAAGGTATTTACGAGTAAAGGTACAAAGAGGCCTTATGATTAGTGCAGTAAGTCCCTAGAAAGTTACCTAACTTGTATTGTTTTTTGTAATAAACCACCCCATGATTCAATAATAGCCTACCAATAAGTTTCCTTTATATCGCCCTGTCTTCTTGCTACATCATCCCGCCAGACATGCTTGTTATTTGAGAGAAAGTGTCATAAATGTCACAGAAAGATATTATTAGGGGCCTGACAGATGATTTTATTTTACTACACAGAACGTTTAACCGCACAGTGAGGTTAACAAGATAAGATGATATTCAGACTCAATGTTCCTGGGTATGAAAAACAAAAAAGAAACCCACATGAAAAAGAGACATGAAATCCACAGAGCCATGAGTTTTAAGGCTTAAAGATGACAAAATACCTCGCAGTAATACATAAAGCTTACTTCACAACAGTAAGGTAAACAGTGGGAAAATAGCTGGATAATGAATAAGGCAAATATCATAACCAAAGCTTCCAAGGTTTAGCTTAAGCTGAGTCAGCAGATCAAAAATTTATAGATGATCTGGAAACCATGAACAACTATACAGGAGCCAATCCATCTGGTGCACAAAGAGATATTTCAGAGGATTATTGAAAATCATCCGAGCGTACATCCTTAACATGTTGCCAATCTATCGCAGGGTTAACACAGAGGCAGGCAGATGGTGCACACTCAAAATCAAACCTACAGTAAATTTAAATTTTCAATTTAAAAAATGCCAAAATGGTAATCTCAATATAAATATTCCTGGACAGGTTAAGGGAAAACATACAAACTCTACACAGAACTCTGAGTGGCAGAACCAAACCAACCCCTGTGCCATCTAATGACACTTAATAAAGTTTAGTTGTTAGGGATATTTCAGTCCTGCCCAAGGCTAATCAAAATGTCCTTTTACATCACAGTGAAGAGTGAAATGCAGGGGACCATGAGTCATGTAGACATCTACATTTAAAAATGTCTTCCTTTTATTTTTATTTTTATTTATCTTAGTGCAACAACATGCTTTGTTGGTTATTTGGTCATTTGTTTGCAGAACCCCCCCAAAATAACTAGAAGAACGCAATAAATCACAAATCAGAAAACTCTTATGAACCAATAACAACACACCGTCTTCATCTTAAAGGGAGTTTTGCATGTAGAGATGGTCTCATCAAATCTTTACTATATAAAATAAAGGTGTGATGATGGATTGTCTTTATATAGATAAATTAATTAAATAGAATAAACTAATCAGGAATATTTTTACTGAGATAACAGATCAAGTGAGGCTGAAGACTTTATACAATTTGACTTACTTTTTGAAACTGGAGTCACTGTAACCTGCTGACCATTAAAACTAATGGAATTTTAAAACATTTTGCCTGTGACTTCACTTTTCAGCTATAGCCATCTTTTTATGCATCTGTTTTTATGTGGTGGTTCAGGTTTTAGCGAGCGCTGCAGTGCCATTGTCCCCACTAAGCAGGTATGACATGACTCAGCGGGCAAAAAAAAAAGCTCCCTGCGTCTCAAAACAGAACAGAGAGCAGAGCTCGCTTGTTGAACTAGAGCTTCCCGTCGCCAGTTCTCTAAATTCATCTGCTGCAGGTATACAAGACACATCGCCCTCAGCTTAATAGAAAATGTGTGAATTATTTCAAACTCATTTCACCTGATTCTTTACTCACCTTGAGTTTTAATCAGATTTGAATGCAAACAGAACGCAGCTAGCCTGAGTGAGATATAGATCTTGTCTGACAGTCTTTAAATTATCACCACAAGGCCACTTACATACCACACATAAAATGTGCCAAAACAGCAGCAGATTGCTGCTTTATGCAGTTCCATTTAAACAAGTTCTCACTGACTCATTTTTTAAACATACAGTATATACATGATGGCTGAGATTTATGACATTCGCTTTGCACAAGTATGCAGCCTTAGCTTTCCAAGTTTTAATGGGTTTCATATTCCCACCTGCCAAAACTATTTTAGTGTCTGTATATATATGTAGCTGTGATAGAAAATGAATAAAATTGAAACTACTGCTGCCAGCAGTAACTTAATAAATCCCACCACAAGGAGCAAATTGACATTTGTATAAAGAGGGTGTGACACAACATTACTTTTTCAGTCTAAAGACTTACAGGTATTATAATTCTAAATTTCTGACCTTTTATCAGAACATGCTGTGCTGAGATTTTTATGACGCAGAAACTCTTCAGTAGTAGACACTGCTGATTTAAGTGTATTATATTTAGCCTGAAATTCTGGGTAGTGTTCTATTAGAGATGTTCACCCAAAAGAAACAGCACTGACTTTTGTTACAGAGCTGAGTTTGACTTGTCAAGTAAAATAATGTATTGTACTAATAATGATTTATGCTTTCCTTACGTTGGCTTATGTCTTATATATTAGATATAGATAGATATATTATATTAGGCTTACATATTAGATCAGCAAAATAAAGAACTAAAATCTTACAAACTCAAGCTGTGGTAGGATAAAAAATGTGTAAATTCTACCAATGATGCATTTATGCTGTAACGAGACAATCCTAGGACAGCATATTACTAAGATCCTGATTTTGTGTGACGGCACTACCTAACAAACTAGATCGGCAAGTCTGTAGTTGCAGGCACCATTCCCCATTGACCCCTAATGCCGTCCACTCGGTTTTAAAAAATAATGAACATAATATCATGATATCAGTACTGTCTCTGTGTTGGGGATGATAAAAAAGTTACTGCTATTGTGTCACATGTGCAAAGGTGTCCAATTCTCTTGCTTTAAGGACAATTATGGATGGATCATAAACTCAAGAGACTTTTATAACCAGCTGGAAGCAACAATCTTACTTCAGCTCTTGTTCATGTTTGGCCAAAACTCTGATTATTTTCCTTACAGGTGACTCTTCAGTAGTTTGAGAGGAAAATGAGTTCTGTGTGCAGAAAAATCCATTTGACCATATATAACATTTTATTTTCTCTTTTCATAAAGCACCTTTAGGCCTTTCCTATTTCCTATTTTCTGTTTGATTAGTTTGGGGAATGTGAGATTTGCAGATACAGAGCAGGTGTTTTTTTTCACACATTATTCATGTTTAGAGCATTCATACTTGAGAGACAAATACAACACACATGTTGAAGGTGACACTTCCCCTTGTTCTGTAATTGTAGTAGAGGTGCAGTAGGGTTAAGATGTTCATTATTTAGATTTTATTGCTTGTACCTGGGGAAAAATGCACAAGGTGTCATCACAAAGTTGGCCTGTAAAAGTGGAAAATTTTTATTTAACGACTGAAGTAATAAAAAACAAAAATTAACAGCAAAGTCGTAACAACACAGCAGATTGCCCAAGTGCCTGTTTTTGGTACTGGGGTACCTCAAAAATTAAAGTTGTATTAGAGGGTCAGTCACATGAATTACAGTTCACCTCCCATATGCTCTTATTAACCCAGCATTAATCAAAGTGGAAGGCACACACTCACAGGGAATTTCAGTATATAAGGTTGTATTTGAGAGCAACAGCAAATCCAAGCTAACCAAAGGTAACTCCTTTCCAGGGAAGTTCAAACACAAATATTCACAAAAATAATGAACGCTTACTCTTAGTACTACTACCAAAACAACTACTACTAATAATAATATTAATTCAAAACACCCAGAGAAACTGAAGTTAGAATTGTTTTGCAATAAACCTCTACACTACACCGGAAAGAAATTAGATACTTTTTATACTGTTAAACATTTTAAATGTTTAAAGCGTCTCAGCACATGTATGTGTAGTGAGTCGACGTAGCTGGTATTTAAGTAGGCAAATCTTTTATTTTACAGTGGCAACCTGTAAGCAGCAGAGCATCTTGAGGAAATGGGATTATGACTAAAAATAAATAGTACAAGGGTGAAAGAACGTCACCCACTTGGAGCTTTTAATTACAAATAAATAACAATAAACCTTTAGTTTGGTTTATTATGTGTCTGTGAAATTTCCTGCCTTAAGGTTGCAAGCAATACTTAAACACAGGGGCATACAGTGACTTTTACAGAAAGGCAAACTTAGCAGTTGATATTACACATCAGTGTGATTTGCTTGTTTCACATGCATCTATGCATATATTTAAGTGGAAGTTATACACATTATCCACAATGCACATTAATCAGAAGAGGCCTCAGGTTTGTCTGTTTCCCATCATGAAAGGCTGGAACTGTAAAACCTGAGAAAATAAAGGAAACTTGTAGTCAAGCTAGACTCCAGAGAAAACAGCTATCTGCAGCCACCAGATGACAGTAATTTACAGGATGTATGCAAACAGGGAACATAAGAATCTGTATGTGACAGAATGCTCTGGAAGTAGAGAGATGCCTTTTTCTTTGGCATGTTTAAATTGATGTATATTTTTGGATTTCACCGGACAAGCATTGCTTGTTTTGCTTGCCCTAATGGAACGCTCATGCCTAAACATCAAACATGTACTTCATTTGTCTCAATGAGAGGACACACATATGGAAAGTGTTTTTGCTCAATTAGCAGGCGTCTCTTCCCTGCTCTAGTTGTAATCATCACAATGAGAAATGATAATGGAACTTGACAGATTGTTGGATGCCGTGTTTGAATCTGATTCAGACTAACTCACCATGCATATACAACGAGCTGTACGCCTGCCATCAAAGACAGAGCAGCCAATCACATGCCAGAATTGTGTTGACTCATCTGTATTGATACTGTGTGAGAATGTCATGCCTGTTTCACTTGAAAAGGACAGGCTCCTATCTGCTTTTAGCACATTGCTATGACTCTTGTGCTATATGTTGCAACGGAAGAGATAAGAACAACTCCCACAATAGTTCAGAGCTTCTGTAGCTGACAAGTCCTTGTAACTTGGTCTGGCTATCTAAAATTAAGGGGTAAAATTCCACACTGGCTTGTCATCATCGTTTATCTAGAACAGAAGGGCATCACTCTGAGCAAGGTCCTGGAGCTCTGCGTAGCTGCAGACATCAGTGACTTGGTAAAAGCACAGCTGTGAGTCAGAGGTGTGATGTCAGCATAAAGTGCCATATGGAGCGAGGGAGAAGAGCATGTCCCCGAGCCGCTGAAGTAAACGAGGAAAAATAAGCTCATTAATGGAGTAAATAAAGTCTCCAATGACAGCAGCTAATGGGTTAATGTAATTTTATTATGCTAATAAATCTCAAAGGGATCCTATGCTGTACATGTATACCGCTGATAATGACTCACCGGAATGGATTTGAGAATTAGACCAAAAGAACGAGATGCCGATATTACTTTGCATTCTAAGTGCCTCACTGACTTGGATTCATCTGTATGGATTTCCTGTGCAGTTTTCCTCCAGACAACAAATTACTGTAACGTGGCGAGATTTCATTAGTTTCATTATAAATGGTGATAGTGAACAAAAATCAATGATGTAAGCCTCGGTCAGCTTATTTATGACACAAAGTGGGATCAAGTTACATTCCAGGGGAGTATACTGTGATATGAATAAACAGTTGTCTGTGCTCACATGTGAATACCAAGTTTTATTTCATGAGATTAGCGTAGACTATGTCCTTTCAAACATCAGTCGGACTATCTTCACTTTACCAAAAAATTGAACAGCCTTAAAAAATGTTTCTTAGTCATCGAACATTCATAATATTTTGTACTTATTTGCACATATAAAATGTCGAGAATAAGAAAATGGAGACTGTGCAGTCATCCCGTGTGCATGCATATGTTGCTGAATATACAGCTCCCAGTATGAATGGCAAATGCAGGCACACAACTTTAATTAACATGAATTAACATAATGGAATTGCCTCAGAAACTCCGTAATCCTCTGGACCAAAGTGACGGCTAAACAGAGAAGCACTGAGACAAGACTCAAAGCTGTTGGGAGAAAGCGAGAGAGAGGAAAAAGTGGTATTATTATGGCCTCTCAAAAAAAAAGGAAAAAAAAGGGAGAGAGCTGTATGGAAGGAGATCGTGAAGCAGTTTAGTGCCAGCGCATCCTCCCAGAGAGGAAGAAAGGTAAAAGAAAGTGGTTTGATTTAGAAGTGCTCAGTAAATGGTGCATTGCAGCCGAAAGGAAAGAGAAAGGATGCGAGGGTCTGAGGAGAAGACCGTGGGCGTGCTCTCCCAAACTGCTGCCTCATTGGGGACGTGTCAGTTCCTGGCAGTGATCCAGTTGAGGACCGTGGCATTACGTTTAGTGCTGAAGCTATACAGCTGCTGAGCTGACTGCTGCAGAGGGATGGGCCTTTACTCGATTGTGGGTTCACTCCTCTATTCTCATTTTCTTCTTGCTACATCGGAGACTCTTAAGCTTTTATGGCCTAATTGGAGCCAAACACCATCATCAGCCTATTAAGTTAAATGTATTGTCGTTAGTTTTGTATCACACTTAAACACATAAGGACCTACATTAGGTGAGGTATAAATATTTAAAACTATGAGGTGACACTCATGATTGTGTGATTTGGATGAACAGTATGTCTGTGGAGTGACGGAGAGTTGTTTATACAGAGTAATATGGTTTCCTAATATAGAGCCTCTGTTTCTTTGACCTGCTGGTTGGGGGCTGCTCAAAGCACACATGAAGTTTATTCAAGGATTTGCCATCCTATGATGTCAAATACTGCCCTTCTGTCAAATGCAGAGTTATGACTTTCAGTTTGCTGATCTTTAAAACAGAACCATTATTTCCAGGCATGGCCAGTGCATGAAATTAACCAGAGTACGATGTTGGAGGCATGATGGGAACTGAGAATCTGGGAACTTCCACTTGGGACACCTTGCGTGGATGTGTAAGGTGTAGATGGCTTTGAAGCAGCTGTGTCTGTGCTCTAGGATGACAGTGGGCTGGTTTATTTGGTCAAATATTGAATTTTGAGGCAGAAAAGACAAAAGATTTTCTTAACTTGTACTTATTGGTGTCCTCTCTAAAATAGGGATTATATATAGGGGTTGATCAAAGGCAGAGGAAAACAAAGATTATTCCTTAAACCAGATTTTACAGCAAAATTTAATTTATTTCTGAAGAACAAAGTTTTGCCAAAATTGGCAAATCATCAGTGAATGTCCTTAATAACTCTAAAGTAGTCCAGACCGAGGTCATAGGAAGAAAAAGAATACTGTGGGAAAGAAGCCAATATTCAGAGAATAAAGTTAGAATTTGACTGTTAGACTATTTGCATGGAGACAAACTCAGTCAGTCCTCCAGCCTAAACTGAGATGTTGCTACACAAACAAGCTTGATTAAATGAACAGTGCAATTCTTTGTTATGCAGTCATGGCTGGAATATCAAAGTTTTGCTGTGTAGGTGGACACGCTGATGATCATGTTACAAACAAAAGAACATCAAAACAAATTGTGCAGAAAATATGTTTGAAGTCCACAATGGCAGTCTGAGGTTCGTGGATTGAACAGCCCTCACATTCACCTGGGTCTTGTTTATCCCCGGCTGATGAGAAGTGAAGCGGTGTCACTCTCACTTCCGTGCACAAACTGTCTGAAGTACTTGAGTATAATTGCCAATAAACAGCACCTTGTGAAATGGACTGAATTCATTTTTCTTGCCTCTTCAACCATTGTCCTCTGGCCTCTCCTTATTTCTCCATCTGAAGAACTCATCCACTCTCGTTTCAGCAGCTTTTCTGCTTTATCTCATGGATTACATGCTGCTGCATAACCTCAAAACCATGTCCTTCATCAGATCTCTGTCTTACAGTTTTAAAGTTTGACAGTGTGCACTTTGGTTCCTGGAAAAATTCCAAAGTAGGGTAAAATTTCCTTCAGTAAAAATGACTCTTTTCAAATGTGTGAGTAAGATCATTATGAATGCACTTTTAACATAAAAATACACTAAATAAATGAATAAAAATGTCCCTTCCAGAAAAAAACGAAGAACTCTGTGACATGAGAATAGATTTTGACATTTTTGGGAGCGGCAGCAATTCTGTAAGAATCTCTTAACCACAGTGCCGGATTTGTCTTCTGTGTGTTTGCGTGTGTGGCACTTATTATTTCTGGAAGTTGTTGATAATTACCATCAGCGCTCCAGGGAGGGTGATTATTTCATCACAATTTTATTGTAATAAAAACAGCATTTTTGAAAAAAAAAAAAAGCGTTCACTGTAATTTGCTATTGTTATGCAAAATCTTCTCCCAAATGTGTCTGTGTGCATTTTGCTTACTGCAAATACTGAGCCCTGTGGAAAACACACAGATGGGAGATTTTTTGTGTTTGTTTGTAATATTTCTTACATAAATTAGGCTCTCAAGCAAATAAACCTGCCATGGGAAGAAAAAGATGCTACTTAGTTATTAAATACAGAATCTCTCAGTATTTTTCCTATAAAGTGGAACAATGCAATGTGTTCAGTTTTTAAAATACATATAAGTACAGTTATTATAGATGTGGCAATACTAGTGGAAAGCAACATCTGGAAGAAGGAACATAAGATCAGGGGCTGAAGCACCAGCTATAAAAACAAGAAAATACACAAATAAATTTGTAAAAAATGTGTTTAAAAAATTAAAAATAACCAACTTCACTCAACTGAATTCAGATTTGTTTTATACCCAAATCTGACCCAGAACACTAAAACTTTTTTTTTTCTGTTTAGGGAATGCAAGTAAAAAACTGAAATTTGGCACATGTATCAGAAAATATTGAACTATAATAGCTATACATTTGGTTTATTATTTTATGACTTATATGGTGTAAAATGGGGTCTAGGGTTATGGTCATCTTTTTACCCCTTCTTAAACTGTGTGAAAAAACTACTGTGGTAACAATGATGTATCATTTCATGCTATCAGGCTGATTGTGAAAGCTAATTAGTACTCTGACATGCTCAGAGTAGCACCAATCACTGGGAAAAAATTAGATGATGTTTAGCTAGTTAGCTAGCTTACATAAATTATTGTTTGTTTTCTACTATGACTAAAAGTAAACACAGTAATTAGCCACCCTGCCATTTTGCTAACTGCAATAGGGATACTGACTGAGCTAATCACCCTGCATATTCATCTGCACATGCACATTTGTTTGCATGTTTAAGAATGTGCAGGGTTGTTTACCGTGGAGGTGGAACATGCAAAGTTAGGAGCCATATTAACAGGGAAAAGGGGCTGTAATAAACTAGAATTATCCTTTAAGTCGGGTCTTTCAGTTGAATGATTTTCAACTACCGGCAGCCCTGATGTTGCACAGTGAGACTGATCATGTCGAGTACCAGCGGATTACATGCATGCATCATTTCCTTCTAATCCCCTGTGCATATTGAGAACTGTAGCGACTGCTACAGAGGAATAATTACAGAATCCAAAAACTCTGAACTGCTTTTGCTGAAAAATGTAGATGCAAGTTATATCAGAAACAGTGTCTCCTTTAATGATACTCCTTTCCTCCTCCTCCTCCTTTCATGGTTTCTTTTAATGGCAACATTTTACTGGGGGAGAGCTAGTTAAAATCAGTATTATAGTATAAATAGCTTTCTCTATAAAATCTATGTTTTTCATTATGAATATTTCTATTCATGGCAGCTCAAATTGGAGCAAGCAGTGTCTTTCTTGAAAGCAGCAGCAGCAGTATATTTTTATGTTGGTCTTAACTAACTAGGTGCATTCCCTTAGGTCTTAAAGGAAGACTTTGGTGTGATAAGAAAAAGTGCAGAAGAGACACTTGCACTGCAGAAGTTGGAGCGATAACTTTTTCCTGCAGAGAAATAAAGGATTTCATAAATTAGAGCACAATGAAGCTGCTTCGTGCGCATGCACCTCCTTAAAAGACTTGCCTGTGGGATAAACGAGAAGGGAGCAAGTTTTTTTTTTTGTTTTCTACATCTCTGACAGCTACAACTGCTCTAACAAGCAGAGTTGTTTACCAGCCCCGAGGAAGGCCTTCTCAAAACATAGGAAGGACAATTTTGGTCCCAAAGCTTGGCCTGTGAGCACATGCTTGACTGTGAGGTGTCTGATGTAGCGTATCAAATACAGGCAAGGCCCTGGGGGACTGGAATCGGCATGCTGCCACTTTAGGCACCTGTCCAAATGCCTGGCACACACTCAGATAGTTTAGAGGTGCTCCTCACTTGAAAGGAGATGATAACTGGTGCCAAGAAGCAACCTGCAACAGAGATGAAAACGCCAACACACTCAGTGAGATTCAGCCTGTATGTGACATAAAGCTGGGGAGGGGTGGCGAGTTGGTGAGAAACCCCTAGAAATCACAAGCAGAACAAGTCTCATCACTTAGTGTGACTGTTTGCTTTGGATCCATGTAAGCTTACATGCACCGCTTTCATGTTTCTCCACTCTAATAGATGTTCACTGTCTAAGTCTGGACTGAACAGAGTTCTCCCTTTTGATAATCTGCCAGCTGAAGTGTGTCAAAAACAAACAAAAATAGCTTCTCATACAAAAGCAACAAATTCTGAAAAGTGAAGTCAATGCAGAGTACCAAAACCTGCAGTTCCTCTAAAGACCACTAGAGGTGGGCTTCAAAGGCAAGTCAATTCCATCTTTACAGGATTTGAAAAATATGTTTACAGCCATTTATGGAGGTGGATTTTTGAACCCCCCGCCGCCATTTTACACACTCCTTGCCAGTGTGTTAGTTTGACCTGTACTATCAAACTCAAGAAAAGTGAATACAACTTTTATTTTCATGAAGTTTATGCTTATGCTATGTGTCTCAGGATCACAGCCCAGACTTGCTTGCCAGCAACTTCCAGCTAAAACTAACACCAGCCAGATAAGCCACAACAGTCTCCCACCTGCCAGCTCCATGCACATCTTCTCTGCCTGCCCCGTATACCAGCCAATAAAACTCCAATGATCTCTCAACTTAGCCCTTGCCTCCAACTTTTTTTTGCAGCATTTCAGGCCAAGGTCTACTCCAAAATTCAATAATTTGAAATAAAACTTATCTTGCTTGCTACCTCACTGCCTGTGCTTTACTTGTGGTTCCCTTAGTCAGTGAGATACAAAGAACTGACCTAAAAAGAAAACTATTTACATTAATACAACACATTTACTCTGATAAATGTGTTGCATTACATAGTTAGATAATAGTACATGATTATCACTTTTAAAATGTTTTCTCTTAGTTTTAATATCAGCAAGAAGCAGCAATGCAATTACAGAATCTCTTGTAAATAAAGAATGATGTCTCAGGAAACGGGTAAGAGGGAGGATTGGAGATTCTTCCAGATAGTAAAGGAGAAATGCAAAGTGCCCAAGATGAGATTAAAAAAAGGTTTTGTAATATTTGCAAACTGACTCTGAAACCTTACTTGTTGGTATCATGAGCAGGAGATTTACATGGGCTACTGACAAGCAGGTGAGGCTCCCACGGAGAGAGATTCAGCAGAGAGTGGGCAGACTGGTGTTTTTCAGTTTAGCCATTTTCTTTATTAGTGCAGTGACTGAAGTGGCCAGAGGGCTCAGGTAAGGGAAAGCATCTGTGAAACTCCTTAAGGTAACAGGAATATGAGAACACACATGCAACTGGAGAAAAGGAAATCAAGGTTACAGGATGAAAAGCATGAGAACACGTATGAGACATAGGAGACCCAATTCCAACCATAATGACAGCAATGACCTCATGATGAGTAGAAGCACAAGCCATTGAGGTAATGTAGAACAGGTGCAGGGGAGAAAACCAAGAAAAAAACACTGGACCAGTGAGGAAAACCCCAAATCAACAACTCTTTCTCAGAGTGAGAGAAACAAAAACTACAGAAAGAGAAGAGAGAATCCCAAACCTGCCAGGACCCCAACTTACAAAGCCCAGTAGTCAAAGTTTTTTAGACTGTCTATAGTACTTTTTTTGGAACAAATAATTGTAGTTAGTGGAAACTGGGCACCTTCAGTGTAAATGAAGATGTGCAACATGTCCTGCTGATTACAAATATTCTCTGGAAATAATCAGAAGTATATTTGAGGAGTGTGTGATCCTGTCTTATTATATTGAGGTCCAATGGAGAGTTTATGCTTATTAACTCTGTGTGCAATCTAGCCCAAAAGAGAAAAAAAGAGGCAAAAATCATATATTTTGATAGCATATGGTTACTGTTATTAGTATGATGACAGACCTCATGGAGATAAAGTAAATAAATAATGTTATTCGCTCGACTTACAACTCACATTTGTAGACCACCTGTGCCACTGGCTTGGTCATCTGTTCCGAAGTAAGACTTATGATATGATATGATATGAATATGATTGACAATTTGTCAGGTTGAAATTTTGGGAAATCATAACAAAAAAGATGTTGACTTTGATTTTAGCAGCTAATGCATAAATATGCATGAATCTGTCGAACTTTGTGTAGCAGCATAAATAAAAAGGAGGAATAATGAATGTTAATACTTTAAACATAAAAGTGGGACTCATAATATTTAGAATTCAGACAGCCCGCGGAAGCTTTGAACCCCAAATCAAAACGCCCATAGAAACTTGTGCTTCCTCTTTAAGTGCCGGTATCACTGTGTGTGGTCTGTGAGAACGTTGCCTTGGTTTCCTTTGCATGCCGCCATCAACTCCCTGGTGTCCAAAAACCGCTCAAGTCCTGCATGTGACACTTTTAAAATGGGTAGAATCTGAACTTCAAAATAATGAAAAATACAAAATAAAATAAAAAATACCATGTTACATGAAAAGCACATGAAAGTGCATTGTCACATTTCTTTTCATGTTCGAGTAAAGAAAAAAGAAATTCCTGTAAAGTGGTTTTGAAGAGGAGACAAATTCAGCCTGGGTGTCTATTGTCTTGTGTAGTCTTGAAGATGAGTGGATGACGGGATGGGTGCAGTTTTCTCTGTGGTGGGGTCGGGTGGGCTGCCCCGGGCTCTGTGGGGCTGGGCGGCACTGCTAAACTAACACTACCTGGGTCTGGGTGCAGTTTCCCCTTCCAGGGGCAAGGGTACCTAGACCTGGGGTATAGAGTGCATTTGGGGAGTGTGATTGTGTGTACAGTGTCTATTTATGTCTGTCTCCACATTGGGTGAGTGCTGAGTAATTGCATATAAGAGCATGAGGGTGGGAATGGATGTTTGTATCTGTGTGCGCCTGTTTGTCTGTGTCCATATGTCATGTCTCTCTTGAGACATCTCAGGCCCTCCGAGGCATTGAGGCCTATCTCCCCCCACCACTCCCCATGCCAGTGGCAGACGCCCTCAGACATCAGTGCGTTGGTGGTTCTTTGTGTCCGGGGATGGGCGTCCAGGTACGCACCGGCTCACTCCTTGGTGGCTGCTTGTCGGGGCCTGGAGCCTGGGGCTCGCCCGGGCCCCTTTGGGGGTGGGGGCGCCCTCAGCCTCTCGGCTTGGGGCTTGGTCCACTCTGGCACAGCTGGCTGCTGGCGGAGCTCACGTGCACGTCACTGCAAGCCCCCCTGGCTTCTGCTCCACGGCTGCTGAGTGACCCCTCCTCAGCTCTTTCTGGGAGAGTGGCACGGTTGCCCCTCTGTTGGTCTTCCTTGGTCTTTTGTGCTCTGAGGGCCTCTGGATGTCCGGAGCCTGGATCTCCTTCATACCCTGGAGGATGGGGCTATGACTCCCCACACCCTCTAACACATCATTACATGAAGTGCGCTTGCACACACGGGTGCTCACAGACACAAACTACACCCTTTTTGGCTCCTACCTCAAAGCACACAGTGTGCTGTCGATCTTACGTGCTGCACAATAATATTCAATATTTAGTATTTACTGTTATATTCTGTTGGGATGAAATATTATTTATGTTACTATTCATAGTCCTTGTTATTACTGTTGCATCACTGATGATTTATCATTATTATCATTTCATTGACACAGTTATTGAAACTGTTGATGTTATATTAAAGTCTGTATTTCAGGTGTTAGCATAGGCACATAATCTTTCATTGCAGGTGCAACTGTAATCATGTTATACACATATAAGCTAGGTCAAGTTAATTAATGGTTTGAAGCTACAGCCGGCGCGAGTTCGACTGATCTATGGAGCAAAAGTTCACGTTGAAAGAATTGCCTACATGTTTACAGTATAATTTACCACATATTGCCTGTGTGCATTCAGCAGCCTGCTGTACTGAAGTTTGCCTGGTAACAGATGACGTAGAGAGGGGTCATGCACTAAGGTTAACAACACAGACACATAGTCTGCCTGAGTGAACTGACTGCAAATGTTGTGTACCTGCATACGTGACAGTTTAGTTCTGATAAGCCCTGAAGAGTGTAATAACAGGAAGCATCTGGAGGAACAAAGGAAGTAGCTGTTCTTTTTTAGAATATCTCCTGAGATAGAATTACTGGAACATGCATGTTGTTTTTCATCTGCGGTGACGCGAGTTACTGGTCATCATAAGTATAAATATCACACCCACCTATTGTTCGGGGGAGATCGAGGCTGATGTTTTGCAGAGCCCATCTTCACCACGTATATGTGTTTTAATAAAATCATTTGTGTTGACCCACTATGGACTTCCAGTCGTATGTCTCTTCTCAAATTCGAACCATAACAATTCACACACATCATCGCAATGATGTTGTTTATTATACTGCTCTTTTTTTTTTTGCTTGTTTTCTCTTTTTTCTTTCTCAACAGGTGATCCAGGTGATTGCTATATCGTTAGCTTCATAGCATAAGTGCCTAAGTCATTTTTTGGTCAAATTGCATGTGATATTTAAAAATATGCTTCTAAATTTTAGAAAATTAGTTTTTTCTTGTTTTCCGAAAACACAAAAAAATGACTTAGGCACTTATGCTATGAAGCTAACGATATGTATTTTTTATCTGTTTGTTTTGTTGTTTTGTTGTTTTTTGCCCTTTGTCACCGTTCCTCTTCCCCGCTGTTTTTCTTTCCCTCTTTCTTTCTTCCCTTTCTTTCCCCCAATCATGTCTGTCCCGCGTGTAGCAAGTGAAAATAAAATAAAATACACAATGAAAGCAAAGGTGAATCAAATAGACCAATACGGCAAGGCTGGGATGGTCCATTTGATAAAGTAAATCCGTTGGGCATCTTTCTTTGCCTTTAGACAATAATTCTGATGGCAAAAGAACCAAACGGGACAGGTGGGGGAAAAAAAAAAAGAGGAGACAAATTGCATGTTATAAAACTCACCGCCACACCAAAGATAAGCCAGGATTTCCTCCATGAGTTCATGTGCAGAGACGCCAGGTGGAAAATGAAATCACTTCAGTTGAATCTACCATGGCAATCTGATGGCCATGCTGTATTCAGTCTCTGAGACAAAGTGACAGGATCACACAGGGGTGACTGTGAGCCAGCCTGAAAAGGACATAATCTTGTCTTTTCAAACATTTTAAAGTTAGGTTTAGCATGATGAGCACATTTTTTTTTTACTATATTTATGTAGTAAATGAATGCTTTATGTTTGATTAATTGTACTGTACTACTTGTTGGACAAATCAATTTAATGAGCATAAACACAACTAACTGTAAGTCAGTAAGAGATTCACTTTGAATCCAGCTGTGTTGAGCCAAATCTAGCAGTTTTTTCACATGGAGTTTAGGATTTGGTTAACTGCACCAACTGCATGGAATACTGGCCCACGGTAGGGCTCCCAAATGTGAGCCAAATTGGGAGAACTTTGGCAAACACTCCACAAGCCAAAGTGCCAAAGCTGTATACTTGACATTTGGCAGTCAGGAGTAGATCACTGAAGGGCCAACTGTACTCGAGTTGCCTATAGCTTATTAGTTAGAGGCAACTTCAATGATTGGATGAAGGCAGAGACAGACATTAAAGCAATTAAAGCATCAATCAATAGAGCTTTAATGAAATAAAGCTTTGAGGGTTCACAGCCTGCCTCTGACAAGTGTTACCATCTTGACAGACTTGAACATGTGTGTGTAACAGAATCCCAAACTACTACTTTCAAGCCTGTAGCAGACAGAAAAATATGTGAGAAAGATTTACATTTAGAGCCATATTTACTGGACTTTGCTATATTTGCTTAAAAACATATTTGCTTTACAGCCTCCATTGCACACCAGACCACAGAATCCAGAGTTAGATATTCATAGTTTTAGTGAAATATCCTATAATGGAGTTATAATTTAATTTTTCTCACAGTTAGCCATTTTATTTTGTTACAACTAAAAAGCTTTTGATAGAAAAATTGCCCTGAGCTTAATCACTCTAACTAGGCCCCTTTAGCAGGCACTGTCTGCATTTCTGACTGATTGACCTTCCTTGTGCACCTGCCTTTAATCAAACACTGATTATGATTAGCACCCGGCTGCTTGCCAATGAACAGGTGAAAAGAAGAGATTAGTCTGAGAAAATATAATAACCAAACATGGAGGACCTCTCATTTTAAACTCAGAGCTGACATGCTGAAGACAAACTATTGTATAATTCCCTAAAGTCTGTATGTAAAACATGCCCTTAGCCAACCTGATACCACGCTTTGCTTTGAGAACAATGAAGTTAAGACTTAAACTCTACTTAAAGTAGTGACCTGAGAATCATGAGGTAGAGCCATCTAAGTCATATCCTATTTAATCTTCCATTTTTATGCTAATGAGGGGTATCACCTATAATCTTCTATATATTTAGTAAACTTCATCTATGACGAAACTGAAGTCAACAATAAGTGACTGTCCCTGCTGGCAATTAGAATAAAATGAGGTTTAAGAACACTTTCTCCCTGGGTTTTCAAACCTGCACAGTATCCATCTTTTTTATACAGTTTGTGTTTGTCTATTGATGCCTGATGCTGAATGTCTGGATATTCAGTTTTTCTAATTGTGTAAAGAATAAATATGGCCCGAGTGAGGGGCTGGAGGAAGGGCTCTATGTTAAAGTGTTGTCTGCTTTGAAGCAAATGCTGGATATTTTACTATTATGATGTGTTGCAGTTAATGCATCAGAGCAAATAATACCTTTGTGTATAATTTGACTGACTAAGGGAACCACAAGAAGAGATAGTAGTGCAATAGTAAGCAAGATAGCTTTTATTTCACATTATTGAATCTTAGAATGAAGCTTGGCCTGAAATGGTTCAGGGAAGGTTGGAGGCAAGGGCTGAGTTGAGGGAGCCAGGGTGTAGAACTGGCTGATAGATGCAGTGTGGTAAGCAGGGCGAGCGGGGAAGCTGAGCATGGAGTTGGCAGACAAAGCGCTGAGATGACTGAGCTGGGTGGTGTTAAGTTTAGCTAGAAGTTGCTGGCACTGAGGGGTGAGCTGCGATCCTGAGACACAATGTAGAGCAGAGTTTTTGAGCAATAAACTTAACAGAAAAGAAAAATAATAAAATGGATTCATGATTCGAAAGCTGGCAAAAGAACACAGTGTGCTGTACACATCAAACCAACAGCAGGCAAGAAGTGGAAAAAAAAAGCTAGAGTGGATATGCAGCAGGGGCTGATGTGTGGATGGACATTAGGCTTGCAGGCTGACTAGCACAAGGAAATGTTTCCCCAGGCAGTCTTTTTATACCTGCTTTATTTTTTCCACTGAACAATGGTTTATACACATTTCTATGAGGATAAGAATCCACCCATTTGTATTCACAGTTGCCATTGGGCCTCTGTAATTTGCGTTAATGGAATTATTCTTTCTCAAATCTCCCCCCTATATTTTCAATATCTGAAGACCTGAATAACATGAAACCTCAACCCAAAAATTCCTAGTACACCACACTCTAGTGCCACAGATAATATCCTCCTTATTTCTTTTAATCTTAGAGTCTCAGTTTTAATAATCATCCAGCATGGAAACACGTTTCAGTAAAAGGGATGAGAGAATGTTATTCTTGATGACATGTCTAATGAATCCCTGACTCGAGACAATAGCAGCTCATGTACAAGATTAGGTCCTTCAGTTTAGGGCTAGGATCTGTTCTAGCATGGATGAGTCATACAGCAAATGCAATAATCTTGCAGCAGCTCCTCGATGTGTGATTTGGTCTTGCCCTCCACTTTCCAGTTCGTGCTTCATTGGAAATCCCTGAGCCCACTGGATGACTAATATATTTCACTTTCGTCTTTACAAGGAAACCAAATATTTAGTTCAATCCTTAGTTCAGTTCTGAACTAAGGATTTTTTAATTAATTTTTTAACTTCAGTTCATAACTGAAAAAGTCTCTTGGATTAGAGGTGAAACATCTGTACAAAAATTTTGTTATCACAATAAACTAGCAAATGTAAAACTTACATTATTTGCAAATGTGGAATCAGTTGCAGTAGTTGTAAATAACATTCTCACCAGTCAATGCTACAAAGGAAATTGTAACCAGCCCCACACAGAATGGCCACCAATTACAAAAAATAGCAAGAAAGTACACCACAAAATTAAACAGCTGTGATGGTGGAAAATATCAAAACTGTATATAGAAAGACAGATGGATAGATACAGTAGTAAAAATAATAATAAAAAAAACTGTCTATAAAAACAATAAAAGAATAAAATCCCACACTTGTCTTTCTATTGCACATTCCCCTTCTGCTGCTCTGAGAGCAGCAACCTTATAGTGCCATCACCCCCCTAGGAAAACAAACAAAAAACTGTACTTAAGCCTGTTTGCCCCTGTTGTAGGAGCTCAGATAGTGAGTGGCTTGGGTGAGTTGGGTCCTTGATGGTGATAACCTTCTGACTTGCATTATTTTATGCTGTAGTCCAGCTTCTGTACCACACACACATACAGTAAGTGAGCATGCTCTCGTTATAGGAGCGATAGAAGGCCACTAGTATCTCCTGAGAAATATGATTTTTCCAGATTAATCTCACGAAGTACAGACTCTGCTGTCCCTTCTTCGTCACCTCTGTAGCATTGGGACTCTAGGTCAAGTCCTCCACCACCTGTACCACTAGGAACTGCAAGGAAAAAAAGTCTTCATGGGTTATCACTGATGAAGAATTGCTGTATGCTTGTCCTATTCATCCTGAAATCTATTACCAACTCCTTGGTGTTGGAGATGTTTAGAGCTAGGTTATTGTCCTTGCACCACATAGAAAGCTGCTTCACCTCATCTCTATAGACTGACTCATCCTGTCTAGAGATAAGTCCATCCAGTGTCATGTAATCTGCAAACTTTATGATGGTGTTGTTAGGATGGGTGGAGGCATAATCATAGGTGTAGAGGGAGTAGAGTAGGGGGCTCGGCACGCAGCCTTGAGGGGAGTCGCTGATGACTGGGGAAGTGTTTAAGCTTACTCTAACTCTTTGGGATGGGCCAGTCAAGAAGTCGAGGATCCAGTGGCATGCAGGTGCTGAAAGACCCAGGTCTGTCAGCTTGGACATCAGTCTGTAAAGGAGGAGAGTATTAAAGGCTGAGCTATAATCCACGACAAGTATTCTCACAGAACACTCCTGCTGCTCTGGATGGGATGCAGCAGCACGGACAGCTATGGTGACAGCATCCTCTGTGGATCTGTTGGCTCTGTTGACAAACTGGTGTTTGTCCTGGGATAGTGGCAGGATGGCTTGGATGTGACTTCAAAATAGTTTTTCAAATCATTTCATAATGATGGGTATGAGTGCTACCGGACGATAATCCTTCAAACTTGTTGCACTGTGCTTAGATACTATATGTAAGCAGTAAAATAAGACTCAAATTGGAAATTAATCCCAGTTCAGTTCTTAAATTTTAATCTGAAATGATCCCTGTCTCTATAAGAAATTATCTGGAAACTGTTTGCTTGTTTTGAAGGATTGTTGGTTTCCTAGTTGGCAAGATGTTTGAAGATTAGCTGTAACCAAACTGCTAGACTTTCAGTTGTGCTATCAGGGATGAAAGGTTGGTGGCAGACCCTCGGTTAGATTAGTGTCTTCCTAATGGTGTACTATTTCCTTTTACATCTCTACAACATGGTTTCTCTTTAGCCTCATTCAGATGCAAGTTTTGTCCACTTTTTTTTGACCAATCAGTTTACCTGTGAGTCTGTTAACTTTATTATTTGCCTGAATTGTCTAGCATCAAGCATGCCCCTAACTAGGATTGTGAGGAAAAGGAAGAGAGCGGTGTAACTCTGGTCATGTATATAACCCTAAATGTCTGTCACAAGAGGTTAGGGTTAAATTTGTGTTTTCCATCTGTCTTACAGAAATATACACCAACACGTAATATTATTACTATTGTTTTGCATCTTTTTTGGGGGGGTGGGGGGTATTTTGCTATAGTAACAGTAATGTTAAAATCTGTGGTACATCTAACAAGTTAAGAATATTTTAATTGTGTATCCTGTGTAGATATGTAGTTAAACACCACCATATTGCTTTATTTATTTATTAGCTGCACATTAGAGATCACAACAGATAAAATATAGAGCATGGCCTCTTGCAAATCAGAACCTTTTAGCTGACTCCAAGACCAGGTGCATGAGTGGCAGTGATGATAACCTCAACAGCTTTCGTGTCAGGCAGTCTATCCTCTTCAGACTAGCCACTTCAATCACTGGGCTTTCACTCTCAAGGAGCAGTGGGATGGTCTAGATCACGGCTAACAGCCTACTCCTTTGGAAAAAGTGAGCAGGCTTTAGAGCACAGGTTTCTGGATGACTAAGCTGTGACGAAAATCAGCTCCCCACGTTGGGTGCCAACTGGAGGCTGCAGAAAGACCCTCTGCTGGTTGTTAAGTGCTCTCTCTGGAGAAGGAGTGAAGGTGGATCGCAACTCCAGGGTGCTGATGTGCCTGGAGCCCTGCCGGTTTTTAGTCCTGAATATGAGCCACGTGGGACCTGAATGCTGATCGGTATGCAGGTGATGCATGAGCTGAGCATTACAGAGAAAGTGTGTGTGTGTGTGTGTGTGTGTGTGTGTGTGTGTGTGTGTGTGTGTGTGTGTGTGTGTGAGTGAGAGAGAGAGAGAGAGAAGAGGTGATGAAGCAAGGAGAACATTGCTCCATCATACCCCAGCACGTGCATCAAGACAGCAACGGGGAGCCTGAAACAACTGTGAGGGAAATCAAAGAATAAGGAAAATAGCAGATAGTCTGCAAGAAAGAGAAGAGAGAGGCATGGGATGAGAAACATAGTTTTCTATTGTTTAGTGCAGAACTTTGAAAAGGTAAGATAAAAAAAGAAAAACAAAAACGAAAATAAAATATTTAAAACATTTGGACTGCCTGCCATGACATGTTTAACAATCTAATTGTGATTGTTGTGTGTGCGCTTGCTGCCAGCTAATACATACAATAGATAAACTTTATTTATTGATTTATATGCATGCTTCTTTCACCATAACATACATGCATATAGATCAAATTAAATTTAGAACTGGTTTAACATAACAACTGAAGCTAGGTGGAAACGGCTATCATGTCTTTCTCTTAACCCCCCCCCCCCCGTGTTCTTATAAACTTAAATCTTTTATACATGGAAGTTGTTAGAAACTCCAGTTTAGCTTAAGTGAACTTTGGCCCACAAATATGTACCTATCTTGATGAGCTATGGATGCACAGTAAAAGACGCCATCGTCCAAGCACCTAAGACTGTAGGTCTTCTAATGGTAACATGAAGCTGCTCCAGAAGTGAGTCAATCTAACGCCTCCTTTAACTCCTTTTAGCTTAATCCACAGGAATTAAGTCAAGGGAGTTACAGTGGGGCGCTAAATGGAAGTTAAATCTTGTAACAAGATAATTGTTTCTTGTGAACATAAAATGTTATCAACTTTGCAACTTAATTGGATTTTGTTTTACTTACTAAAATGTGATCTTGATGTAATATATACATCAAAACTAATTGAAAATGTGAATTGAACCAGTGGTTACACTGATGCTTGTCTTACATGAATGCTGGTAGAAAATGTAACTACTTGATAACTGTATATGCAACTACTGTATATGAATTAAGTGACCTCTTTGGTAGGTCAGGTTTTTCCTTCTGGTAAGACAGCAGATATTAGAAGAAGTTCAGACAGGCAAAAAAACTCTTTTTAAATCTAGCTATTCTGGAGTTTCCAGTTATCTGGACAGTGAGCCAAACTCTGATCTAAAACTGATCTCGAGGATCTATTTTGTCTCTGTTTTACTAAGGAACAGATACCTACATGACCAAGAGATTTACTCTTGTTTTAGTGTTTGGTAGGGCAGATAATTACACAATCACATACATCCATCTGCCAAATGGCACTCACTACAAACTGGACACAGAAACATATTTTATTTCATGTGCATGCTTCATTACTTTAGTTTGCTTCTTTTAAGGGAATGTTTTGCATAACAGTTGGTTTCAGCGTAGCATCTGAACTGCAGCTGTTGTGTCTTTAATACACTTTAAAGAAAAAATAAAGAAAACATTTCTGCTATAACAGAAGTTCAGTCCCCATGCTGGTGTTGTTCCTAATTCTTCTAGAGGTTATACACAGGGCAAGACACACTGTAGGCAAGTTGTCTCTTGCAAGGTTTAATATAAGAGTATTTCATTATAAATTATGCTGCATTACCCAGTTTTTCTTTTTTAGCAATTTTTCATCATTGGTATAACCAGGATGGGCAAAATAATACACCATGTGATGCTATTCAGGATGTTTTCCCATTCCAAATGTTTTAAAACCTTTAAAAAAAAAACAGGAATGAAATAATGTATTTAACGAGACTGTCCTGCTCCAAGATGTGGCACATTTACCCAGCATGTTTTTAAAAGTAGGAAAATCCACAAAAACATTGTGAGAACATGCACCCTAACTACATACAAGGGTTTTACCTAGATTAAAATCCAGAGCCTTCTCTAAAACCATTTCAAGCTAAAAACTGACCATTAAAATGTTTACAAATAAAGGATCTATAACTCAACTGTTATGTTAGGCAGCAGATTGTGGACAGCACTCTCCGTTGCTGTAATTGTGGCATAACAGTGAATCATCCAGCACACTGCAGCAATGGACTGCTAGCATAGTCCGTATGTGCTGTGTGCATGGTGGTAGCCATGAGTACCATACACTTTGAATTTTAGCATGTAACTGTACAAGTGTTTAGCTGTAATATGTCTTTATTTGTTCATTTAATTTGTTTACATATGCAATTTTTCAATGCATGATGCTAGTTATGTCTTGTCCGAGATTCAAATAGCAGTTAGCATGAGGCAAGCTAGCTGCCTCTTTTTTTGTTTGTATATATCATTATGGCTATGACCTGAAATGAGTATCTTCTCTTTCCAAGAAAGTACATTGCCTTTGAAATATTTTCATAAAGTCACTTGACTGCACAGCAGCAAAAATCGAACTTGAACTTTTTCAAACTTTTAAGCACAACTAATAACCAAGGTCAAACAGCAGACCCAATATTCAGTTGAGGGAGGGGAGTGCTAAAGCCTGAAATGTCTGTTAATGCAACCTTAGACCTTCTAGTATTAATTGTACCTAATAAACTGTAAATTACGTTAGTCTTATAGCCATTTATCTTGTCCTGTTGTCAGTTATCGATTTGCCCATGCTCTTGTTTTCCATTATTTATAATTCTTTCACAAATCTATAGCTATATTAGGAGACACGAAAGCGCTAAAATATAATTGCAGCCCTGATTGCTGTGACGTGATGAAATGGCTCCATTAATGAATGTACTGAGGAGAATGTGGAAGACAAACTTGGAAGTAGTTTCTGCATATGACATCAAATTAAACATGCTGCTGCTTTTTAGGCACTTGAGTAACAGCTGGTCGCTCTCATTACTGTGTATGGAAAGATAAAGTGCAATAAGAAAACACTAATGTTTCTCCTTTACTTTAAATACTAAACAGCCTCTATTGCAGCATTGGTTACCTGTTCTAAGTAGGGCACATTAAATTGTGGTGATTGCCCATCGGTTATGGTATCTTTGATTTTGTACACACACACACACACACACACACACACACACACACACACACACACACACACACACACACACACACACACGATGCAAAGTAACCACATGTCAACTTCAGCTGTTCCAGTCTGGAATGAAATGAAGGAATGGATCAAACGGAGGGACTGAATGATGCACCTGGCCCATCAGACTATGCAGACACAGATGTGCCCCAAATACCTAATGCAAACCATTCCAGCATCATATTATCTAGAAAAACCCTCCTTAGCTTGGGTTTTCTTTTTTTTTTTCCCTCTCCCTTTTACTGCCTTCACCTCTTTCTCACATGCTGACAATCCTAAAAAACCCTAATCCTAAAAACACAAACTCAACTGACACTCATACAGGCACATAATATGACCAACTGTCACACCCACGCTCCCTCCAGTTCAAAAACCTATTGCAATTATCTGCCATCAGGAGCAATACAAGACCTTTAGGAAGTGATCCCTGTCTGAGAAGCACAACTGTGCCTGTGTGAGTCTGGAGACAGCTGTGAGTCCACATTATATTAACCCCTTTGCCAGTGTCAAGATGGGCTGCTGGCGAGTGAAGGCTTTCCCTATCTGAAGGGCCGGTTTTTTAATTGTTTATATCTAGCAGCTCCTGTGGAACAGCTGCTGCTTGACCCTGCAAACACACAAAAGCCTACACAGAGAACACCTTGTAGTTCAGCGGTCCCCAACCATTTTTGTGCCACGGACTGGTTTATGCCCGACAATATTTTCATGGACCGGCCTTTAAGGTGTCGCGGATAAATACAACAAAATAAAACTGGTACCGGCACCGAAAAAAAAAAAAATGTATTCATAACACACCTGAAAAGACCCAGGAAAACAGAGTAAACGATAAAAACGATAACAAAATAACGCTGAAAACCGATAAAAACCCTGAAAACCATACATTTCACACCTGAGCCTCAACTCTCGCGGCCCGGTACCAAACGACTCATGGACCGGTACCGGTCCGAGGCCCGGGGGTTGGGGACCGCTGTTGTAGTTAGTGTTCAATATTTGTTGATTTCTCACATTTTTCCACTTCACATGTCTTCACATGTCTTAGTCTATGATATAGTATACAAACACAATATTTATTTAGTAAGGAATGTTGTTCTGACATGACAAGAGGGAGGGAAGGAAAAGGAAAGAAAATCTGTCGTTACATAAGGTTAAGCTAAGGACTGTAAGGAAAGTTAGCAAATCACAAACTTAGAAGTCTATGAACAACACTTTGCAACCAACTTCCACCCAGATCCTCTTTATTTTTTAATCTTTAATTTTGATATGTCATATCCATTAACATCTATCCCTATATAAAGCAGGGATCTTTCTACTTGTTTGCTTTTCATGTCATACTAAGAGTCAAGACAGAAATTTTCTGCCTGGAATTGCAATCTTGTCATGCACGTTAAAGACCTCTATCAATAGCTAGAGGCTATCTTAAGAGTCATATTTCATTGCATGAAAGTATTATATCCACTTGAATTGGTTTATAACATAGTCCATCTGTATTAAGATATCAGGAAATGACCGTTGAAGTCTTCCAGCAGGAGAGATGACATCAAACAGCATCTTTCTGAGAAATAAAACATTATTTGTCCTCAACAGCGACAGGTTTTAAATTAGATTTAATTTAATTAATTTTAACGAGTGTTTCTAATGGTAGTGTTTCATTTTGTTTTTCTATTAAGGTATACAGTTTCTTTGGGATCAATGTCATGTTGACAAATTAATGCATTGCTAATCAGATGCTTCCCAGATGCTGTCTGACGGTACTTTTCTGTGTGCATAATTCCATCAATTTTGACAAGATTCCCAAAATCACTGACTGAAACACAGCCCCAAACCTGAGCCTCTGCTCTGTTTCACAGATTACTTTAAATGCTTCCTGTTGTTTAGAGTCATCACTCCATAAGACCCATTGCCACTTATTTTCAGTCCACTTCTTGTGTAATTTGGCAAACTCCAGCTTTTTCTCCCTGTTTCCCCTTCCTTAGGATTGGATTCTTGAGAGCTATTCTTTCATTGAAGCCAGCAGATGCATCTCTCAGGTATTGTGCCAGGTCTTTGCTGTATTTTTTCCTATTTCTTAAGGACATTACTCTTGGATACCATTAATCTGCTGTAGATAATTCTTTGAGGTCTGCCAATTCTTCTTTTGTGCCCCACTTGTCCAGTTTTCTCAGTTTTTTAAGGGAACACTGCTGAGATATGCCAAGGTTTCCAAACTGTGTCAAACTGCGCAATCTTTTTTGAAGCATTTTCTCCACATTGAACTAAAGAAATGGGAAAAATTACATGTTTTTGCCACACGCTGCGGTTAACAAAGTGCCTACAGATACAGTTTAAAATGATTTCCTTTTTAAGTTGTCTGGCATGTGCAGAATCGACATTGGCTCATCCCTTGAGTTTGGTGCCTTTTAAAAGCTTGGGTGAATGTCATTGTTAAGTGTTATAGGAAACAAAAAAAGCATTTCAGGTAAAAGGATTGAACTGAGAATGAGGAAAAAGTGTGCGGTGTCCCAAGAAAAAAAATTGAAAGACCTCCAGAAGTGAGCCACACTATAAAAATCATTCACAGATTTTTCACATTATCCGCAGTTATTTTCCAAATGACAAGGAACAAATCTTTAGATTTCTTTAGATTTGGGGGGCTCAACCCGGGGTAGCGGTCATGTCCGGTTAGGGGCTCTGTTGGCTCTCAGGTGACTGTTTCCTCGCGGCTGCGTGCAGCGGGACTAGGGGAGGGTCTGTGCTGACGGACGTGGGTTACTGACCTGGTAGCCTGGCTG
>NW_005187487.1:2172685-2181707 GCF_000239375.1 Pundamilia nyererei | reverse complement strand
GTTTTTGCCCTTCTCCCCCGTCCCTCTTCTCAGCTGTTTCTCTTTCCCTCTTTCTTTCTCCCCTTCTTTCCCCCAGTCAAGTCTGTCCCATGTTCAGTAAGTGAAAATAAAATAAACAATAAAAGGTTAATCAAATGGACCATTATGGCAAGGCTGGGATGGTCAATTTGGTAAAGTAAATCCGTTGGGCATCTTTCTTTGCCTTTAGACAACAATTCTAATGGCAAAAGAGCCAAACGGGACAGGCAAAAAAAAAAAGAAAAAAAAAAAAGATTTCTTTAGATTTCACAAACTTTAAATGGTAAATCCAATATGCTGGAAACACAGTGCACTTTTCAGGTTTACTTTTTATACCTTTGCCATGTACACAATCATCAGTAGACCTTAAAGAAATCGAACTTGAGCTTCCATATTTACTTCAAACTAGTTATTGTAATCAATAAACTTCCTTTGCAAAAAGCACTCTCATGACTGCCCATATGGAAAAGATATATAAAAATCTTATAAAGTTTGTATCTGTCTTTTGTGAAACTTGTATGAAAAGCATACAAGAGTAAAAACAGATATAAGATCCCTTTAAATATCATATAAATGAAACTTGTAGATTTTGGATACTTACTAAAACAATATATGAAAGTCATGAGAAAGTGGCCACTTTCATGAGTAAATCATATAAGCCTTATATGATTCACTATATGAAGTAGGCCACATCTTATGCAAGTCTTTTATAAGTTTTTACTATTTCTTTATGGGTGGGTTGCCTACTAAGGGGTATGCAGGCAACCAACTTCACTTTATAACTTCAGAATCTTAGATTTTATTTAGTATATATTATATATTAGGTATTTGCTAACTTTGAACATAGCTTTGAAGCTGCTTTAATGATTTTCAGGCTTGTTTTTTTTTTTTTGGTATCTGAGGGCAACCAAACAAGCTGTAAACACAACATTGACCTAGCATCATGTGTCATGGTCTGCGGTGGGTGGCTGGAATTTTCGTAAGGCTCCTGAACTTACCTGAGATCCGCCCCTGGGCAGGGCCAACTCCTCCAGCTCGTGCAAGCCTGGAGCCTATTTCAGGCAAGCAAGTCAGAGGGATTTAAGCCACACGTTGATGTTCATTCACTGCCAGTTCGTCATTAACCCATGTTGGTAACAGACCCTTATACGTCAAGTTCTTGCTGTGATTTAGCTTGTTAACAAGACTTTCTTGTGCTGCAGTTGCTGGATTCACCTTGGCTCACGCTCCACCTCTGGACTCAGGATACCAAGCAATCATTTTGAATAGTGATGGGCAGATGAAGCCCCATGAAGCACTGAAGCTTTTCATCCAATTGGTTCACCCCAACGCGAAGCTTCATGAAGCTTCATTTGCTCTAGCAGGACACCTACTGGACGTAAAAATAATAGCTGGTATGAATTTGAAGTGTGGCATTTTGCACACAGCCTGTAAATGTCAACAACAAAAGGAGTGTGTAAAACATGTATATTGTAGTGATGGCAGTATACTGTGTATATTTATAGTGGCAGTATGGAAAATGATTATTTGGAAATGCTTGAAATGGAAATGATCATTTACTGTGAGGTGAGGTGTGGTTGGGGTGTGGACAGTAGTTGTGCTTTTGTAACGTTGAGGTATGGACAGCTACACACTGAGGCGTCAGTCCTGCCTGTTCACATTTTATTCTGTAAAAACTAAATTTTCACTGCTTTTATGACCTTTTTAGTGGGGAGAAAATAGCTAGGATTTAATGATTTCACAAATCTTTTGAATCCTTTGTCCTCCACAATGCTAAATGGCTGGGAGTCCTCAATCACCATGCTGACCAGGTCTTCATCTATTTGAGATTGTTCTCCTGAGGAAAGACAATAAAGATAAAGCACAAATATAAATATCACACACGTAACTTATAACAGTTGTATAATATTGTTATATCATTTAGTAACATTACTGCATCCTATATTATCATGGCATTTGATGGCTCACCTGGTCTTGCTCCACAATCGGTGTCCCCCTTATTCTCATGCAAAGCTCTGTAGTGCCTAAGCATGGATGAGGTGTTGTTGTTATATCCCAGCTCCCTGGCACATAGCAAACACTTCACCTTGTACAAAAGTACAGACAGCTTAACATAAGTTTTATTGCACCAGTATTATGAAAATACATCTTCTGTAGAAATTTACATACCTTGTTGGGAGGAATAAGATCAAAATGTTCCCACACAGGGGAGGACATCCTCCTCTTCTTAGCTGGCTCCATTCTCTCCTGAGTTTCTCTCCTCACTCTCATAAACCTCCAAACTGTCTCCAAACTCTCACTAACCGCAACTCTCCATCAAACACCCACATTTTTGAATGAAGTCTGAGGGGTTTATATCGCTGTCATATCTTGCGGCAAAGTTCGAACCACTTCATGAACCAGTCACGTGGTACAGCCGGGCGGCGAGGCTTCGGACGTCATCATTTTCAGCTCCTCCCATAAATGAAGCAAGCCTCGATACGCGCTTCGCGGAAACGAGCGCGTTACTCGACACACGCTCCGAAGCCTCGATACAGAACGTCCCATCACTAATTTTGAAACTCTCTCTGTGCCTCACCTGCCTGCCCTCCTGCCATCACACTCCATCTGAAGCCCCGGATCTCAGGTCAGCCTTTCCACGCCACTCAGCCTCCCCTGGATTCTCTTCATCCCCCCTCTCAACACTCTGTCCCCTACTGCAATGTGACTATTCCCTGCTCAGCTCCACTCTGCATCTCAGGCCCCGTTCCCTCGCCCTAGACACGTTTCCCAGCCCACGCCGCGTCAAACTCCTGTCAACGTCTTATTGTGTTTTTTTTTTTTTGTCCTTGCTGCGTTTCTTGCACTTAAGCCTAATAAATAATTGTTACATCATCTGCTGTCTCTTCTCTGGGTTCCTGCACCTGAGTCCTGTTCAGTACAGGCCACTCGGCCTCGTGACATCATGTTTGAAGTTCACATAGTAAGCTTAGACACTGACCTTCTTTCCATTAGCTGTGTAATGCCACAGAGTGGGCTTCTCAAGGCATGCTGACAAAGGTTTCCTGCTGTGGATGGAAGCTACAGAGTTGTGGTCCCAGGACGACAAAACAAAGAGGTGAAAGATGCTAAAAAGCCTTTTAGAGCTAGGAAATGCTGCAGAGTTGGATAATAATTTTGAGTAGGCATGTTGCCATGACAGTCCTTGTCACATTAAACATAGTCCTTGACCCATTGGTAATTAAAGAATATGCATTAGTGGAGTTGTAATAAAAAAACAGCGAGGATCCAATCAATTGTTGGCTGTCATTTTTTTTACATTAATAGTTTTAGCACTGAGCTGAATAGATGATTGGGTGTTTTGTGGTTTTCGTGCTCGTTTTTGCCCCGCTGGGTTATGCATTGTGTTTCCCTGCGGCCCTACAATAAAGCTCTGAAGCCAGCGGTAATTTGGATGCTAACGATCAGCAACACTTTTATTTATCATCTGACCAACCTCCTGCCCTCCACCTTGCCAGCCACCTGCAGCGGTACACAAGCGGCACTTTCGCCTGCAACCAATCCCGATGATTTGTCAGCCATGTGCAGCCGAGTGAGGTCTAATCTCCTGTATCTGACATCTGACAACAGTGACTAAGTGCCCAAACACTGGTTATCGACTGTTTCCCCAGGGCAGCCGCCACTGATGAACTGGAAAAGGTAACAATGTTGTCCTCCAGGGTGAGCAGCTCTGGTCCACCCTCCCATCCACAGTTGCCACTGGTCACACTGGTGACTCAAAGAAAGTGGGCAACAAGTCATTTGTCATATTGCCCACTTGATCTTTTCATGATACATAATTAGCACACCCATATAATCCCTGAAGGGGAATTCCCCTGATTGCAAAAAAGAGAGACGGTGCTTCAAAGAGATTTATTTTAATATTCTTCAGTTACAAATGTGATGGTTTCCACATTTCGAATGAAAAGAACTGTTTTATTTTTATTCTGCAACTAAGAGGATATTTCCACATAAAGACTAAAAATTATTAAACCCTTGCGTTCCTCCTTTTGTCTGCTAGGTGGCAATGTGGCAATGTGGCCTGTGTGGGTGGGTGGGTGGGTGGGGGGGTGCTTTTAAGCAAAGAGGACCATCCTTGGTCAGTTAAAAAAAAGATTAGAGGGCTAATCCTGATTTAACAGGTGTTATTATCCTCCCTTTAGGCGAATCTGTTTCCTCTGAGTTTGTCTCATGAAACTGATGCATATAGTCCATAAAATTGTTGAATGATAAGTGGCCTTATTTAATTAGAGAACCTATAAAGCTTAAAAGGTGTTGCAATCTGGTTGAAACTAAAGCTGGACCACCTACGAGGACATTTTTACAGTGCTATATTTGTTCAAATAATTTAATTACAATAATCCCATTCTCTTTGGTAATGAAACTCTTTGAGCAGGGAGTGGATGGGATGCTGTGATTGCAGTGTAATTGAGAACAAATTGATTTTCTTCACCTTGCATTAGGCTGTATTGATTGACCACAGTTTTGTTGTTGGTTTCAAGGAAATCAAAGTGGTCAGTAACCAGGGGTAAACTCACACTGCTGAGCCCCACTTTAACAGAGAGTATTTGACTCCAGAATGCTGTTCAGACTTGAGTGCTGTGAGAGGCGCATGACGTGATAACACTTGAGTCATCGGGAGCCAGCTCATACTGGATGACACTTTTTACTTGGCACATGTCCTGGTGCATTTTTGCATGAGGCAGAACAGATGGAAGTGTTCCATCGTGGCCATTACAAATATGTACCTTCATTTCAGAGAATGCATGTTTCTGCTGAAGCGTGACACTCAATTGCATCATTATTACAAGGCTTTGCAACTTTCTTGCAAATGCAAGAAGAAAAAAAAAAGTTTATTACACGCAAATGTGCACCCCACGTTTCCATGTCATCGCATCCAATTTTCTTGACAAGCAGTTCAAATATGACCACCCACTTCACTACAGTGGGGAATAAATCAGGCCCAAGTGCCATCTGTCTTTAAAAAGGGGGCTTCTTCCATCTTGATGCAGGCGTTCACGGTCAGTTATGGCTGTTCACGGTCACTAACCCGCTCCTACAACATGCTGTAGCGTAGCCTGTGGAGGACTTTATCGACAAGTGTACTCATAAGTCAGGCTGCTGGTGTTTCATAGACCGTCATCTGTTATCACTTCATCCATCTCCTCTATGGAGCACTGTGGGTGACCTGCAGATAAATCGCGTGTGGGGCCTTGTGACTGTCTCCAAGGACAAAATTAGATCGGTATGTACCTGTCAGCCTCATGAAATATGGAATTGGCCAATTCTTACTTGCAGTGGGCTAAGCCAGGGGCTTATCTTCAAACCTTAAGGACAACTGCTCAACAGCAGGCCAGTTTTGTGGCTTCTAGACAGCATATCAGCTATATTTCTGTAATTAGCTGAGCAGGATTGTACATACAATAACAGCATCTGCATAACAAATGCTTGTGCATGCTTTTCAATTCACTCTCAAGAGGAGACTACCTGGGTTATTTGAATATAGCAGAAGTCAACTGTGGACATAGAGGAGAGCTGCTGGCACACATCCCAGGTTTACATAGCCCCCGGCAGATTCTGCTAGAGGGGAGTGGTGTTTGTTTACTTTAAACCGCTCCATACCGAGGCCTCCACACTGATTCACTGCAGTATGATTTGGCGTGCTGGTGTGCATACTGCAATCAGCAAACAGTGCGGTGTGATGCCCTCCTTTTGATGGCTGTCTTTTCATATGTCTCTCTTCCTCTGTCTCCCTCCTGAGCACTGCAGAGCTCAGGGATGAGGAGGCAAGCATTTGTGGTTGAAACCAATACATCTCTGCATCCATCCACATGTCAGGGAAGTCATTACCACTGCAAACCTGTGAAGCTGCCAGGCTCTAGGGAAAGACTTCCCACTTTCCGATCTTCGTGTTTTCTGGGTCTCCACTAAATCCCAGCTGATATGGTCGAGGCCTCTGAACTTGCAACCCTGCGCAGCAGAGGCCGCATATGGCTACACCCTTGAAGGCAGGATTTTAATGAGATGGTTTATTGTGCCCACGCATGACTGCCATTAGCACAGAGCATAAAAAGTGTCTCATAAATAAACGCTCGGGGGCCATTCTCTGAGGAAAGACAGAGAATCACTGGGCTCACCTGTGAACCTGAAATTAATGGAAGAGAACAGCAGCAGATACAACATATTCTACAGTGATCCTGGGGGCTCTACGCGAGACTGTTGAACCAAGAATGCATCAATACTATGACCTATTTGAATTTAATTAAAAAAACAAACAGATTTTATTAACTTACAAAAGGACAGTTTTTATTCTAGGTCCAACTGCCAGTTATGTACAAGTGATAAAGCCATTTCAAAAACAATTATGATATATCAACACTTATTTAGTATTTTAAGTATACAATGAAATCTCTTTTTCTGAGGCCTCTTCAGCTAGACCTTCTGGACATTGTGTGTCTGCGTGGAAGAAAACACACCATGTCCTGAATTTCATGAGCTGGTTTATTGCGCAACATTTATATTTTAAAAATATGGAATAATTTTACTCTACATTTTGCAACTAGTCTCTGTATAGTTTTAGATTAGATGTAAGCTCTCACTTTACACTTCTATCTAATGGAACAGAGACCTAACAATGACCTAACAGAGTAGCAAGCTTTCTGGTTTGAAATGGTGCCAGCATGTGGTGTTTGTCATTATTTGCAGCTATGTGTAGCCATATGTTATGTGTATCATCCAAAAGTGAAAGAAGTGATATATTAGAGAAGCAAATTAAAAGCCTGTCTCCTCTGTGGTTTATTGCTTCCTAGCTTCTAAAATATGGAAATTTTTAGAAAATAAAACAATTATAATAATAATTATTTTTTAATCAATACTGGCACTGGAGTGGACTCCCAAGAAAGGAATAACAAAAATCTGTTGGCAACCACTGTAGAGGAAAATTAAATGACTCCAAAACGACTTCTACTAAATAAATAAATAAAATAAATAAATAAACAAATAAGAAATGAAAAAGGTTGGAATGTCTATGCCTACTCTGCTCCTTAACAAAGCCGGCATTGAGCAATGCTAGCTAATTACAGTTTGCTTGTTACCTACTGTTTAGCAATTAAGGTTGAGTAATGTTGGTCAAGTCCTATCCTGTTAATTGATTTGCACAAGTATAGGACTGACATGAGGGTACTGATCTTATACCTGGCATGTTTTGCTTTATTGCTCTTTTAAATGATACAATATGACAACAGTTCATGCTTACATTCACACCTACAGTGTAACCCAACACTCATGTTCTTGGATTGCAAGAGGAAACTGGAGTACCCCGTGAGAAACCACACAGAGACTTGAAAAATATACAAACGGCACATTTAAAGGGCCCAACTGGTCTCTAGATTCAAATCAAGGACCTTCTTGCTGTACTAATTGCCATATCACCCTGCTACCCTAGGTGAATTTAAAGATGATTTTTAGAAGAAACATCAAGGAGTTTATACTCTGGAAAGAACTGGAATTCAAAGTATTGATCTAAGTTTTAGTCCCTTACAAAACTTCACAATTTAAATATACATAATTTCCGGTGTAAATGAAACTGACACTAATTTATTATATATTTTGGTAAACTAAAAAAAACCCCCAAAACAGCCTGATTTCTGCTGCAGAATATAGATGGGAAGCCAGTCTACCCACTTAAAAGTAACTTATGTGGAGGATCAACTCAACTGAGGCAGTCATTTTTTTTCTTTTTTATTGTAATGAGAGAGAGAGAAAGTATTCAACATTTTACACGCATCAATGCTGTACATTAAAGCAACGATAACCTGCTCTCAATGATCCTCCCAAAACGCAAAGCTCATTCAACCAAGCAGACAGTCAAAAGGGAATGGCTTTATCCAGACATGGTTTTGCCTAAAAGGTGTCCCTGACCAGGAATGAAGTGGCAAATTGATGTTCTTGAACAACATCAAGCTGTTAATGGAACTACCCACTCCTGAAACAGTGCAATTGGCAGCAGAGGAGTGCAATCAGTTATTATTCTCATCGAGATGATACTAACAGTTTAGAGCCTACATGATGTAACAAAATGTGTGGCCAATAAGCACGGGAAAGCAGCTGAATTAAAACTGTTCCATCACAGAGGTGATATAGAAAAACTTTCCCTCAGAAAATGACCCCTCTCCAAAAAATGACGCTGTGTGAATAACCATGCTGTTCCTGGTATTCCCAGCATTCCCGGGGCTTGAAAGCAGTGGTGAAGGGGTGTTTTTTAACATTGGTGCCAAAATATTACTGTGCAGTCAATACTCGCTTCCAGTGTAGGTTTTGGTGATTGAAAGTAACCAACAAGTGAAATTGAAGCTAAAACTGATTGAAGCTAAAACTGATTGAAAACTCATTTTGAACAATAAAGGTTAAAAAAAGACTAATAATAAGGCAGAACTTTATAACTATAACTCACACTTTTTAAATATACCATGATCTTTTATTTACTCTAAGCAGGGAAAGCAGCAAAGGGGGAAAAGCAAATAAAAAGGGGCACAAATGAGACTCAAACTTTTAGTCTTTTAGTTAAAAGCTTGGCATGTTTGAACACTAAATTATAAATGTTTATTTTTAAATTCCACGCAACAGTTCTTGTGCAATTTGGCATACCTCTGCCTTTTCTCCCGTTCCCCTTCCTTTAGAATGGATTCTTGACAGCGACTCTTCCGCTGAGACCTTTTCTCAGGAGGCTTCAGTGAAAAATTGAATCAACTCAGTTCTTTGCTGAATGTTTTCTCTGCTTCTTAAGAACATGACTTTCAGATGTTGATCACACATGACGCATCTTTTGTCCTCTGCTTGTCCAGTTTGCTCAAAATGTTTAATGGCACGAAGCTAAGATATTCAGAGTTTTAACTAAAAGTGCTTTAAAAATGGCCTGCATTTGTATAGCGCTTTTCTAGTCCATAGGACCCCAAAGCGCTTTACACTACATTCAGTCATTCACCCA
>NW_005187487.1:2146771-2172578 GCF_000239375.1 Pundamilia nyererei | reverse complement strand
GAGTTGGTGATGAAATATTATTTTAAGCTGGTCAAACTGTGTTATCTGCCATATTTCATGGCTAAAAGCTAAAATCAGAAACAAATGTATTTTTGTGACACACTGCTGTCTGTTATATCTAAACAAACAATGGTTGACCCCTTGAGTTTAATACCTTCAGTAACAAATTTCAAGAAATTACAAATTACAAGGATGCTAAACATAAGTGAGCGGTGACAAAACATTTATATGGTACCGTAACTTTAAATAAAAATGTTTTCATCTTTTCTCTCAGCGAATGACCAGTATGATAGTTTAATTGGAGTTAAACTCCGGCTTAAGCTAAAAAGATGAAAAACCTCAAAGATTTTCAATTTTGGTTTCATCTCCAGTCTCCACTTCTCTGCTGGTTATTTTAGGTTTTGCAAAGATGTCATGTTCCCCTTTCTTTAAGGTCATAAACAGTGAACTCATCTGCTGATCTCTGGTGACACAATGTCCAATTTCCCAGGACTTTGGATGCAGCCAGTATATCCAGATAAGTGATATAATGTTATAGCTATGTTCAAGATATATCTATTTATAGATAATAGTTCATATGTATACACAGGATTTCATGTGTGATTTATGTAAAAAAAAACAACCCAAAAAAACCCAAACACATATGGAAGAATCTTTCTGTCCATAGCACACAGTATTATAGCATCAGTGCCAGAGGTGTGATGGTGTTGATGCGGTCAAGGGGAATCTGTGAAAAGCCAGAGGCGAGCTTTTCTGCTGCTTCACTGAACATGCCATTGCCTTATACCGTCTCTAAATGAACGCAAAAGGGAATTGGTCCAGCTGATGCCTAAACTATAGTTTTAGAGCCATTAGGAGAGCAAACTTAACATCACTGGGGGATGCTAAGTGCTCCAGACACAGAGGTCACCAAAGACAACATGAATGAAATGATCTGTAAAGCTCCAAACACTTTACCATGAGTCACTCAGGTGACCAGAAATGCAATTTATGCAGCTGGTGATGTTTGACCTTCTCATTTCATTGAAATTTGATCTTATAGTTATGTCTTCATTACCTGGATTATGACTTAATTGGCATGTTTAGTCAGGGTGCACTGTTACAAAGTAGCATAGATTCTATGTTAGACTAATTGCCTTTCTGTGTGGAGTTTACACATTCATCTGTCCACCTAGGGAACTACTTTTAAGAAATACACCATCCTAACATCTTACAGGTTATTGTAGCTCAGAAAGTCTTAGCTTTCAAAGGATCTTGGAGTTGGAGACAGAGCTTACTTGACTGTAGATAAATCAGCACATTGACAGGTCGGTCCTATTCCAAGAACTAGCGTGAGCTCCATAGTCATAGAGAAATATGAGAAAGTGGTTGGGCACAGGGAAAATCAGGTAGGTCATATCTATCCAAAACTGACTGAGGATGTGAAATGCATATGTCATGGTTTATTTTGGTTTAGAATTTTTCACAGTCTTAGTGGTGGGCAGTTCTAGTGGTGGACAATTAATTAACTTTTCCGGAAGTCTGTACCACTAAACTTAAAAAGAGATCCATCCATCCATCCATCCATTTTCTCGTAGTTAGCAGAGTTCAGGTTGTGGGGGCACCAGTCTGAGCAGAGAAGACTTCCCTCACCCCAGCCACTTCTTCCACCCCACCAGGGGGGGGGGGCACCAAAATATTCCCAAGCCAGCTGAGGTGCAGGAGAGTGAGTCCTGCACCTGCCCCAGGGCCTTCTCCCCGTAGAACATGCCAAGGATACCTCACTAGGAGGGATCCATGTGACACTGGCAGCAGCTCTACTACATGTCCTTAAAGGCTGAGTCTCCCACCCCATCTATTTGAAGGAAAATTGCTGCTTTTCCTTCAAATAGATGCCACTTGTATATACGATCATGATCTTTTGGTCATTACTCAGAGCTCATGACCATACGTGAGGGTAGGAACGAAGATTGACCGGATGCCGCACCAATCAGTCTGTCAGTCTTGTGTTGAGATATTAGGCAGAATTAAGTCCAGTTTATTGGTTTAGGCCTCCACAACAGTTCCACTTTCCCCTTGGGAAAATCAATTAAGTTTCAGATGTATAAGGCTGTTAAAGATACAAAGAACAAACTTAACAGCAGCTCATATTATTTGCATGGTTACACAGACAAATGTTAGATCAGCAGGATTAATCATTCAGAATTCAACAAACATGTTTATTAACATTAAACATGACACATAGCTTAGCAGGGCAGCCACAACACCACATACTTACACACCCTGGTGTGCCCACATGAAGAACAGAAGGAATCACAGACCCTTTTCCATAAAATGTAAAAGTTAGACTATACAAACACTATTGTGATTAAATAACATATAAGCAAGCTGCAGACTTCTACAGTCTAGTGTTATGTGTTATCAATCAATGATTAGAGCCAGAAACCACAGTTGAGCCTTTCAGCAACTTTCCACTTTTGCACAATACTAGATCTTTACTTTCCTAAATGCATGTCACAAATCCCGGTGCTCTGGGATTGTTGGAGAACCGGCTAAGGTGGATGGTTAAGGGAAAAGGATAAAATGAACATGTCATTACTGCTTGACAGTGACACATTTTGAGGAGAAACTGATGCAGGAGTAGGTGTTTTGGGAATGATGGAGGCTGAACTCTAGCTGAATTCTTTTCCTTCTGCTACTGACAACATCCTCTAGACAAACTTTAACAGATTGCCCTGCCTTCATCTCAGCCTACAATAAAATCAGATGGCGGATCATCAGTTTCTATTTCTCAGTGCAAGACTTGCGTGTGCGTGAAAAGGGAAATGCTGCTCAGAGCCTGACAGTTATAAAATGTGCTGCCACTCAGAAAATCTGACACATGAGCAAGGTGCTCACCTGCCATTCTGAGCAACCTGGGGTTTAGTATCTTGTCCAAGGATGTATCAGAACATGGAAGAGCTAAAAACAAACTTTACCTTTAATGGACAACTTACTCTACTACTTGATCCCACTCCTGAGTAAGCGGAATGGGCCAGCATCACTCTTCACCAGTGCTGAACAACAAAAAGGATAAAGATGATAGGGATGTGCATCTTATAATCTTGAGTATCATGTGAGTAGTTGATTGACAAATAAGGTGCTTTCACAAAGTCACACATACATAAAAATAACACATGAGATAGTTGCTAATATCCAAATGATTGAATGCACTGCATAAATGAAGTGAACAAAGACGTTTTATTTAGCATTAATTGCTGTTTCTAAGCAATTTATGAAAAGATAAAAGATGATGTCCTGTTCTTACTGTTGGCCAGGATCTTGCAGCACATGGTCTCTGAATATTAATTTTGGAAGTCAATGCAAGCAGTGAGTATTTGTGCGAGAAGCAATCTTTGAAGTCATTCCAGAAACACAACAGGGAGCTGGAGCACATGGCTCCTCAAACAAAGGCAGGAGCACAGACTATAATATTCTTCTACTTTGTAGGCTCTCCGCATCTGTAGTTATTTCTTTATCCTAGTTGGATGAACTTGAAACGAATCTTAAGTCAACACGAATTTAGCCGTTTATTCACCCTCCTGTGGGAAAAAGGAGCAGGGAAGTGCTGGAGACTGGCATTAACATTGCAAATGTCTTTGTTCCAATTGGCTTATGATCTGTATGCGCGGGTTGTGCTACACGCTCTCTTAAATAAACAAATGTGTAAATCTTTAGCTGCCTGTGAGATATCATGAATATTTGATTCGATCACCTTTTAAAGTGTACCTAGCTGTTACCTTTGACCTCGACTTTGAGTTAGGAGGCAGTTATTTACTTCAGCTTGATATGCTGCAGGCTTGTGATGCGATATGGCTGACTACATGCTGGTTCACAAATCTTCAAGGGACCCAAAAGGTACTGAGCGCTTGCATAGCAAGGTCACGTACAGAAGCTTCTACCACAGCTTTATTAAGACACAGAATGGATGCCATCACTGAGGTTCCTCATGATAGAGATGACTTGAAGAAAAAACAGGCCTGCAAACTTTGCTGAGCATGCTGGATATTTCTCTGGAAATCTCCCACATGACTCTTTCAATATGTATTAAAACAGTGTGACCTGAGAATCAGGCACATGAACACGCACATGATGATTTCATCAGAATTCTCTTTGAGTTTCACTTTGATCTAAACAACCCTGGGGCTGGCTGGGCTTTTGTGATTTGTGTTGGGAATGGTTGCATATCTTACCCTAAGTAGAGTTCCATTTATTCTGCTTTGAATAAACTCGGTTACATTTGGTTAGTACAAAAAAGGTGTTTTAAAAGTGTTACAGAAAACATCCTCTCTGCTTCTAGTGCTGAAGAAGTCGACACCGTTGGAGCTTAACGACTATTGACCAGTTGCCCACACATCACATGTACTGAAGTTACTGGAGAGATGACTTTTAGCCCAGCTGATCATAGATGAAAATATCTCTCTACCTTTTGCAGTTTGGATATAGACCAAATCTAGAAGTGGATGATGGAACCATCTACATCCTGCAGGGAGCGTAGTAGCTGCACTTCATTGATTTCTCAAGTGCATTTGACACTATCAGCCACTGCTGCTGAGGGAGAAGTTACAGGAAATGCACAGCCACCATCTTATGGATTACTGAGCACCCAACAGGCAGGCCTCAGTGTGTAAGATCCACAAGAGACTCTGCTGTCTCCATTCCTGTTCGCCTTGTACCTCAGGCTTTCAGTGTAACTCAGGTCATGCCACCTCCAAGTACACTCTAAGTCCAGAGCACTAGTGGCTGATTATGTGGAATGGTTCTGAATGCAAATGGGTCAAGAGAAACTGTGACAGACTTTACCTGGGTATCTACAACAGACTGAGATTGAAGATCAAGGCAGATGTTTTACTCACAAATGGAGTGAGCATTTGTTAAGTAAGTCACAGTAAGACCTTTAGGTGTGTGCAATGACAGAGATTTTCTATCACTAATTTGTGGCAAGTGCAGCATTCTTTGCTGGGGTCTGCTGTGAGAGCAACGTTGGAGCTGGTGACACTCTGTGATTGGCTGCAAAAAGGACACTTTTTTGACAAATTTTACTACAGGAGGGGGTCACTGAACAAACTGTTATCCATCATGGATAATCTTAACCACTCTCTGCACCACTTCCTAGACAGATAGTGTGTTAGAGTAGGTGCTCCCCTGCCACAAAGACAGATATAAGATATCTTTCATACTTTATGAAATAACTCATTAAAATCCAATAAATCTGCCAGAGAGTCATCTGCTCTTTTATTTTAATGTTTTAGAGACATTTTAGATTGTGTCGCATGGGGATTTTCCAATCTTTTGACATCATATTATTCTGCAAATAAAGTATTTGCTAGATATAGGATAAATAAGATATTTATTTCTTATTTCTGGTAATGGTCATCACAGTTTAAATAGTTGGCAGTGCTATAAATGATGAATTAACAATTTCTAACTAAGCTATTACGTAAGGTACAAACTACAGAGCAGACACTGAGCAGATGGAGCTACAGAATACTTTCACTTAAATATTATGGGGTTTCTTCATTTAAAATAAAATATGGTTGAGGTTATCACAGAGTAGTGTGTATATATCAAAGAGCTTCACAAACAAGTTTAAACCCTGCAGACAAAGTGTCCATCATATTAAACTGGTAATGGTAGGAAAGTGTACCTGGGATATTTAAGAGTTCAGAAATTATTTAGTTGTACCTCAAGCTCAGCTTTTTCTGATTTGTAGTAAGTTAGTTTGCTGTGGTCAGATCGAGCATCCAGACTAGTTACATCATCTGATGCTGTGCTTTCAAACAGGTAAAATTAAAGAAGAAGTGTATGGTCTCTTCCTCCAATGCAATGAAAGCTCAGAGCAGCTCCTATATCAAAGAATCTCATATCAAAGTGCATTTCTATGGAATCTCAAAACCCCAGCCTCTTTAAACAGGGATGTTATTGCATTAAATCTTTAAATCCCAGGATTCTCTGGCCTGTTTCTTTCATTTCAGCTGAGTTCACCTATGTGAAAGTGCAGCACTTGATTCTTTCCTTATAAAATTTCAGGAGTGTTATGGTCCCAGCCATATTTTGAATCAGTGTGTCTGGATTGTGTTTCATATATGTTGTGTAACTTTAAGTGCTTCTGCAGGTCCTCCTTCTGATTGGGGAGCTGTCTTGGGCTGGCGTTGAACTGGCAGCTGCTGATTGGTGCCCACTATCAACTGTCCACCTTAAAACCCCCCGTCTCCAGCAGTTGTTGGAAATGAACCTGGCTTGACACTGACTTCCAGACACTCCAGTGACATTTTCCTGCATCACCTGTTTATATGATGATCCCTTTTTGGTGTTTACACTTATTTTGAACCTCTGTGAAATGTTAACTATTGTTTTCTGATAACCTTTTATATGTTTTATTTTAAATACATTAAAAGGGGTCGCTGTAGCTCAGGAGGTAGACCAGGTAATCAATGAGTTGATCCCTGGCTGCTCCAGTTTCAGTTTGTATGGCTGAGTATTCTTAGGGCAAGATACTGAACCCCAAGTTGTTCTGCTATGTGTTCAGAGAGCAACTTGGGGTACAACATGTTAGATATGTGTTAAATATAACTGGTTAATACTTGATGTACAGTAAGTTTATTTAAAAATTGTGAGTCATTTATAATGTATAAAATCCTGTTATCAAGAATAAACTGTTTTTGAGTTTATAAATGAAAAACAAACAATAATCATAAATTATTTCCCAGAAACCAAAACAAAAAAAACATGAACTAAGATGTTCAAAATGAAGAAAAATGAACTCGGATGATATCAGATGAGAAATTACTTGGAAATTGTTTTTTGGGAAATTAAAAAAACAAACAAACAAACAAACGAAACTCCACTGCTTTCACCCCAATCAGTGATTCTGATGTTATTGCATCTCTCAACTGAAGTTCAGCCAGATTCAGTTCAATTCAATTTAACAGAAATTAAGAAGGACATAAAGCACAACAAATGTGCAGCAAATGTGGTACTAAACAGCTTGTTTATTTGCAAATGTGCCAAACACAAATCTCTGCTTGTGGAACCAAACACAGACTTGAGAGAAGAACAGAATGAACTAAAAACACAGCTTCACTGAAGTGGTGCAATAATGTAAAAGTTATTGTCCATGCAAAATACAAACTAAGCAAGAGCAAACAGAATCCAAAAACCAGCAAGGAGAACATAAAGAACTTTATGCTCTCCTTCCTGCAAGATGTCATGGTAAAAGATAAAAGAAGAGCAGGGATTATAGACACACACAGGGTTGTTAGGGAAAGTTGACACAGGATAATAATGAGAGGCAGGTGAACACAGTCAAGATAATCATGCAAGATAACAAGATATACTTATAAGTAAAAACTAAATGGAAACCACTGGAGAAAAAACAAAGCAAAATAGAATGTGAATAACAATAACTGAAACAGGAAAAGTCAGAGACAAAGATTAAATTAACATGCAGGGAAATACACAGAAGCAAAACACAGGGGGAAAAAAATCTGATGCAAACCGTGACTGGAAAACAGAGTTAACAACTCAAAAGACTAAGGAAATGCAAGAAAATGAAAATATACACAGTAAACAAACTAAAATCCAAATGGAGAATATTTAAGTCCATAAACTATAAAGTCATTGTTCAAAAACCCAGAAAATCTCCCCAAAATACCAAAATTATTTATATTTTTTGGGAACATTACTTGCAGAGCCGTAAGCAGCTTGATCGGTGTCTTTTTGTTTAACCATGCTATATAAATAAAGTCAAAGTCATCTTTATTCCCAAAAACCATGTGTACAGGTCATACACAGCACTCAGTGTACACTAAAACAATATAAAGATAAAAATAAAATAAGCGTCTTATGTACAACACAATACAATACAATCTTAAAACTGACTTCACTACAGCGACCACCAGGGTGGGGTTAGCATTGTGTCAGTGGGGTTCTTTGACTGAAATTTCTAAATATTTGTTCTTTAGAGATAAATATATGTCATTCTTGACTTTTGTTCAAGTCCCAGTTTGTTATAACAAAACAATTGCTGCAGTTAGTAAGCCTGCATGAGCAAAAACTCAGCATTGGAGGGTTTTCTGTTCCACTTAATTTTAAGGCTGCTTGATTTGGAACAGAGCTTAATGTTAGTGACCCTTCAAATTAGCGCATGAATAGAGTATTAGGAGCCAGAATGGCCCCAAAAGGCAAGTGACAGAATGACAGAGAGGAGTTTATATGCTGGGGAGAGCTATTAACTAACTGGGAACAGGTGCAGTTTTAAAAAGTGGATGGAAAAGTAGCAAAGGAAGGAAGGGAAACTGACAAGAAAGACAGAAACTGAAACCAGGGATTAAAAAAACAAAACAAAACCACTACAGAATACGCTTCTATTGAAAAATCACAAGACATTATTGATAATAATTATTGTAATAGTTCCGCTTTAAAATCCAGACATGATGTATTTGTTTTAATAGGCCCATCTTCACAGAAATCTCGATCAGTTCTATTTTTTGGTTATAGTAATCTAGTTTAACACTAATAACTCATTTCCACTTGTAGTCTTATGACATAACTCACTGTGAAATATATTTACAAGTCAAGTATATATGCCATGTGTCAAAAACTGCTCACTGTTGCTTGTATTAAAGGTGAATCTTGCCATACTCTACAATTTCTAAAGGTGTAACTTGCAACCTGGGCTAAATGCACAAACTTAATTCACAGCTCTGTCAGGAGGAGATGAAGAAATTCCAAACCTTTGTAACCTGCATTCAAAGTGTCTATGCAGATGGCGAGGTGGGGAAGAAAATGAACACCGTTACCTTTCCAGCATGATCTCCTGTGTTTGCTGGTTTTTTCCCCCCATTGATTATGCATGAAGCCTGAATATAAGGCATACTTTGGGGTTGTGTAAATTTTTCTGTGGGAGTAGTTAGCACTGTTATGGAACACGCTGAGTGGGAGCAATAGAGGATTTAATAATTGATTGCTACTAAATGACAGACACCGTTATGCATTATTCAAATTGATGCTTATTTTCTACAGTAAATGCAACAGGAGAGAATCAAGATGCATGTTTTGTTTAGCAATTTTAAAAAGGAGGCTGGTGCTGCTGGTGTCCCCTGAAGTGACATGCTCAGTGTCAAGTGCCTGCTTCTGAAAGCAAAACATCTAACTACCACAAGCCTGGTATGTGCCACTATGATGTCACTGATTTTCAAGGTTCAAAATTATTGGTCATCACAATGTTTGTTGGAGGCCATAAGAGGGCGGAGCACCAAGCTGTCAGCTCTGCTAGCAAGTTTGGTTAGGACGCTAATGACTGCTAATTAAAAATAAGTAACACACTGATAAAATGCTGACACTGACAAAAACTGAAGCACTGATTTTTTTGGGTGGGCTTTGATATACAGCAGGCAACATTGTTTGTCAGATAATTCCATTAAAAGTTCTCCAGAAGTCACCAACAATACAAACATGTTCGCCAAGTCTAGTTTATTGACTCAACTGAGCAGCAGTCAGTGTGATTAAAGCTCAAGTCAATTCGGCTAAATGCCAAACTGTAATCGTATGCATCAGTAATAATTAAATAAACAAAAAGATTCAGCTGTTATGGAATTTTGATGACTAAGTTCTACCAGGTTATGAACGTGATTTCAATACTCTAAAGTTGGGCTTTTAACAAGAAACTCTGCAGGGAGTGAAGTACTATTGGAGCAAGCCTCGTGTGGCCACCAGCGGAACTGCAGTTTTTGGCAATTACTTTATTCTTTGACCCGAAGAGTTTCAAGATTCAACTTTATTTTCATATACACTTACTTTGAGAGTTCCTTTCACACGACTAAATAAACAACTAACTAAAATAAAGAATAAACTTAACTGTGGGCATAGAAAATACGAAATAAATTAAAATAAGTGCTTATTTAGCATTTGTAGCTTATGTGTGGGTGTAGTCAGTATTTAAAGTGCAAGTAGTTATGCAACACTGTCACAGTGGTGATATATTCAGAATATGCAATATTAAAATTGTTTATATTGTATAAAGTTATATTTTATTGTGTATAAATGTTCAAAATTGCAAATTTACAGGTCAAAGATAATCACAGTTACCAAGAAGTTATCAACAAGAGTTTGCTGCTTGCTGTTGGCCAGAGAAATCCCAGCATCCCCTCTTCCTATTGTTTTTGTTTTTGTGCAGTGACTGAATGTCAAAACATGTCATTTTAGTTTGTTTCTGTCTTTCATTCTTTTCATTGCATTTGTTTTTCTTTTATTAATGTAATTTTGTTATCACATCTTCTTCACATCTGAGCTACATTTTTTGTTGTAATGTATTTTTTTTTTCTATTTTTGTGTCCCGTTTGGATCTTTGGCCATCAGAATTGTTGTCTTAAGGCCAAGAAAGATGCCAAGCGGATTTATTTTACCAAGTGGATCATCATGGCCTTGCCATATTGGTCCATTTGATTGACCTTTATTATAATTATGAATTTATTTTATTTTCAGTTGCTACAAACGGGACAGACATGACTGGGGGATAGGACAGGGAGAAAGAATGAAAGAAAGAGAGGGAGAGAAAGAAAACCAAAGGGCAGAAGAGAGGGGGGGGAAGAAAGAAAAAAAAACACCTGGGTCACCTGTATGGTGAAAAAAAACAGAAGAGAAAGCAAACAACAAAGCAAACAACAAAGAGCAACATAATAAAAAAAAAACAGCACCATCACAATAAACTAGCTAGCAGTAGATATCAGTAGATACTAAATAATAAACGATATTGTGCAGCACGCAAGATAGACAGCGCACAATGTGCTTTGAGGCAGCAGCCAAGAAAGCTGTAGTCCGCGTCTGTGAATACCCGTGTGTACACCTGTGTGCATTTTTTTTGTAATGTAAATGTAAATGGCACTCATAAAATGAAACATCAAAGTACACAAGCAAATTTCAGAATAAACTGAAGTGTTTTTTTTTTTAAGGGAGGACAGGTCTCAGAGCAGCTCATGGCCTGTTTATGCTTGAATGGGCACATTTATTACTGCCTGCTTTCCTGTGAACTTTCCAGGGATACATTAAAAAAAAACCAAAAGCACAACAGCAGTTGAGGAGCTAAATGTCTGTATTGTTGCCAAAACCGGAGTCACATCTGTTTCAGAGAGTACAGCACAAGACTGCAAATGCAGAGGTAAAAGAGAGAGGTCAGCAGTTTGACGTTTGTCTCTGTCTGTTTTCATCCTCAGATGTTATAACAATGTGATGGATGTCATTTGTTCTGCCAGCACCAGCCCCAGAATGCTTTTTTATTTCCCTGGAAAAGTCAGATGAACAGCAGGTTTAACTGGTGCAATTCATATGAAAAGTGAATGATGTGGCATTCAAATCACAGTTGTTCCTCCAGAGCATCTTGCCTTTAGGACTACTTTGAGATGTAACATGTTACTGTTTTCACATTATACATTTTATAATGTTAGTCCTGTAATAAACTATCAAGGTCACAGTTGCTAATAAGTTGCTATTTGCATTACAGTAGTTCTTCAGTTTTCAGCAAAATGTGTGGAAAAAAATAAAAATGATAACAAGTTGAACCTTTCCTCTGTAAATTCTTGTGGAGGGAGAAGAAAACCAGTAACATGATCTGCAACTTTTTTTTAGATTACTTTGTCTAGGCAAAAGAGCAAGAACTTTGCAGTGAAACAACTGTACACAAAACGGTTACGAAACTTGTTATTTGTTATTATCTGGGTGATCACCCCATTTCAAGGTGACAACAAAAGAGCACATTTTTCAAACACCTTCAAATGATCGCTTGATTAATTTTAGACATAATTGCAGCTTACAGATTTTTAAGGATTTTTCTTTTCAGAGGCACGTTTACACTTACTGTCTTAAAGACAATAAAGTGCCTTATTGTCCATATAGATCACTTTGCTTTCAGGGTGCAGGATTATTTGTAGATCTTAGAGGTTCAAAAAGTAGAGTGGGAGGCAGAGCTATCAAGAGACAAAAACCCTCTATACATTTAAGATTAGGCTTCAAACTGTCCTCTTTGATGAAGCTTTTCACTTTTGCTAGATCAGGTAATCCTGGCACATTCCTTAATTATGCTGCTACAGGCCTAATGTGCTAGCACCTCTTGTTCACTCCACTCTTTTTTGTGCTTATATATTACCAATGCACCTAAATGGTAAACGGACTGAATCTTATATAGTGCTTTTCTACTCTCCCGGAGTACTCAAAGCACTCTATACAACATGCCACATTTACCCAGTCACACAAGCACTTTCTCTCACGCTTGTGAGCTGTCTAACTACACTCACACACATTCATACTCTGACGGATGCATCGGAGAGCAACTTGGGGTTAGTATCTTGCCCAAGGATACTTGACATGCAGACTGGAGGAGCCAGGGACCGAACCACCAACCTTCCGATCAGTAGGTAGGTGACCTGCTCTACCTCCTGAGCTACAGCCACCCCAAGCGGCTGTAGCTGTGAATAACTATTATCGTATTTGTCAAAAAAGTTCGAGTAACGTCTTTCATCATGTGGTTCCTATGGAGACCTAAAATATAAAGTGCCTCGAGTTGACTGTGTGAGGAGTTATTATATAAAGGAAATGGGATTGGTTAGAATCCTTTTTTAGGAAAATGTGTTCACTTGCAAACAGTGAATCATGTGGTAGCAGTGTAATGCATACATTCTTGGAGAAACAGGAAAACGGTGTGTGTTGACAAGGAACATCATAAAAGTGGTAAAAGGTGATTTCAGTGACTTTGACCATGACACATTTGTTTGTGACAGACTGCTGATCTCCAAAATGTCAGCATATAGAACTGACAGAAAGGGTACAGAACCTTTGATAACCGCTTCTTGCTGCTGTGCTGAGCAGAGACATCTCAGAATGCAGAACACTTCCAACCTTGATGGGGATTGGCTGCAACTCCGACAGGGTTCTATTCCTGACAGCCATGAACAGAAATGTGAGGCTGCAGTGACACAAGCTCAAAGCTGGACAGTTAGAGAATACACAAACATCACCTGGTCTGGTAAATCTCTTCTCATCTGTCATCATTTAACATGAACAGCTTGATAGAGCCAACCTGATTTTGTCTTAAGACTCAGGTCAAACATTACAATGACAACACATATGACATAGACATGCTTTAGTGAACATGAATAAAACTGCTGTTGAGTCTCAAGTTCCTTAAACGAGAAGCATAAACACCAGAACAAAGAAAGCAACACTAATAAAAGTATGCCATATTGGCACCGGCAGTGGCAAAGCCAAACACAGGTGCTATCATATCGGGTAACGGTTCTCGCTCCCACTATTCTTGAGAACACTGGTGATTTTGTGGTTAAAAAGCAGCTGAAAAATCTTTTCTAAACTTGCTTTTGGAAAGCGTTTTCACTTTGGCTGTGAAACATTTTGTGATGTGTAGTTGTTTGGAAAGGTGTTATATGCATTAAATGTTACTCACCTATCATTAACTTTATTATTAACATTAACTTATCATTAACAGTTAGGGACAATTTAATGTTTCAGTTGTACTTCAATGATGATGTACCTCCTTTCAGAATACATTGAGCATGCACAGATAACGGGTAATAACAGAATGTCAATAAAAATATATTACCTTAATCCTTCCTGTTGTTTGCACCATTTTGTCATGGTCTGGGTGAGTGGCTGTGTTTTTCTGACAGCGCTAGGTTTCCTCCCCCTGGGTGGAGCCTCATGTGCCCGCCTATTCTCCACACCGGTTGGTAATTCAGCTGGGAGTATGTAAGACCGGTGCTCTCAACGAGTCGTTGACAGAACGTCTGCTAAACTTAGTTAGTGCCGGGTTTTCAAGTTGTGTTCCTTTTGTAGTTTACTCGTGCTAATTCTCTTCTCTTGTGTCACAGTACCTCTTGGACCATTACTCATCTGTGCAGTGTGTCACCTACTGGTGCTCCACCAGTCACTCGCCATTCTGGTTACCAGCTACACCTGCCTGCCCTCCTGCTTTCCCCTCTGGACTTGGAACTTCCTGGACTCTGGACACTCTGGATCATAGCCACACAGGCACTCAGCCTGAAACCGCCAGGTGTTTCCCCCCCACATTTCCTCCGAACTGCTCACAAGTAAGGCAGACTCATTACCACCTGTTCACTCATCCTCCCCCCTGACACCTGTCTCCTCTGTTTCAGAACCTCAGAACCCAGCACCTTGTGTCTAGATCACCTGCCTGTGCAGTACAATAGTTACGTTTCATAGTTGCCTGTCTTTGTGTGATTGTAAATAAATATATTCTTTTGGGAAAGCCACTCAACCTCTGCCTGTGTCTGCATTTTGTCATGGCTGGATAGCCCGTACAACAGGCTGGACTCAATGTTTAATAATTGAAAACTACGAAAAACTTGACATAGTATAGCATTCCTACTGACACTAAACATTCTGTCTCTGAAGAGAAGTGACTAATAATAGCCAGTAGTGAACACTGGTTGATGGAAGGATGTTGATAATGTTCCCAGGCAGAACAAAAGTCACATCGGGCCATGTCTTACAAAGTCAGATACAGATCACCTTATAACAAACACAGTTGTTTCTAGCTAGCTATTTACTGTTCTGTATATATAAATTCTATTTCACTTGTGCCATGGTGAACTCTGCTGTGTGCTCTGAAGGCATGGGTAAGAGCGCAGAAAATACAGGTGAGACAATCAAAAAGAAAAAACCCAGAACTACAGTGTATCTGTAGGTCTAATTTAAAAAGGTAAAGAGGTGTTATGGTGAGTGGGTAATGTTATGGGTACACTTTAAGCTCATCTGCAGCCATATGACGATACTATCAGCCATTGGCGATGCTGCAGGGGGACAACAGGATGATTGAAGTGCAGTATGGAACAAATCATCCAACCATACTTCTTGATATGACCACATGCTGTATATCTTGCTGCTAAACACATGCAGTGCTACTTGATAATTTCTTTATTATGAATTATTTAGAGCAGAAGATCCCAGGAAGCTTTCCCGAGGTTCAATTTAAACTAATGTAATAATAATACAGCTATTCACAACATATTTTGAGTTTAATATTATGTCACATATGGCAAAATTTGCTTAAATTAGTTCTCTCACCTAAATTCTTGTCTTTCAGGTTAACTTGCCTTTCATTAATATATGTGTTACCTGAGCCCCTGTTACACAGACTGAATGCATGTTCAGTTTTGTTCTGTACTCTTAGCTCACATTTGCAGTCTGCACCTCAGCATTATTTTAAAGCTGCTGTTCAGAGTCTGCTGCTCTGAGGTAGCGCACACTCCACTCCAGGTAAGTGAAAAGGCTTCCCCAGCATCAGTAATCCTCCAGTCAATCCACCAGGGGGGTTAGACTGGTAGAGAGAGGAAGCAGAGGCAAAAAAGGAGTCGTTCCATGGGATTAACATTCATTAGAATCTTCAGCTCTTCAGTAGGGCTGCATACTGACTGCATTTTAAACAGATTCCTGCCAAATGCCACAGTTCCCCCCGGTTGTAATAGAGGGATCTATTTTCAATATTTTCCCCCAATTGCTCAGGATTAGTCCCAGAGAACGATACCGCTGCTTCTCTCCAATTATTGTCTCATTACACAGAGCTTCTGTGACCTCTGCTGATGAACCAGATTAATCAGCTCTACTCAGGTCACTGCTACCAGGTGGTGGTGCTTGTATTATTATAATGCTGACCTTCCTTAGCAGACAGTTGCTCTGTGAGCTAAAGCAGCCTCTCTTGGTATATAGTCCCTGCCTGGACAAGGCTGCTCTCTGAATGAATATTATGCCTGTTTAAAGGCTTTAATCATCATTTGAGCCTTAGATCCTAAAAATCTATTACATGCCCTTCAAGATTCAAAGTTAATTGCATCCTAAAACAATCTGCTCTAAAGTCAGGACTTTCTCACATTATTTATTCACAGTTAAATTTCACATGGGACATGAAAGCAGGAACGCTGAGCTGAAGTGAAAGCAGTTGTGAGATTCTGAGAATTTGTTGTTAACAGATTAATTACTGTTAATGACAGAAGCAAAAAAGACATAAAAAAGCAGTGCAGAAGTTCATGGATATTAGAAATATTTTGTAAATTCCCTGTAGCGCTGAGTTAGATCACTACGCAGGCATCTTACGAGAGCAAAGACTGTACATAAAATATGGAGGCGGCCACCCTGACATCTCACATTGGCTTCCAGCATGTTGAGTTGTTTTTGTATCTTATTATAAAGTTATAAGATAATTCCTTGCAGTGCACACTTGTGATGTTACAACGATAACAAATAAAAAAAAGCAAAAGGCTTTTTCACGCTAAATCATTATAATAAGAGCAGCAGTAAAATTGTTAATAGGACCTTTTTTATGTGAGGAAAGACTTTACTGATGAATCCCAGTTAAAGATGACTGGAGACAGAGCAATAACAGAACAAACAACAAGCAGAAGCAGCAGTCCACCCTCTGATTGGCTGATAAAGGGTTATTTTCTTACTGTAGTTTGAATCCTTTTCCACAAAAGTGCAAACTAAACATTTTTTTTCCAAATTTATTGCACCTCTTTTTTTTGTCTTTGTCTCTTAAATGATCCCCACAGAGTCCCCACTGTCTATCAAACAGTGAGACAGACAACTTTATATACGGTGAGTTACTTTATGAGGAGAACAGGTCAGTGACCTTCACGCCTAGTGGGGAAAGCCTAGCCAGTAAAGAAAAGGGGTAAAGGATGATCACCGCTGTGCATGTGTCTGAGTGTATGAGTGGGTAGGGTGGCGGTGGACAGGTCTAGACTAAATTCTCATCGTCAGAAAATCAATGCTGGCCTGTCACTCAAAAGACCCATTTGGATTGTAGCTCTTCCTTTGGTGAGACGTAATGTCAACATTTGCCTTGCATTCTGTGTGAGGGTCATGAATTTTTAAACGCCAGACTTCAAACATCCATCCTACACGCTGGATACAAAAATGAATTTGGAATCTCTTCCTTTCATCTATTGTACTGGAAGTGAAAATAGGCGTCTGAGTCACTGTTGCCATAGTGTGATTGAACAGAAGGTTGCTGGTTTTATTTAGAAAGCTCACATGTAGTATTATTATTTTTTTCATTAGATTATTCTGGAGGCCTCCCTAATAACCCACTAGTCAACATCTTCTACAAAGTGCAAGGCGACCAAGCATTCTTCATCTTCCGACATTACAAGAAAACTTTAATTTTAGCAACAAAAGACTTGTCTGAACCAGCTTCCGTGTACCAAATCCAAAACACAAGTCAGCGAACTTTGTAGATAGAGGTTTGATGTATGAAATTTAAGGAATGGCAGACAGCTGCATTTATCAACTGCTCTGTTCAGGGCTGATAACAAAGATCTACGTGCTTCTGAATTTCCATACAACTTCAATCATCAGGCAGATGTTCTGGTACTGAACTATTGAATCCCCTTCTTTTATGATATCTACTGATAATCGTAAAGGGCGTCCAAATATTCTTTCAGATGCCGTTCCAAACTGCCAAGAAAAATGTAGAAAACGCTTGTGTGCACAAACAGAATGGCAATGTTTTGCCCAGAGTGGGAGGACTAAGTCAGTAATGACATAAAACAGTGCCCTGTATGGCCTAAGCGATAAAGCCTCTTCAGAATGCCAGATTGCTCACTGTGCCCACACACATCCCCATCCCAATCACTCCATAACTGCCACAGAGCCAGAATGACGGACCGTGTGTTTCTATAATCATGTAAAAAATGTTGAGTGTGCTTTGAGAATGTGTTTTCTGTATTTTATAGATGTAATTAGTCATTCTTCGAGCCAAGTTTTTTTGTTTCCTTTTGTTTGTTTATTTGTTTGTTTTTCAAATTGAACCGTATTTTAACTGAATGAAGCATTGGGACATTAATGTAGTTACTGTAATTATAGCATAAATATAGTTATGATAATTATGATAATTACAATTATAATAATTACATGTAAGTTTTTAATTTATAATTATATTCTTATAGCAAGAGATGGGAATCTAGTCAGGAGACACTTTTTGTGTGTTTTAACACTTGAATTAACACATGACTTTTAAAAGTTATGTAATTCTATTAAAATAAAAGCCCATTGTCTCATGTTCCACAACTTTTCCTAAAATGGATTTATTTATCACATAATTAATTTTGGACTGTGTAGAAAAAAATAAATCATTTATATGAACAATTATATCTAAAACTGCCACCGGAGTCCTTTTGAACCCAATATAAAAGATTCTGTGTAAATGTGCTCAACATTTGCAGCATGCTTGACTGAGTAGCTACAAATATTGTTTACACACATTTCAATATGAAGACTGATTTAACACAAGCCAGAGCTAGTGTGATGTGACTGTGAGATAAATATATAGTTAAAGGATGCAGGATTACTGCAGGATTGTGAGAGATTGAGGAATATTGAGCCAGGACAGAGCTGGTCAGAGTGGAGGAGTTCATGACTGGACATGTGGAGTTGCTGGCTGTGCACAGCAGCAGGGGAACTGAAGTTGAATTGCGAGTCCAAATTGTGGCATGTTAATCCGAGCAAATAAGAAGTGAAATCCAGAGCAGAGGAGGACTGAGGAGCAGTGCTGAGAAGGGCAGCAGACTGATGCTGAAATTATGATTCAGCAGCAGTACAGCGCTGGCAGTCCTTGGATGGCCCGTCAACTTGTAGAGAGCATCTGCTGTTGATGGAGGCAGTGTACAATATGTGGTACAACTGGTCTGCAGAGTACTTTTGCTTATGCCAGTCTTGGTCCATCAGATATCCACTGATAAGAGTGAAGGTATAATATAAAAGGAGGTGAACAGAAGCAGAGTTTTAAAAACAATTACGTTTTTAAAAAAAATATTTTAGGGTTTTTTTTTTCCCACACCTCTTTCATTGAACTCAGCTGTTTCTTCCTTCCCTATTCTGGCCTATTTATCAACCAATGGCATTAGAGTTCACAACATCATCCACAACCACCGACATGCAGTTGAGATTTGGAAGACTGAGAACCACATTTGTCTTTGGTGAAACCCCTTCTTGGTATTCTGTTTGTAGAGAAATACATACACAAACAGACACAATCACGCTAACATCAATTATACAGGAGACAGCGCAGCGTGGACTATGAGGGAACGGTTGTAGGTCTGGTGAAAAAAAAGATGTGGAAGAGATGATAAACATTCTTGGATTTTTTTTCTAGTAATTTATTTATTGAAATGTGTTTATTTTCTTATAACATCTATGTCAGGTCAGTTTTAAGATGTAAGCAATGACTTGGTAAATCTGTTTAACCACAGCGCTCTGTTTTCATATCCAAAATTCTTTTTTTTTTTTTACTTTTCTGTAATGTTCTTCTTCTACAATAATCAAATTCTTTAGATATGTTGGATATCATGTTAGTTGTTGTGCCCTTTATTTGTTTGTGGATTCTGCACTACATTTTATAATTTGCAATGAAATGATCAAACTCACGAGAGAAAGGACATGCACAGTACTAATGCCAATTTCCTCTATTGCAAATTTAAAAAAAATCTCCCCATCCTGTTAATCCTTAGTAATTTGATATTTTAAAAACTTTAAAAAACAACAACAACTTTTTACTTTTGTTGTTGTGATGTTATTCCAGTCTCAAGATTAGAACATCACTTACCATTGGTTTGTGGAGTTCTATGTGTGTGGAGCATGCACACTTTTCTATCAAGTCTATTTTTTCAAATCAAATAGATTTTCTATTTTTAGTCTCAAACTGTAAGCTTTTTCTGCTGTAAAGTTTGCAGTTTAAAATAGGAGTTAATGGGGATAAACTTGTTCCTGGATATGGAATCCAGTGGCCATTCAAGGAACTGCAGTTTTTGGCACATCGGAACAAACACGGTGTCTGGCATCCAGTCCCTATAATCAATCACTACGCTGAGATGGGATACTGGCTGAAAACATAACCAAAAGAAAGTTGCTCATGGGTGACTTAATGGGTGACTTTGATTACAGTACACTTTCTTCTTGATTTTTTCTGTATATGGTCCTTGTATACTGCATAGTGATCTAAAAATAAATATTAAAAAGAAAGTTGGCTCCAAAAACTAAGCTAACATTTTTCCTCTGCCCAGTAGTGCTGTTTCTCAATCTAGTTTATTTTTACCCTGCTTTACCCATTTTTAGAAAGCTCTGATGATGGGATATTGTGCTTTCTCTTGAATATATTTTAATGACACTAAATGGCACTCATCCTGTGGTGCTCAAAGCAACAGAAATAATTTGAAAGATCTTGTTGAGCAGTATAATTTGGGAACTATTTTTTTCTGTTTAACCACACTCACCAACTGTGCACAGGAAGTGTGTTTCTACCTGTGACACAAGGCTTATGCTTTGAATGTTTGCGCTGCAGTGTTAACTAGCTTCCTTTTGCATTTAATGCAGTTATGTTTTATTGAGTCATTTATTTCTGATGTTACACTGTAACTATGTTACTGTAACTATGTGTCAGTGTGTAACATGGTTACGGTTGGAGAGCTGATCTTTCTATATTTTGCACTTGGTTATATATGGTATTGCATTCATTAATGCAGGTGATTCTCTTTGTTGCTGGCAAATATTTAGTAGTTACATTTGGAATGCTTTTTCTTCTGTTTTACAAAATAAACCACAGATTATTGGTAATTATTAATGGGGTGCAATGCACTTTGCAGAGTAAACAGATGCTCACTGTGCTTGTGGCAATTTAGGATTTTTAAACCAAAAAGGGCTAAATTTGGTTCCCATCTGTTAACAGTCTAAATTACAAGGTTGCCTGAGCTCAGCTGATTGTGACAGCAGCAACACAAGGAAAAGAGGTCATTTAGATACCCACAAGGCTGTGTTAAAGTCATTTGTTATGTGTCATTCTTTGCTGAGCTTAAAGTCATGAAGACACAATGTCACAGCGATGGTCTTGTGCAGCACACTGGGTGGCTGAAAGTGCTGGCAGAGTCAGAGTTTTCTTTCCACTGGTGCCATGTTAAAAATGGATACCCTCTGAGAACAGATGCTCTTTTTGGAGAACCAATACTGTTTTAGTCATCAGGAAAAGCTGCAGACATTGTGATATTTTTAAAAGACAAACAAAGACACATTATGATTCTTTGTTTATGCTTCCTAGCTGTGTTGCAACCCCAGGTCTCAGCTCAGTACGCTGAGTGACAGCCCTGCACAGCGAAGCAAGGCTTTGATTATGATGTTGCTTCATATCCAAAGCACTTCTTCAGCCCTGTTTGTGCATGTCCTTGGTACTCAAACCAAAATTGAAATACCATCAGTCATGTCTAAGCGTTGTGATTACTCTGCCATTGTTGCTGTTTAGGCTTTAGTTTCAGAGCTGATGAAAATATTGTGCAATAATTTTACACACCATAGCTACAGATTAGTTACTGTGCATTAATTTTCATGGTGGTTTATGAATGATAATTACTTGGCATATCAAGCTCAGAAAGGCATGCAAATTAGCAAAGTTCATTAGAGGCATTAGAAACACGTTACCCAATTATGGCATTCTGCTTGGCTATGCCAGTGACACGGACAAAGAAACTGGATGCACTACCTAGAGGCTTCTTTTCAAGCTGGTTAAAATCCGATAAAATAGCTAAGGGTCGCGTTATGAATCTGAAAGAATAGAGTAAGTGATGCTTAAATTTGTAGAGGTTTAAACTGAAGAACACATTTTTAAGTGATAAGTAAAATTATGTAAACCTGCCCCCCCCAAAAAAAAATTAGACAAAGTTCAAATACAGTATAGCCCTGCCATAAACTAGAAGCCTATCCAGTGTATAACTTTGGCCCAGAGACACCCGGGATAGACTCTCAGGTGTCACTGCTATTAATATTTGAACAATTCCATTTTTTCTATTCTTTTCTTTTCTGTGGTTTCACACATTTAGACTTTCAGCTTCAGCATGAGTGATATTAATGATATAAGTAATACATGTGCAGAATTTAATTAAATTTCTACTAAATTATTTTACAAAGATGCCTCAAAATACTACAGTGAAACTAAGACAGCAGTCTGACCCTGTGAGACAAATTCACAGTGTACAACCTCTAAAAATAGCAGCCGTACTGTAAGCAGTCCAGAGATGTAAGAGAAGTTGCCTTTGAAGGGGACATCAACCTAATTTAAAAACAGTACAGTTTTTGATCTTTATAGGTCAGTTCCCAAAACATTTTGATAATATCTCACAGTGAAGTCTGAATTTTCTCTGGGGTTAAGGCTTGCCTACCATTAGTCCTAAATACCATTACTCCTTCACTGCACCTAACCTCTTCTTTGTTGTGGGGCCTTACTCTCCCTTCTTTAGTCTATTTTTCAGCAGATGGACTTAAGGAACACATTAAAATCTTTCATCTTTATATCTCTAATCTTTCTGCTGTAAGATGCAACGTGTTCCCGGGAGTGTTGATGCATTTCTCTGACTGTGAGCACTCAGAATGCTCCCGCAGACCCCTGCATTACTAATAAATGCTGGTTAATGTGTGTCGGCTCCACCGAGAGCCATACATGTCTCTCAAATCAGAAGAGAAGTATGTCACCATGTGTGGCAGTTTTTTCTTACTTACATTTTTGTTCTTTATTGCATTAGTTTATAGAAATGTGTGCTAAAACTCGACTGGTTTCTTTTTTCTTATTTTACTTCATTCTTACCAGGTGTTTAGATCTTGAAATGGGTTCTGAACACAAGAAAGCATGTTCTGCTAGATCCTGGAGATCACTGTTGACTTGCTGTGCCATGATGAAAAAGTTACACTTCACATGCAAATGATTTTCTGTTCATCTGCAAGAATTCTCCACAGTCTATCAACTTGTCATTTTCTAGTTTTCCTTTGAGCACTTGCTTTTTCAGAATGTACCAGCTGTACTAGCACGCCAACTACATCTGATGTCTCCCTCATGTATGGTTCTTTTTTTCAGTCTCATTCTTTTCTTCATCACATGCATTGTTATTTCTTCACTCCTCATAAAGACAGACAAATCCCACCTCGATGCAAATGGCAAGTCTTAGCCATCAGTTAGCATTTAGATTTTGATAGCACTTGGCAAAGTGAAACAAATACCTTAATTATGTTGATGTGCCAAAAACATGTCTGTTTTCCTTGTAGCACAGATCATGCTAGCTCAGTTTCACATTCTCACAACTTTTATAGAACAAACATTTTTTTTTTATTATTAGTCACACAATAGTATGAATGATTACTATTATTGTATCCTTTACATCTTACCCATAAGGTGGGATATTTATCTGAGCATGAAACTGAAATTATGAAACTGAAACGTGATAAAATGAACAGTCTATAAATAAGCTTACTGATATTTGTTGAAGGAAAATAAAGAATTTATCTCTGTGAAATTACCATGAAATTTAAGGTTTATGGTAAAATAACTGTAAAATCAAGTCGGTGAACACTTTTTGTAGATTTTTGAGCGGATTTAAACTGTGAAATCAGGAAGTTAACAGGTACTTGTAAGTGAAGTGAGAAATGCAAACTGATCTCAAGATGGATGTGCTACTGAATGAAAACGATAATACAGCATGAATGTGAACATGTACTCCATGACGAAGTATAAAGGATCTCTCAGCAAGAACCATGCAAGTTTAATTTAAAATGAGTTTTTACTTTTGCGTCTCCGTATCCAGCAAATGATAAGGGGAGGAACCAGAGAGATTTAAATGAACATTAGCTACGGTGAAGCTGGTAGCCTGCGGAGCTGAGGTACAGCTGCAGTGAGGAGGAGGGGAAATATGATGTTATACAGTACATAACCTTAAAACTACGGGAAAGAATCTGCTTTCCCTCATTTTCTTGTGTTTTGGTGTTGGATGGTCATATTAACCATGACATACATTTCAAATAAGGTAAATATATGAGCAACTAATCCCCATGAGCCGAAGGCTGAGGCTCCAGTTTTCTCTAGTAACATGAGTTATTTTTGTCTACTCTCGGACCTTAACCTGTTAGCAGTCGGACGTACCGCCCACGGTACATTGGATGGTTTAGGGGACTAATTGGACTGCTAAGGGGTTAATAATGTGAAAGAGAGGGAATTTCATTTCATCTCAGTCACAGAGATCTGGCTGTGAGCACAGAAGCGTTACCACCTGCTGTCCATGCTTTCTGTTTATGAATGTGTGAAGTGTGTGAAGAAAGTTGATGAAAGAGATGATGGCTAAAATGTTTGACATTGTATTCTACTCGCTGCATAGTTGATCAGTGTCTTCGCATATTACCTGTTTTTTCTTCTTCTGTCAGCTTGAATTTGAAAATTTGGACAGCTGAATCACAATAGCTGACCTAGAAAAAGGGTACCCTTTTTGTTAATCAAATATTCATCAACATATAATGACACATCAATATTTAAGAACCAACATTCATCAGCTTGTGCAGCTAACATATAATAGCTAATAATCAACTGTGTAATAAAATAATCAGGATCAAATTTAAAGCTTTATAGTTTTCTTTATGTTTATGTTACATTAATAAATAAATATTATTTGATAATGTAATTGACAGTAAAGAACAAAATTATGAGTTCATTAAGTAATATTTATTTATAAATATTGATTTACTAATTGATTTACAGAAAAAAGCATTATACTCATTAAACTAAAAATTAAAATGCGCCATACACCATATTGTAAAAGCTGGCCGGTCAGTCCTTGTGTTCTTATGCCAGCTCAGGTTGCTCTACCTTCCACTGCAAAATACAGAGGTGACCTGAGCAGCTCCACAACAAACATATTAAACTCCATCTAATTTAAATGTTTATTGGTTTCATCTGACTAAAGATTGTGCTGCCAATATTCATTAAGTTTAAAGTTGTATACCACCTGGGGTGCAACCTTTTCTTTCTTGGGCAGCAGCCATGAGCTGGATTTTGCAAAGACCTCTACAGAAACCTCTTATTGAAAATTTTTATACAAAACAATTAACACAATGTCCCACTGAAAAACAGGCAAACAGCAAATTGTACATGGTGTCAGTTTTTCTGTTATTGGCAGTTTTGTTCTTCCTATATCTCGAGGAACAGACCTGCCAAAATAAAATGTCATAGATAATGTGTTAGAAATATTAGAATAAAGAATAAAAGCAGCTTGCCTCATGCAGGCCTTCGGCATGAAATTGTATAGTTTGGGTGAATATATTTAAAGCCCATGAGTGATTTCCACCTGCAGCTCTTTACTAGGTTTCCCAGATCTATGGAAAAAACCTGCCAAAATCTGTCAGGATGTACTCGGCCTTCCACAGGATTGATCTAAAAAAACAGCAAAATGTAGTCTCTTTTATTTATGCTGGGTGGTTGCACAGAGAGCAACACTTCTTTTTCAGGAACACTGCTCAGTTTCACACCTGAAAGCTGCCCAATAAACCTGTTGACCACTGGGTGAGGTCCACGCTCAAAGGCATCTCACCTCACTTCAGTGGTTAAGTGCTGATCTTTCACTATCCACATTTATCATTATCTCTATCCAGCCAATTGTTGGATTGAAGGAGAGACCTTCCAGGTACAAGCCAGTTTCTGCTGTTGAGATGCATAATATAAAAGCTGGATTCTAGTTACACCATACACATAAGGACATTAGTGAGTAAAATCTGAAAAATATATTCAGCCATTTTGATATGAGGCAAAAAAAAGAAAAAAGATTTCCTCTATCAGAGTGCTCTGGGCTATACATTCACTATAACTATCACAATCTGGCGAGGGCAGACTGTATGAATTGAAAAAGGACCCAAAATGCAGACTCCAAGGAACAGGGAACAAAACTTGAATGTTAACAAAAAGCGAGCC
>NW_005187487.1:2137973-2146041 GCF_000239375.1 Pundamilia nyererei | reverse complement strand
AGAAAACACAAGGAGTCTAATAACCAAATGAACTTAGATAACCTAATGAACAAAATAAACTCAAACTTAAAACGCTGGGTCAAAAGACCCAGGACCATGACAATAACAGTCATCTGGAGGACTTTCTTTGTCAGCTGATGGAGGAACCCAAACAGTGTGTTGCAAAATCTATGTGATGGAAAATGTATTCTCAATGAGTTAAAACACCATGGATAGAGGAAAACAATATGGATCATTTTATAGCTAGCAGTTATTAGCAGTTACTAGTAATATTCAGGCCACAGAAACACTTCTTCACAGCTAGTGCAATCTCTCTACATTTCTTCTTACCACTCAGAGTAATTCTCTATCTACCTCCCAGAGTTGATATGGTCACATTGTGATCTCGGAAGTGTGAGCGTGCCAACATGTCCATGAAACCTAAAACTCGTAAAACTCTCAAAGTATGCCTATACTGGATCTTAATCAGCTCACCGAGCTTGTCCATCTTATTTTCCAAGGGACCCCACATTCCTCATGATGACCACTGAAACAGAAAATTTATATTTCCTCTCTTAGCTTTCCTCAGCTCCAGCTGTGAAATCCTGTCATCTCCTCCATAGCACCTCTATATCTTGCTCAGGGCAGTAGAACTGTCAGCATGATGAGTTGGTGAAGACTCTCTGTTGCAAAGAGTATAATAAGATGGAAGAGCACAAGTAGACCTGCAAAATTTGACATTAAAAGGCAAAAAGTAGCCATTTGAAGACAATATAAAGAGAATTGAAACTTCACTCTATTTGGTGATAAAACCAATAAACCACTTTCTTTTTTAGACTGCAAAAATTGCTTTCAAAGTCAAGTTTCTTTTTTCTGTTATTTTGCCAGGACACTGGAGACTTAGTCATTTTATATTTTTCAACCATTGTCCTACTTTCTGTTGTCCATTCTGTTTCTGTGTCCATTCGGTTGCTACAGTCATCAACTCAAGCAAACCTGTCTTGGATAGTAAATTGCTACCAGTGCACCAGTGTAGGATTGTTGCCACATACAGCAGATTTCAAATCCAGGCCCACTTAGGTGATATTTACTGAGCTTCCTCATCTTAAAGTCAGCGGCTTCTATCTTCTCCTTTGGCCAGCTTATTATCCCAGCAGGGTACCTGATCACAGGCAGGGCATAAATGTTGATAGCCATGTATTGAGCCATGTGCCTGTTCATCTTAGCTGCTATGATGTCTGACAGGAGCTTCCATGTGGTACTGGGGCAGGTTATTGGCTTGTAGCTGGATGGGACAGGTCCCTTCTGGGGTTCCTTGGGGATCAGGACTGTCCAGCTTTCGGTTAGCCCGAGGAACTAGCAACTGGTTCATTTGTGCTGCCAGACGTTCTGGAAGTGCAGTCAGCTTCTTCAGCCAGTATGCATGAGACAGGTCGGGGCCTGGTGCTGTCCAGCTCTTTATACCAGAGACCCTTTCTTGGATGTCTGCAACTATGATGCTTACTGGACGGGTATTGAATATTCCATCAATCCCCAGTGGGAACTAGTGCAATTTTTTTCACTACTGTATCCTTAATATTAAAAACACTTCTATAACCTGGAACTTTAAACCTCTGGTGGATTTTTTTGGGATGTTGCATTCTTTTGTAATTGTTATTTTTGAAGAACATAGTGAATACAATACTTTCTACTTCAAAACTGACAAAAAAAATCCTCCCACATTATCGGTATCAAATATTATAGTTAAATAAAATTACAGTTCAGTCTGATTATGTGCCTGAAAGTACTATAGATTGCATTTTCTCTTAGATTGCACTGAACCGATGCACAAAGATGTTTTACTACTCTTTGCCTCCTTAAGACTCCAGTCTCCAGCTGGAGAAGATTATACAGTAGCTTGATACTGATGAATGACTGACTTTGTGAACTGACTGTGGCTGGTGTGTTTGTCCAGTTGCCCACAAAAATAGCAATTAATTTCTATAGATGCTAAATATAGATGTAACTTCCAGAAGTGAAAAGTGAAGAAAGGAAAACGCACTGTAATGTAAAGTACATTAAAGGTGCTTTCATTTCAAATGCCAGCCGGTGACAATTTGCAAAAAAAACCAAAAAAAACCCTCTTTCGCTCAATCAACTCAAAAAACATTTTCCTGAGACATTTTTGGCCTCATTTGCTAGTTTCAGTGATACTGAATAAAATATTAAGTTCAGTTTGTACATCATGATCAGTGAAATTATCCAGATTGTGGTAATTGGTTAAAAACCCATCAACCACAAATCGTTTGCCGATAAAAATCACCAAGATTGAGATGGAGAAAATTCTCAGATTCAAAGAATTTTCAGCATATAAATATAATTTAATATCTCAAGGAAATATTATATTATATTTATATTATAAGATAAACATCAGCAATCTAAAGAGCCCCACACTTGGACAAACTCCCTTTTATCCTCCATCAGAACCAGGCTCAGAGAGCGGAACCATTGCAACTGGTTGAGGGATGAGGACAGAGACGAGAAAAAAAAGGGATGAAACAGAAAGACGAAGGACAAAGCACAAACTCTGTGAGAGAAAAGTCAAAAGTTAATGACATACAGTAGTACAATATATAAACATATTGAGTGCAAAAACGGGAGTGGAGAAGAAACAGTGCATCATGGGAAGTCACCCAGCAGCCTGAGCCTACACTGACAAACTCACCTTAGTGGTTTCTCTGACTGAATGTTGAGTATTATGAATCAGCCGGTCTTTTCAGTGTGATTGAAAGCCATTCACACCTGAAACATATCCTACAGTTGGTATAAATTGTAGCACTCTGACTTTTATGAACATCAGGCCTTAAAATGAAATAGTCAGAAAGCTTAGCTTAAGAGTGTCTGTCAAGACATTTGATGGCTCACAATTTGCAAGTGGGTTTCCCACCTGAAAAGCCTGACTCAACTTTTGCATCCTATAAATGAGTTCCTCCCTCACGTCACTCTGTGACAGAACCATCTAATTTAAGCAGAGTTATTGTTCTCATTAGGGAGTACAGTCGCTTCTTCCTGTTTATCTGCCCTACTACTGACCGCAGGTTAATGAATAATAATCAGTAATAACACACTAATGATTGTGCTTGGAGGACTTGGCATGACAGCTACTCAGTCAAAGAGGAACACTGCACCCAAGGGCAGCAGAGACAAGGGAAAAGGAAAAACAGTATCCTCCTTTATCTTCAGGATCATCAAGGGTCCTCGAGCCAATTACATTATTCTTGAAGCATTATACACAATTGATTTGTGCCCTGCTGTGTGGGTACAGCCTTGCTGCTTTATGTGAGCAGTGGGTCTTGAGGATGACCATGAACGCATTGGAGCAATGTCTCTCTTTCAAGTTTCCTCTGATGAGCTGTGAAATATCTTCAAGGTATCAAGGAAAGTGGATGCAGCTGGAAAACACTTCTTTCCCCCCACCTTTCTGTGATTCCTGTGATAAAACATGTCAAAGCTAATGCACAGGAAGAGGGTAAAATATCCATATTGTGTAGAAAACGAAATGTTTTCTTCCAGAAAAACTTTAGGCGTGAAATCTGAATATTAGCTCTGGGTGTTAACGTAGAGTTAATGTGTGGAAGAAATGTGAATTCACACAAGAAGATGCAGACAGACAGACTGAAAACATCTGAGAAAAAAGGAAAACGGATAAGTAAAGCTGATTGACTTATTATTGTCAGCTGTTGCCTAAATCAGTTGGTTCTTATTACTCACCACAAAATAGTAAAAAAAACAAACCAACATTACAAATTGTACTCTCTTACACGGGTGTCCCTGACCAATATTAACTGCTTTAAAAATAAAGATGGCATGAAGTGATAACTAGCTATGGAAGAAGAAAGTCGCTTTTAAGTTTATTTCTCACTCAAACTCAACCCTGAAGACTTTCTTTCTGGCCCTGTGCATACATTTACACTAGATAAGATGTGTGTTTTGCTCCTTTGTTTTCTTGGGCAGCAGTATAACAGTGAAGACCTGCCCAGTCTGCAAGGCAGGCTACACCATGTATTTTCCACAAGAACCCAAGACCTGCCTCAGTATCCGACCTCATCTCTTTGGTCTTCTCTCCCCTGGTGTGCACAAGCAGCCACTGAAGATGGCGATGACGACACCTAGGGAATTTGTGCAACCTTCAATTTTCTCTCATCTGTCCTTGATGGCAACTCTTAACACTTATGGTGTGCACAATATAATTTTGCTTCCAAGTGTCATATTTTTAGTTACCCCCACTCTGGTAGACAATTTAAAATAAATTGCATGCACTACAAAAAATCTGATTGCACTTGACATTGAGGACACTGTTCTTCTATTTAGACTTAAAAACTTTCTGAATTATTGATTTTTCTTTTGTGGACAACTGAATCGTTTATGATCAAACAAATGGAATTTGAATTCCATTTTGTATTTACACATTTTTGGATCATATCTTTGTCAACATAATATAGTTTAAGATTAAACTTTTAAATTTTTTTTCAGTGCTTTCTAGACAGGCCTGTATAAAACCCAAACATTTTAACACAGACAGTCGTTTTGTGTTGTACAAAGACATTTTATATGTATTCTGTATTCTGCGTGGAAAACTGCCTTAAGATCCATTATTGATTAGACAATTGCTTGACCCTCCTTCTTTTCTTTTCAAGAAATAGCTCCCATATATTTTGGATGTTGTCACAATACCATTGTATTTTTGACAGCAGGACCCCCTCCTGTTTCTCCTGGTATGGCAAATTGTGATGACTAGTGTTTTGTGCTTCTCTTAGACTTGCCTTTGTATAAATGTTTTGAGAATTAAATTAACAAATGGAGCAGAAAATTATGAATAGAACCTTTTCTCTTTATTGTTTTCAGCTGTCATTCATTTGTTAAGGTGAGTAGGGAGCATCTGCTAGATTTATCGTCAAAAGTCTTTTCATTTAATCAAATAACACATTGAGGTTTAATGAAAATAGAAGAGCAGAAAAATAAACATCAGAAATATTCATTTGTGGAGCACAACCACACGTTAGTGTGGGAGTGTTCTGCAGTATTTTTCAGGAGGGGGGACCTCAGTACATTACGCAGCTGCCTGTGTGTTCATATGTGCCAGTGACTAACATCTTCAGCAGAGTGCCAAGCTCCTACATGACAGGAAAAGCCACTGTATTTTTAGCTTCTGGTGCAAAATCAGATTCCCTCCCACCACTGCGCTCAGGTTCATGTCAGGCTGTTTGGAAAAAGACAGATGCATGCAGTGTAGCGTTAGAGTCATTTATGCAAATCCTTCTTAAAATTTACAAATGGCTATGACTGGATGTTAACCATACTGAGAATTCCTTTTTGTTTGTTTAAACTTGCTCCAAAAACAGAACCAGTGTAATGAACTGACCGCAGTAGTGACTTTAAGGCAACAACAAAAATTTGTTGTGGCATTCTGACAAGTTCTTTGGATCCATCTACTTTGGTGTTACTCCCACACTGTGATGGTGTTTGACATGGGTCAGGAAAGGTGAGTCATCAGCTATAGAACTTCCAGTCTCCTTGTATTGTGCCAGTACATAAGAAGATTATATTCATCTCTCCATGTCCACACTTACTTACGCTGTCATTTCAGCGGAGGATTATCCTGATCTGCTTATGGGGAAAATAGGATTTTAGTTACTGTACTCTTCAAGTTGCTGGAACATGCAAAATGTCATTTTTGCTATAGTTTCATAATGAAGTCTTTAGTACAGACTTCATGCAGACAGATTTAAAACCATGGGCTCTGCTAGACATATAGTCTGTCTTGAGCTGTATATAAGAATAATAAAGGATTAATAATCAAGTAAGTCAGCCATTTTACATTAAGTATATAACTTTATAAACTAAAATTAAACAAAGAAGAAGTGGTTTTAGGGCATTTTAATTGATCCACAAAAAGTCAGAGGGAGCCAACAAGTATTTTGTAAAAAATATAAAATTCAAATGACATTTTAAGAAGCCTGAGCATGGTGGTGCGTTGGTTAACACTGTTGCTTCACAGCAAGAAGGTCCCGAGTCCGTTTTCGGTGCATACAGAAAGGCCCCGGCCAGATGGTGGAGTCGACACCATCTGGCCGGGGGCCTTTCTGTGTAGAGTTTAAATGTTCTCCCCGTGTTCTCCCTGGTACTCCTGGCTTCCTCCCAAAGTCCAAAGACATGCAGTTAGTAGTAGAGTGCCAAGGTTAATTGGTGATGCTAAATTACCCGTAGGTGTAAATGTGAGTGTGCCCCCCGAATCCCTTATAAGGATAAGTGGAAGCAAATGGATGGATGGAGGAGGCTAGGTACTAAAGAGTAAAATAGTCCTCAAGCGCAATTTTAAAATAAAGGAAACTATTGTGTGAATCCATAATTATGAATAAAGTAAAATTTTACTTTTTAGAATAATGTATTAATCCCTAAGGAAATTATGTGGTTACAGTTGCGCCAAGACAATAAGAACAGTAACAGACTGAGCTAAATTAAATAATACAATGTATTACAAAGTACCAAGATGTAAGAAAAAAGCTCTAATATGTACAAATAGCTCAATTACAAATATCCAAAATAAAAGAAAGTATGAAAGAATAAAATTGAGAAAAGCTTAAAACATCAACGAATTGAATTACTAAATGACTAAGGGGAGACGGTATGAACACAATTTAATGAACACACACACTCACGTACATTTTTATATTTTAGTGAAGACATCTCACTGAAATAATGCTTTCCCTAGCTACTTACCTTAACCATCAGTCTAATTCTAACCATAACCTAATTGTAACCCTGACACTAAAACCAGATTTTAAGCCTCAAACTTGTGGGGGTGGGCATTTTGCCCCCATAACTGACTGTTGGTCCCCACAAGTATAGTAATGTGCCAATTTTCTGTCCTCACAAAGATGTCTAAACAGGTACACACACTTGTTGCATCTTAGATCTTTACACTGAGTAATATAGTTGCATACCCTTGGAAAAACAATATTTTGTTTTTTAGTACAATGAAGCAAAGTGGTGGATTATTTAACCAACACGTCAGGTCCTTGTTCAGACCCCTGGGAGATGCCACAGTTTGCTGAAAGGAAAAGATGTGGTCAGAAAATTTCAATTTAGTTATATAAGAACTAAATCACTGTAGAAACATCCTAGGTATGCCATCCTGGTGATGCAGCCTCTCAATCAGAATTTTATATTTCAGTGGTACCAAAAGTGCACTTAAGTCAAGCAGTAAAAGACTGAACATTCACCAGTGTCAGCAGTTCCTAAAAGGTCATTTAAAGTTCATTTGGGGACTCTGTTAAGAATAGTCTCAGTACTGTGGTTAAACTTTTCATAGATGTTGTGACTTATAACTTCAAAAGGTTTTGCTGTGAGAGGTAACTTTGAAATCAGTCTGTAATTGTTGGAGCTGGATGGACTGATTTTATTGGATGCACTGTTCAAGCTTGTACAGCCCTGTGCCCTCATGAAAACATATTACATGAAAAACTACTCTGCACCAGAGTTTGAACATAATTCTTGTTAAATAACTGGTGATGACAACACATATTTAGACTCCTTACTTTATTTAATCCTGGTTTTAATCTTAGTTCAAAAGCTTTTGCATCAAAATATGAACTTGTCAAAAAATTAAAGGAGCAATTAGAAAAGAAATTATATTTCCATAGGTTAAATAAATAAATAAATAAAAATAAAAATCCTGGATATCTTTACTGGATAATGTGTTAGAGATTAAAGATGTCACATAGCTTGATAGAAGTGAAAATTATCAACCTACAGAAGACACCCCCAAATCCTTTTTTTCTGTTATGTGGCAGACTAGATTATTTTTTCAATGCTGTTCCAATGAAGCAAACCCAGATGTACTCAGTAGTTTGTATGGACCCCATGTACTTGTTTGCATGCCTGAAAATGTTGTGCCATGGTCCTAATAAAACAAACAATGGTGTCCTAAGATAAGATAAGATAAGATAAGATAAGATAAGATAAGATAAGATAACCTTTATTAGTCCCACACGTGGGAAATTTGTTTTGTCACAGCAGGAAGTGGACAGTGCAAAAGTTATGACGCAAA
>NW_005187487.1:2126582-2136429 GCF_000239375.1 Pundamilia nyererei | reverse complement strand
GGAGGGAATAAATGTCAGTGGCCTCCACCTGTAAAACCATTCCTGTTTGTCTCACTGTTACCCCTCTAACTGACTTGCCTATACTCTGATTAAAAAGTGTTCCTTTAATTTAGTTAAGCAGGGTAAAGTACCTGAAATGGAAGCATTCATTATGCCTAAAATATATTACTGGATCAAATCATTCACTCCTTAATGTGTCTATCAATGTAATATTGCAGCATGAGACTACTTTAAATAATGAGTTTTACCCATAAAAACAAAGCATAAAATATTAGTAGATTTGTATTTTTTTAAATTTTCAAAATAGTACTAATGTGAACAATATTTGGCCCCATAATAGAGTGAAGTGGCACTAGAAATTAGCATGAGATAAATATAGATTTTGTACATTAAAAATGTAAAATGCAAAATGTACGTCATTAAATGTACGTTTTGTTACTGATGCTTTCCCTGCATTAAATGAATGAGACTAACCCTCGATACCACATAAGCATTTTATCAGAATCTTCTAGATTGCTGGGAAATCCTAAAGAAACATTCATCACACATTCAAGCACACAGATTATTTTGAGAGTAGAGTTGAAACTTTGAGGTTTAGCTTGAAATACTATTTTGAGAAAAACAATCAAAACAATATTTTGAGAGAAAATATGCAATGTGGAGATTAACACACCCTACAAAACACTTTGTGTAAATTAGTTAATGCTTCAGAATCTGTTTAAGTAACAAAGAAATTATTTCTCATTTAGCACATAAACACAGAATGGTGATGAGCACCAGGACGTCACAACACACTGTAAGAGAGCTGATGAAGTTGTTTCACTAATTCATCTACAAGAGGCATTTTGTAACATGTTTAGAAGCCATGACAGGTGTTTGACTTTAACCTCCTAGGACCTGGCGTCCACAAATGTGGACATCACATTTTGGGTTATTTAGACCAAAATACTAAATTTTGCTCTACAAGGGCCTGATATCCACGTACAAGGACATTATACTGCTACTGTTCTATCAAAATTTTAAACGAATATCCTCATATGTAGCTCTTATTTTTCTTAAAAACAAAAATAAGGTAAAAAAAAAAAAGAAATCTGGTAATTCCTTGTTTTTACATTCATCGGGCCCCAATCAGCCCAACTATCAAAGAGAAATTATGCATGCCGTGGAAGAGTTCGGGTCTTAGGAGGTTAAATGACATCTCCATATTTAAACAGTTTTCTCAAAGCAGTATTTCGAGGTTAATATATGTGGATACAGTTGAGTAATATAATATAAGCGGGCAGCACGGTGGCACGGTGGTTAGCACTGTTGCCACACAGCAAGAAGTTCAAGTCCAACATCAGGGCGGGGTCTTTCTGTGTGGAGTTTGCATGTTCTCTCCATGTTTGAGTGGGTTCCCTCCGGGTATTCTGGCTTCCTTCCACCATCCAAAGACATGCAGCTTGTGGGGATAGGTTAATTGATTAATCCAACAATAAAGCCCTCAAAACTGGGGGTAACAATGTGGAAATTACTGTGCAATTACCTGTGGTAATTTCTGTGTAAAAAGCTCAAAATACAGCTGCAAAATGCAAAAATGTCCATTTATTTTAAATAGAATAATAATTACCTATTGAAGCAAACTTAATGTGTGATTATTACCTGGATTATTACCCATTTTCCCCTTATTACCTAGCTGTAACAGAAAGTGCGACCATATTTTCTTATCATGTGTTTATTTTTCAGTGAATCAGCCTTTTTTTCTCTCTTTTAATTACACTGTGCTTTTGAACACACAGGCATTATTTCCAGAACTTACATATTTAAAGATGATAGTAATATTTGGCACGTTAACTAGCAAATTGCTCCTTACCGTCTTGACATCCTCCACCTGTTCTGCTAAGGGGAAAAGTGCTTAAATGCTGAGAAGCAGCCTAGGGGCTAAATCTGTATTCATCTTTCTCTAACCTCATGGATCTGCAAACCCCTCAACATCTGCTTTATCCAGATCCCTTTAGCTTGAACGATATCTCCAACTAATTACAACATCTTCAGGAACTAAAGCCAATGATGAGAAAAGCAGGTGTGCAGAGCTGGAAGGTTGTGCTAACCAGGATTTCAGAAAGAAAGAAAAGAAAATTCATTCACCTTGTAACTGGTTGAGCAAAGAGGCACATGGTTAGACTGAGTACAGAATAAGACCCTGTAAATACTGTAATTATATTTATTTATAACACACCTTAGGAATGTACTACTAACATTTAAAAGAAGGCAGTTAAGCTTTTATCCCTTTTCGTTGAGGACCTTTGTAACTACATGTGAATTTGACCTATGACATGTTTGAGCCTTATCTGCTCAAAATGTCTAAAAGTATTGGATAAAAGCTGCCTTTCACTGACTGACTTCTTGTCCATCCTCCATTGGTTTGAACACCCATCCCCCAACCCGAGGATCACCACAACATAACCTAATAGATCTATACCTTAGTTCACAGATTCACTTTAGGGTTATTTCTGGGATTTCGCACAACCCAGGATTCAAATCATGAATACATAATGGGCTTGGATTTACAGTATTATAAATGAAATGTGCTCTATTTGGAAGCAGCTGGGCCTCCTCCCCTTTCGACAGGTTGTGTGTGAGACTTTAAACCATTAAACTGTAAATTTTAAACTCTTATTGATCCCTTTACCCCTAGTCCTGAAGTGTATATTAATTTCTTACTCTTATATTTATTGTTTGTTTCCTTGCACTGCTGTGACTGGAGCCTCCTCATCTCGTCTCTCTATATGCTGTACTGTATGTAGCGGGGATGACAATAAAGTTTACTTTGATTTCAGCAGCAAGCAGGTGCACCGAGGGCTCTCGCGCTCTCGCACTCACTTTTCGTATATAGAATTTCGAAAAAACAACGGTGCAAATTATAAGTCTGCATAATTATGTCTGGTGTTTTCGTGTTTGTTGTTTGTTTTTATTTTTGTTTTATTTTGCAAGTTGGTTATTAGATGCTCCTGCCAGCCAGAGAATCCCCCACCGCCCCGCCCTCTCCTCCCTGTGCCGCAAGCAGCAGGCGCACCACGATGCCGCTCCGGGCAACCGCATGTGTCGCCCGTATCAAAAACCGTTACTGTGCACACACCTTCTGGAAAAACTTCCCTACCTGTTTGCCCTCTAATGCTCAACTCCTTTTTAGCTCACCTCCTGAAATGAGGTTTCCTGGCTAAAATTCTTAGGGGGCCCCTCCATGTTATGCTAACAACATGTCATGGCTCCTGGTCTCTTGACTAAGGTATGCCACATTCTCTTTTTTCCTTCTTTTTCACCTAACTGGTTTTGTTGTTCATCATTTGGATTGTTTAAAGAAAAATCTAGAAAAGGGACTTAATTAATTAATTGTTATTGTAGGTTTTATGTGTGTGTTAAGTATATTTAACACAATTTTGTTTTGATCTTGACAAGAAATGATAATTTGCAGTAACACTATGCTACTGCAAATGTCATTATCTCTGCATGTCATTAGCTGAATTAAAATAACAGAGGGCATCTAGTGTCATCAGGATCCTCCAGGAGCCACAAATGCTAACTAAATTTCACAGGAATTCATATTGTACTTTTAAAAACCAAAAGCAGTTATTAGCAAAGCACAAATGTCAAGAGAATGAAGACATCTGACATTCCAAAAAATTCAAGGAATTCCAAATTCATTAGGGTTAGCTCTCCTATAGCAAGTCATTTTATACTAGACGATTTCTTCACAATCCAAGTCCAAGATATTAAGATATTACTCTAGAAGAACTGGCAGACCTGGGACAGCTACAATTAATAATAATTAAAATAATAATAATGATAATAAAAATAATAATAATAAAGAAAATAATAATAATCCAAAATAAATTAGATCAAGAGCAAAAGTCCTCTGCTCTTGATTAATCTATTAAATAAAAATAAGTCAGTTATTATTATCACTTGCTACTAACCAAGTAACTAACAGTTAACATTTAAAATAAATTATCCTTAAGTATATGGACTTTTACTTAGCCTCTCTAACTGACCACTAAGAGAGAAAAAAATGAAACAACCGATGACACTACTGGCAGTAGTTGGACAAGATTTATTTAATTTTAGTGGAGAGCAGTCATATTCCTAACATTTCTCCCCAAACTAAAGACTCTGCCTCCCTCTGCTTGCTCTTCAAACATTTATATACTGTGCTTTGAGGTAGTCATCATCTCATGACCTTTACTTCTCTCCTTAAATACACACCAAATATACCAGGGACGTCTCAGAGGTCTCAACTCTACTCCTAACTTAGAGTTTGGTGATGAGATTCTTTCATGTCAGATATTATTCTTGATGATAAACTGCTGCACAGAGTGTAAGGTACATACAGTGATAGGGTGGGATAGAATCTAACAAAGCTCAGCACCCTCAGGGAATCACTGGCTAGCATTACGGTCTTCCTGGGAAAAGTTAACTGCAAGAAAATAACCATTCTGTCTGCAGCCTTGGGTTAGCCTCAGGCTTGGTAGACTGGAACCAAGAAACCAACTGTGAACATGTTCTTTTAAGTTGGAATTTCAGGTGTATAATTGGTTTAAAACAGCTGTGTCTAGACACATTAAGATTTGGGTTTTGAAGACAGTAAAATAATATGTAAAGGTCCTGTTTGTCAAATAAAATTAGAATAATACTTTTATGCCAAAATACCTCTCTTCACTTTTTCAGTTTTCTGTTAAAAACAAAGTTAATCTGACTGACTTAAACTTTTCAGTGAGTTATGATTAGCAACAGCGCCTGTTTTACAAGATTAGATTAATAATAATCCAATGCATCTTTCCAAATTAGTAATACATTTTTTCCTGAATTGGAGTAAGTGCATTTCTAAGTTATTGCAATAAAGCATTTTAATACTTGGCTTGAAACATCTGGTGAATTAAAAACATGAAAGTGGAAAAAGACATCATTGAAAAGTTGCAAACAGAACTATGAAAAACACTTGAAAACATCAGATCTGTGGGGAGCAACAAGGAAAGCTTGCTAAAAATAAAATGATTAAATTCTCTTAAATCTTCACAAAATGTGAGTAGAGCTCTTTATATAGCCCTCTACATTTACAACGGAATTATGGGCGCTCCACGCCAACAGTGCAGGAGTAAAATATAAAGTAAGATAAGATAGATAAGATATAGAGTAAGATATATAGTTAGAGAGCAGGAATAACTAGCAAAATACACCATGTTATTGTATCTGACGGCTCTCAAACTTAAATTCCTCTCTACTTGTCATATTTCACTTACTAATTTTATATTTTTTTTTAACTTTCTCAAATTTTAGTAATTTTCATTTACATGTGCATTTTATTTGTAGGTTTTAATGAAAAGCTGAGTAACATCCCTTGTTATCAGTAACCTTGAGTCCTGATGATGCACATTATCTTTAATCCTGTAGTGATCCCTGGCTGTTTAAAGAACACCACAGGAAACCTTGCATGCTGAGGTCCTTGTGAAAGGGCAAACCGTGCTGTATGCACAGCCGGCTTAACACCATACCGAAAAGTGGTAGTGGCATTGTGTAAGGACATTTCCGTTTTAGGTAGAATATACTAAATGTCATAGCAAAGGAAATAAATAATAAACATTAATAAACTTGAAGCTGCAGAGTATAGCTTTTGGCTATATCACAAGTTCATTAGAATTCTAGGTGGCCTTTTTCAGTGTACAGCACAGATGATGGAGTTCAAGGCCTATTTCTGAGAATGATTTGCATTTGAATGCCATCAATCATATAGTCTCTTTACTGCCTTCACAGCAGGCCAGGCACATACTGAAAATAAACTAAAAGAGATACAGGAAAATATAGTAAAGCTGAAATAAACTGCACTTTTTGGGGCTGTCCCCAATCAAAGATTTTTCAAGTCACCTAGCAATTACATGTTGCTCTTAATTTATTTATTTTTTCCAGGGAAACCTTAGAAGTAAATAATATCACAATAACAGCACACAACACATCATACTGATACAAACACTTCCACAAAGGTGTTTGCTCAGTTTGCTATTGGTTGTTCAGAACACATTTGGTGTGCAAAGTTAGATGCTCTACAGTTATGTCTGAAATGATATGCCATATTTCATACAAACCAATTATGCTTGCAGATTTTGCAGCAGGTCAATCAATCAATCAATCAATCAAAGCTTTATTCGTCACATGCAGGTTGCCCTGCAGTGAAATGGGACCCCCCCCCGACCTTACACATATAGCACAAACATTACATGGGGATACAGGTCGGAGATTGGTAGAATCAGAGAAAAAACATTGAAATGTGCACTACAGTGGGGGAAGTACAAGAGGAAAAAAGAGACCCCTACTCATGCTGTGCTTCCATGGTAGGACAGCATGAGAACAGGAAACAAAAAAACTCCTTTGCACAAAAAAGCACATAAATGTCCACAGCACAACATTGTGAAGACATGACAAGCCACAGGGGTGGGTGGGGGGTGAGGAGTAATCCGACGAAACACAGCAGCCACCCTGCACAGCGCTATCATTCCAGCGCGGCACACAGACCCGCCGTGTTCCCTCGCCGGAAACAAGCATCGAAGGTGTTGGAAAGGGAGGGGGGATGAGTGAGTGCCTATCAGTGTAAGTGTATGTGTGTGCGTGTCCATAGTTCAGCGGAGACAGTGTCCTTCGCTCTATCAGGCTAGGTAAACAGTCTGCCAGCCAACCCAGGTGGCCTTCATGGGACGGGAAGAATAGTCATCACACAGTCGTTATCAGGGAGTTGTTTTGGTGGGCTCCAGCCTTGGGCCTAGCAGCTGGCGCCGTGGTGTCCAAATGTTGAATATTGTTGATTTCTCCTTTATGAGCAGCTCGAATTTAGCCCTCCGACACTGGTCCCTCGATCTCCCGTTGGAGAGCCGCGAGCCTCCCCATGATGGTATCAAACCTCTGTTCCATGGTGTTGTCAGTCTTTTGATTCTGAGACCTCACAACTGCAGTGATCCGTTCCGCGATGTTTTCCAACTGTCGCTCAAGGGTGTCATTTTGAGCAGGCCTTTCTCTGATGTTTCCCCTCATACGCTCAATGGTGTTGTTTTGAGCCTTCACAGCAGCTGTAAGCGTCTCCAAGGTGTTGACCATATTGCGTTCGTTGTGAGAGGTCGCGCCTCGTCCCGTCGCTTCGAATCCAGCGGGCAGCCTTGTGGGGGTTTGAACAGCCGGTCCCGCTCTCTTATTTCTCTGATAAACCAGGGCTAAGCCAACGCCGATCAGCATGAACCCTGTTATCATGGTTCCGAATAGGTAGATATCTTCAGCGTCCTCGATCGACAGTCCCGCCAGGCACACGGTCCTCCAGTTCTGCCACCCATCCATCGTGTAACCGGCAGGGAAAGTCCCTCCAGGGCACTCAGGCTCTCCCGAGCCCCGACTTCTCGTTGAGCAGGTTGTAACTTTCCTGGGCATTTCCTTATATCCCGCTTAAACTTGAACTTTTGATTTCATGCCCAGTATATTAACAACTAATTACTAATTCAACCCAATCAGTAAGTCATTTAATTTGCTCAAGATTAGTTTGTACTCATTCCAACTTCACGTTACTTTGAAATCTCAAAGCCACTGTATCGATATGCAAATAAGATCTTAATTTTCTCAAATAAGATGAAATACCACTGAGAATAGCAGAAGCACTGCCATTATTTCCCTGATAAGAGATATACTAGGGCCAAATAGAGTGATGTTCATGGCGAGGGACACTGTGAGGAGGTCAGGTCAGCCATTCAGCAAGGGAGTAATGGCCGTTTTGTGCTTTGCCCTGACAATGGCAGTGATGATTATGGGTAGGCCCTCGAGCTACATGAATTCCCAGAGAAGTCGTGGACAACACTGTCACTTGGTCTGGTGGATATGAGCTGACAAACACCAAACAGGATAAATGGCCTGCTCACCTTTTCACTGGAGGTATCAAATAATACACACTCTTGACAAAATAGTTAGCTTTTTGTGGAAAGGAAAGATAGAAAGACATTTCCAAAAAGTTTTAGGCTGTTGCATTTTAAAATTGTACTTTTATTCATATGAACTTTATCAACAACTAACCAAAAAAGGAAGAAAAACAATAGTTTTATTATTTTATCTTCTCATTTTAATTATTATTATTTTTTTTATCATTTGAGCATTACATGAAAAAAAGAAGTTTATTGTGTATAAAGAATCTTCATGCTATACTTCTGCTTGGTAGTCATGAATATACAGACAAAGGAAAGGACTCAGCTTGGCCTAGAAAATTATCTATGCACTGGCGGAACCACATTAGCATAAAGAGATAATTATAAGGTACAGTTGCTCAGGAAAAAAAGAAAAGAAAAAAATACTAGCTGGTGAATTTAACAGAATGGGATTTTACATAATGAAAATTAAAAACTAACTAACCTACAGTTACTGTGGGTAAAGCATTGGTGCTTAAACCGGTAAAGAGGTAAACAGTACACATGAAATAACAAATTGGAGTTGGTTTAACCTAAAGGCAAACAGGAAAATTAACCTAAAATGTAATAATGAATGATATAAATAAGCACAGCATGTCGGATCTGTCTCCACCTTCAGGTTTCTAGGCACTCACGTCTCCACTGATCTCACCTGGACCTACAACACAAACGCCCTGGTAAAGAAGGTCCAATAGTAGCTGCACTTTCACCGTGTCCTGAAGAATAATAACCTGGACCAGAAGCTGCCGCTGGCCTTGAGAGCTGGAGACCATGCTCTGCTTCTGCCTGGATGTTTGGTACGCGAAGACCACAACTGAGAACAGGCAGGCTGCGCAGAGGGTAATAAACACTGGCTGCCCTTTGCCACCCCTGGAGGCCATCACCAGATCCTCCGTCCTCAGGAAAACCAGGGCAATCACAGGTGACCCCTTGCACCCCACCCACCACCTGTTTGACCTACTGGCCTGTAGCTAGTATATATTCCTCTTGGCTGTACATATTCCTCAGGTTTGTTATTTATTCCTGTTGTCTTACTATTTATATTTTATTCCTGCACAGTTGGAAGCACCCAAAATTTCATTGTGCATGTACATTGACCATAAAAGGCTATTCTATTTTAAGAAAGATAGTTGAAGCAGTAATCAGCTGCAATTTTATTTCTGATTTTTCCAGAAATTATTCCATATCATAGCCACAGTAACTCCAATTATTCAATTGTTGGCTTCTGTTTTGCCCGCACCACTGATGTTCTTTTGGAGCCACTTTTGGACAAGATGGTAGAGTGTCTACAGTATCTACAGTCAGTAACTGTAGATACTGACTGGAGCACAGACTTCTTGGACTGCAACGCAAGACGTGTTATTTAGCAAATAAATAATTCAAATATTTCAAAAGGCATCAACACAACACAAACACAGCCAAGATGTCCAGTTCAGTTATTCCAACAGGCTGAAGTGATGCATCACGATGTCTCGTAGTACATGCTGTGAACCCTCATCTTCTACTTATATGAAATTCTATATAATTAAATGTTTTTGTATATTGTAAGTAAAATATCAGTAATAGCATTTTTTTTGTATTTTGTCATATCCATTTTAAATTGATGTAAATATGTTAACATTCATTCATTCTCATTACCTGGTCTACTATATATTTCCAGCTACACATCACTTTACTGTGGCTGTTTGCCTCAAACTGCTACCTGCCATGGCTGAAAACCATGCTGTCAGAATAATGATGGTATAGTAAAGCAATTCTCCCAGCTCTGAGTGAAACAATATTAAAAAGGTGTAAGTAACTGCTTCAGTAATTATAAAGTATATAACTAGGGAATACATTGTTATAACTAGTCTATAATATATATATATATATATATATATATA
>NW_005187487.1:2124454-2126562 GCF_000239375.1 Pundamilia nyererei | reverse complement strand
TGTGTGTGTGTGTGTGTGTGTGTGTGTGTTACAGTATTGTTTGGTTTGTTTGTGCTTTTGGTAAGCTGATATACTTAATCATATTAAAAAAGTGTTAGATGCTGTTTACATGCTAACAACTGTTGTTACATGGCTGCTAGGCTGTGCGATGTGACATAATTCAACTTTTGTGATTATAAATGGATTAAATGCTACAGGATGCCTTGATAGGTGCTATAGTTGCATATGCACCAAAGATCAATGATTTAACCTGTTGTTTCTAGATGCTTGCTAGACAAATGATGATGGCCGAATATCTGATGTAGATAAGAACCTCCAGGGTCTTATGATGTACCTGTGTACAGAGTTTTGTTGCAATATTGCTAATGATTATTAAATATTTAAGTAGTGTTCACTTATAAATAATGACTCAAGCACATTTAGGAATATTAAATGTAATATCATAACTGCTAATTATAATCAGTCATATTTATCTGATATTAAAATCACTACTGTAAGTCGAAACTGGTAGAAAATAAACTAATTGTTTTGCATTTTGTACAAATAATTCACATAAAAAGAAAAAAAGTTCCTCATTACTTGCTTCGACCCCTGAGCCACCTATTTCATCTCAGGAACATTTGTGGACAGGATGAACAATAGATGAGTGCATTACGTATCTGCGAACACTGTGGAGTATGTATGAATCATATGTTGTGGTAATAAGTTGTTGTCAGTACGGCACAGCAGTATCTGAGAGCAGACAGGTTCTCTCACTCCATTGTCATCCTCGATGCCATGATGTGAAGCATTGTGTGGAAAATTGCCTGCACTGTGGCTGAGGGGAGGTGTATTGTCATGATGCATACTTCTATAAAAGATGGAAAATAGGATTCAGTGTTGTTATGGAATGATTTTACAGCCATGTTTGTGGTAAAAGTAAGAGAAACTTATCTGACAGATATCCGAATTCTGGAATTGAAAATGTCTTGCTTTAAATTCCGTCCTTCCGTCCCTCCAGACAGGGCTTTAGCAGGAACAAATCCCAGCTCTGACATTTGAGGTAAACACACGGGTGATTTTATTTTTATTCTTGAAAGCTTTGCCCTTGTATTGTGATACCGCACATACTTTGGAGGACTTATATAGCATGGTTGTCTAACTAAATTACAGGTACTCGTGAGGGTGGAAAAAAAACATAAATACAATTGGTATTTGTCAGTCTATGAATTACAGCTGTCTTAAGGCCATTAATTTTGTTGGCTTCCCAAAGCTTATCTATCACATTGATTCTAAAAAAGAAACAGGAGCAATTATGTAAATCTAGAGAATAATCATCATAAAAGTGCTGCTGTCTTTTTGCTTGGCAGGTTAGTAAAACCAGGTTTGCTTTATGCATGAAGGCAAATTAATCATCTGTTTCACTTTTCATTTCTCACCAGTTCACAGCCTATTGAAAGTAATGACAGCTAAATATGGGAGAGCTAAAAATGTGAACATTGGAATCTGCCCACAAAGTCACACAACTGTTTGGCAGCATCTTTACTGGGTGAGATGTTTACCTCCTTGCAGTATAAATTAGGAGAAAGAAGAGTGGAAAGCATAAGGTCCTTGGCAAAGAGACCATGCGGGCATTTCTAAACACAGCTGCTGTGCTGTCTCATGTAGGTGCAGCAGTGCAAAACTTCTCCAACAGCTGTCGAGGAAGACGGAACGTAGCCAATGTCCATGTCTGCCCTGAGAGCACATCCATCAACTAGAAAGGAGTCGTGATTCGATTTGATTTCTGGTGTCATCTGGAAGGGTATGATTGTAGCAAGTGCGCATTCCTGAAAACAGGAGTTTACTGTGATATACTCAAAAAAGTATGTTACCAAAAAGCATGAATGGTAAGGTGAGGAGAGAAAGTGACGCAAGACTGATTGACCAAGACTCCATTGAACCTGGAAAAAAGAAAAAAAAACCAAGATATCTCTTGGTTTTGTATTGAGACCACTTTTGTGCTTTAGTTAGTGTGTGCCTCCAACTACATCACACTCAAGTCAACACCTGTAGATGAGAGATATACACTGGAGGACTTTGGGTGAAGTTTTTCATTATTTAAACAGAAAACACTTGACTTGAAAATA
>NW_005187487.1:2121877-2123304 GCF_000239375.1 Pundamilia nyererei | reverse complement strand
TGTGCAGAGTAAGAATGTTTTGCTTATCCATTTGCAAGTAATTGAAGTCCGCTTTATCTTAATTCCTACTGTGACCGCATCTTTAACCACTTTATATTGTAATTTCTGAAGCACACTGTAGTACTATTCACAGTCCTTGAATGGTAAGAGATGCATCCTGTTTTTAACAACAGTTTGAGATAAATTTTAAAAAAATGTAAGACATTTAAAGGAACAGTATATAAAAACTCACCACTAGATGTTAGTAGATTGCAGACAACTGAGGTCTGTTTTTTGCACTCCTCCCAATTCAAGCGCACAATCCTAGGTATGGTGGTCACTATTCATCGTATGCGAGTGTAGGCTGTCAGTTCACTGTTTACCTCAGCTGTTAACTTGGGGTTTCCTCATCTATTCACTGTGTGTAGGAGGCTATAAAACTTTGTGAAAGGAGATTGACAGTTGATGAGTCTCTGAAGCTCACTTTTGTAGAATGATAGCAATAGTGAGGTGACCTGCTGAAGACATCCTGAACTTTTCTGTCAGTAAGTGTTGCTGTTTTACGTGCTGTTAGCTGCTGTTGGCGTCATGAAACTTTATTTGATATGAGTGAAATATAACATTATAGCTTAGTTTTCTGGTATGTTTAAACAAATTAGTATGACATTAGTATGATAAAATAATTGTACAATAATCATGAAAACAGCTATTTTTGTACTTATAAATAAAAGGTCAGAGTACATGTTTCAACTTGTTGTCCTATTGACTGTTACCATCTGTATTATATTAGTTTTATTCCACTGTAAACATAAACTGTATGTTATCACACTAATATTGCATTACAGTACTGGTATACTGTATAATGATTACACAAAGTCATAGTGATGACTGTCACACTTTGTTCTACATCAACAGGTACAGGAAGTTCAATAATTTAATTTGGGTAATGAAAACCAAACCTTGTCTTCTAATGCATTTACCTCTTCAAGCCTATCTAGGCGTGTTTTCTGTCTTTTTGTCTCTCAGCACAGGAATCACCAAGGTGATCAGCTGGCAGATTCCGTGCAGGGATACAGCACCTTTAGTTTGATCTTAAATGTATTATAGTAAGGTCTTTACCTTGCTACCTTACATTTACTCTAAGTTTCTCAATCTCTACCCAGCAACATCCTTCTATATGTTCCAGTCTTTGTTAGAACAAGGAGGAAGGGGGGGGGGCAGTTGAGTGTTCAAGGAGCCCTTGAATTGAATAGAATTCATTTATGTATTTGTTGTTGTTGCTGTTGTTCAATCCATAGCTTGGGCTGTTCTTCCTAAATTAATTGTTTTTTTCCTCTTGGTGTCAGTGGGATAACTGTACGTGTATACGCTTATCTCTGAGCTAGTGGAGCATCCCTATGCACCAGAGCACACAACAGTGGAGACTTTATACAAGGATAACGGCAGGG
>NW_005187487.1:2116811-2119546 GCF_000239375.1 Pundamilia nyererei | reverse complement strand
TGTTTTGAATTTGAATATTTCAGGTTTCCTGGGAATCCTGAATTCAGGTCAGAGTCAATAATTAATTTTAATTATCAACTTTGTGTTTGTAAGAAAAGGCCCCTCAATAATACAAAAAAATGAAAAACTTGAAAGTAATTAATTTTGAACTATTTATTCATCAAATACTGATGTATTTAAAAAGCTGTGGCTGTTGTTAGAATACATTGTATGTTAAAAAACTAATGAACAACAGTAGCAGCATGCTCTGACTGTGGGGTAATACAAGCTTAAAAATGTCAATGAAAGTAAGAATTGCTAATACTGTTAATACTAATCTTTTTACTTATGAATTTATATACGGTGGTATAACTACAAACACTTCACTGTGATATAAAAAACTATTTCTGCTTAATGGCTTTTTTGGAATAATAATTATCTACATGAACTACATGTGATGGCCCTGGATTCTGACCCCCACCCCAATAATGACTCTTACCATCCATTCATCCATTTTCTTCTGCTTATCCAGGGCCGGGTCGCGGGGGCAGCAGCCCAAGCAGAGAAGCCCAGACCTCCCTCTCCCCAGCCACCTCCTCCAGCTTATCCAGGGGGAAGACCAAGGCGTTCCCAGGCCAGCCGAGAGATATAATCTCTCCAGTGTGTCCTGGGTCTGCCCCGGGGCCTCCTCTCGGTGGGACACAAGATACTTAAACTCCGTCTGAGGCTCTTATCATTCAAATGTTTTGCTATGATTTACAGTGTAATTAAACAAAGCATTCTACATTTCTCCATTATGGTTTCTTATCTGCTCCAAGGGTTTAGTTTGCTTGAGGCAACAGATTGACGTGGTGTCAGAAACCGACATCGTTCAAAGTTAAACAGCTGGTTTCTATGGAAATACCAACAAGCTGCCTTGATTGAACGATCCTTCCAGTTGTCTGTGCTTCTTTTCCCATCTGAGTGTCCTGCCACAAGCTGGCAACCCCAAAGTGTCCATTTATATGAATTTTGTAAATTATTGAAAACAAATGAAGCTTCTAGAAAGGTGTTGTGTATAAAATAGTGTCTTATTAGAATACTATACACAGTAGCATCTACAATAGGTCCCTTTTAGTGATGCTCCCTCACTTTGTGATTTTGACCGACATGACATGAGTACATTTATATGAAAGTGTTGCCTAGCGAAGCGTTACAATAGAAAGAGGTCAGTCAGGTTTTGTTTGGATGATTGGAATCTACAGTAGACAAAGAGATAGAATAGAATAGACGTGGGTTTGCAGAAGCATTAAGGAGAAAAAAAACAAAAACAAAACAAAAAAAACCCTCCTCCATGCCAGCATCTGCAACTGCTGTTTTACAGTAGCTGCCAATAGTTGTAAAATAATAAAGACAGATTTGTTAACCTTAGCACAAACTCATGAAAATAACTGCACTTGCAGTTTGTTTATTAGTCTATTTATCAACTCATTTCACAATAATGAGCTTAATGGGTTCAGTAAACAAAGCTATAAATTGCTTCTACAAGAAAAACTCTGTTTCATGAAGAAAAGTTGCCTTTTGCAACAAGAAAAATTCACTAAGATCAGTTTTTTTTTTTTTTTTTAGTCCTGGCACACCATGCTAACGTTTGACTTTTCAAACAGTTCCAAACAAAGGCCTCTGTGTTTTGGTCAATACTTTATTCTCTTTACATACAAGATGATATGATATGGTTATTTAACTGCATGTATTAAAGTCTATCTCTGCAATAAGATGAATTGCTACCAGTCGTGAAGTTTGATAACTGGAAAAGCGTTCAGGATATACTATATGAGCAACATCAGCAACCAAACAAACTCATTGGTTCAGCAAAGAAAGAGAAATCACACATAGAAGCCTCTAATAAATGCCCTGAAGCCTTTTAAATAATGAGTCAACCTGTGTTTGCAGTTCTTATTAAGACCTGGTAAACAAATGTTCAGTGACATGAAGAAGAGTGTTATATAGTCAGGTCTGATTGAAATTAGCTTTTACTTTGTTTACAAGGACTTTAATAGTGGATTGCTAGGAGCCAAGAAAACATTTTATTAAACCAATGGGGAAAAAACACTACTAATGGAAACAAATGCATAGTGTTGACTCACTGTGTGTATATTGATTTCCATGCAACCCTGGGCCTATCTTATTTCTCCTTGGATTTTCATTTAAAGCCAGTGGAACACAGCTGAGGCCTCATTCTTGCTTATTTGGTGGTGGCTTTCCCAGGCCTGAGGCATCACTTTAGCCGTACAGACACAGAGGCATGTGCACCGATGGCAGAGCAAGATCATTCATAAGGAGGAGGGGAGGGTCAGGACGGCATGTGCTCAGGATATCTAGAAAGGTGTAGTGTTTCCCTTGGGGCTGAATATCTTGGCCCAGCAGGGAGTTGTGATGGCTCATCCAACGTTAGTGACCTCATCTCCACTTCAAAGTAGTGAAACGGGAGGATGTTTCAACTCACAGGGGGTGACTGAGATGAAATAGGAAGGAGGAGGGACTTTTTGAAGTGTGGTAAACAAATTCCATCTGTGTTTTTCTCCACTACCTGCGAAGGTACACGGTGGCCAAGTGTTCCTGCTGTTCTTCTCTGCGTTCGTCTTTCGGAGCAGAAAACTCTCCGTCTGCAGTGTCTCATGATGAAAGCATCCTAAGGAGAGATGATAGTGTACGTCAATGTGTGGCTCCCTGCGTGTGAAGGAATTGTAGCATTATAATGCTTCCTGTAAGGAGGG
>NW_005187487.1:2115314-2116523 GCF_000239375.1 Pundamilia nyererei | reverse complement strand
TGGTACTGTCTACTCTACAACGACTCTACGATTTGTTTAATGCATTTGAGGGAAGCTTTTATTTCACATCACCGAACACCTTAGAACATCAAATTGATTTGAGCCTAAATGAAGGGAACAGTAACACATGAAACATTGGTGTATTGGTGTATTTTATATAAAAAAAAAAAGAAAGGCAAAGTCCAAATTTGTGCATCAATTATAGTTTCATGCTCACATGTTTAGTGGATTGAGATTGGATCTCCACAAGTTGTGGTTGTGGTAACTTGGCTAGTGGTACAGAAGAACAATTTTGTTTTGTTTTTATTTTAAATGCAATATTTCTATCAACAAATATAATGAAGCACACAAACGGTTTGCGTGCTGTTTGTCTCAGTGTGTCTCTTAGCTAAATCAGAGAAGGGAAAAAAAGAAAGAAAGGACAGGAGATGAAGAAGAGGGGTTATATTTAAAGGAAATGACTGCCAGTGGCTTTTGATCCACTAGAAATTTAAAGCGTACATGTAATGTAATGTTGTTTTTATGCTGTTTGAATATTTAAGATGTACAGCACTGGTCAACTGCTGGTATACAAATAAATCTGACTCTGACGTAACTTAATTTTTTAATTGGATATTAGATCTGTATATGATGCGACTGTCATGGTCCTGGGTTGGTGACCCAGTGTTTTGTGTTATTATTAATGTTTGATTTCATCATGGTTTATCATTACTAGTCCCTTGGTTAATGATTCTGTATTTCTAGCTTAATTGCCCCTTGGGGATAAATAATTGTGATTTCTAGTTCTTGTGTTTAGTTCCTGTGTCCCTCATGTTTAGTGTAGGTTTAGTTCATGTTTATTTTCTTGTTCCCAGTCGGTCGTGTCTCATGTTGCAGTCTGTTACTCCTGTCCCTGTTCTCGGTGTTCCCTCTGTGTCAAGTCCGTGCTGCCATGCCTATTGTGTGTTTCCTGTTTAATTTTGATAGTCCCTGTCCTGTATGCAGTGTGTCTGGTCTTGCTTCCCCTTGTCTCATTAGGTCTGATTTGTCCCAGCTGTCTTACCACCTTACCACCTCATCCTCTAATTGTCTTGCTTGTGTATTTAAGTCCTGTGTTTCTCTCTGTTAGTTGGGTTGTACTGCACGCGGTGGTGTTTCTACCCTCTGTGGTGTTTCTACCCTCTGTGGTGTTTCTACCCTCTGTGGGCCAAGTTAATTCCTAGTTGTTTA
>NW_005187487.1:2112440-2114374 GCF_000239375.1 Pundamilia nyererei | reverse complement strand
GGCTGCCATCTGCTCTGATTTGTTGAGGGGGATGAAAGGAAAATGGAGAGAAAAGAGGAGCACAGAGGTACGATTAACAACAGGACAAAACTCAAGCTATACAAGCAAGAGAGAAGACAAAAGTTAATAACATATAAACACATGGGACTGAAAGGAAGGGGAGTGAAAAGTTCTCAGTGCATCATGGGAAGTCCCTCAACACCCTGAGCCTATAGCAGCATCACTAAGGGATGGTTCAGGCTGATCCACCCCTAACTATAAGCTTTATCAAAAGGCAAAGCTTGAAACCTAATCTTAAAAGTGAAGAGGGTGTCACAAGAGAGGAGCCTGATAGCTGGAGGCTCTTATTCAACTTTGGAAACTCTAGGAACCACAAGTAAGCCTGTACTCGGAGAGCAAGGCACTCTATTGGGATAATATTGTACTGTGAGGTTTGCAAGATATGGTGGGGCCTGATCATTCAGGACTTTGTATGCAAGGAGAAGGGTTTTAATTCAGTTCTGGATTTAACAGGGAGCCAACGGGAAAAGGAATATGGGTGAAATATGATCTATCTTACTAATTCTTGTAGGCTCACTGCAGCATTATATTGGAAAGCTTTTAGAACAAAAGCTTTGACATAATTCTTCATATGTTATTTATAACAAGTTTTGATACTACATTACAGCATGTAAATATACTAAAGAGAGAGCGTATATTCACCATATATGGCTAAGCACCTTTTAACTGAGATTATAGGTGCTTATCATAACACCTATTATAAAGAATTATTTGTCATCTTTAGGCTGAAGATGCACTCAAATCAGACTCGGATCAGCTTCAGTTTTACAGTTTTTATTGTAATACAAGAGTCATTTAACAAAGAAAAAAATAAGAAGATGAGTTATTAGGAGGGGCTGAGGTGAGTACAAAAAGATCTGCCAATGTTTGACTAGATTCTGAGACCTTACTTGTTTGTTTCCTGGGTAGATGATCTGTAGGGACTATTGGCAGGAAGTCTGAATTGTAAAGTAGCTGAGAGTGCAGTGGTGGAGAGTGGGGAGGCAGGTGGACAGGACTGGGATCCTACAGTCAAATAGGCGTCCAGGAGGCAACTAGGGGAGTAGGAGAATCGGTGTTACTGGACAAAAAGCAGAAGAACTAGCAGGTTTCAAAGAGGACCTGATTACCATTGGCAAGAATGATCTGGCAGAGAGTAGAAGCACAATCGCTCGGTCTTAAATACCACGAGCCTGAACTCTGGACAGGTGTGAGAAGGAAAGCTTGAGAAGGCGAAACTCTGCCAACATTAAGGGCCAGACTTCAGGGAGAAAGAAAGCAACAGAGAGCGGAAGGAGGCAAAGACACAAAGTCTGCCAGGACCAGTGTTGGGACTAACGCGTTATTAAGTAACGCGTTACAGTAACTACGTTATTATTGTGGTAACGAGCACGGTAACTAGTTATTATGCCAAAATCAGGAACGCGTTAGTCGTTACTGGGATTTAGATAGGGTCGTTACTCGTGTAACGTGAGGGTTCACTAGATGGTTGGGAATCCCTCTGAATAATTAGGAACAGCAAGATTTTGCTGCAGATTTTGAAGCTGTGAAGGGCAACGCACCTGATAATGCAGTCAACTGTGGAATCTGGGGCTGTACAGGTAAGTCACCAGCAGGTGAGTTGGTTCCACCTTTAGGGACAGGTGCTTTGTACGGCCTGAGATGATTGTAGTGAACAATTTGAGTCTTGTCTGATTGGTCCAGGAGGTAGTGAATCCTGTACGTGACACCAGGGTTTTCTCCATCTGTTCCAAGGCACTCCAATATCTCAAAGGGGCCCTTCCAATGTGGAGCAATTTCAGGGACTGAACCTGGGAGTGTGACAAGTTTGTTTCATCTATTTCTACCGGCAGAGTCGAATCATACACAGGTGAAGTAGCACAACATGTCTGCTC
>NW_005187487.1:2108965-2110201 GCF_000239375.1 Pundamilia nyererei | reverse complement strand
GTGGAAATATGCACATTATCTTTTCCTTTCTATTGGTAGGTGGCACAGTGCACTTGTGGCAAGTAAGCAAGCTAGAAGACTGGCAAAGTTATGGAAGAAAGACATTAACAAGAGAATTCTGAGTAAAACCAAAGTTACTTTCCCTAGTAACTAGTTACTTTGAAAGTAATGAGTAACTTGAAGTAACTGAGTTACTTTTGAGAGAAGTAACTAGTAATGTAACTAAGTTACTATTTTAAAGTAACTTACCCAACACTGGCCAGGACCAGGACAAATACCAATATAGTTGTTTTTTTTTCTTTCCCGATTCTTGGATATGCACCATCCCAAACCTGAACCCCAAATGCTTTTATCGCAGACAGTCTGATGCACATTGAACTTGCAACCTTCAGGTCCCCTCAAGGTCTGTGGGCCGTGGGCGGTCTTTCTCTTTGTAAAGATTAACCTGAATATTAAAAGAACAAGCCACTCGTTCATCTCCACTACAATTAAAAGCCTTCATTTGCACATGAATTAGTGAGCTTCTGTCTGAACAAGCACTTTGTGTTTTACACTAATGAGTAACATTTTAGTATTCTGTCAAGCTATTGACTCTTTGTCCACTCTTAACTAGGGGTGGATATTGTAGCAGTTATGTAAATAATTATTCTTTCATTTGGTTTTATTGTTTAATTAGGATTTTGCTGCAAATCTCATTTGTTGCAAGGCGTTCCTGAACTACTTTAATCAGGCTCATCCACAAGACCTCTTCGGTGCATATTTGTCACCACATATAGACATAAGTATGTTGTTTAAAATTATGTCATCATCCTTCAGTACTTATAAAATAAAGAAAGACTTCCAAGTTAAATTACATAATTTAAACAACAAGATTCACTCTTTAAAGTGTGATTCTGGAACAGGAGTATTCACTGCTGCCTCAATAATGTTTTATTAGTCAGCTTTAAGCATATGAATACCCTTGAATAATTCAGCATTGGCAGAATGCACAAAGCAGGGAGAATAACAAATGCAAGGTCTGCCAGCACCCACCTTCTCCAGCACACAGCATTCAACACACACTCTTGAGACATCCTCACATACAAATGCAGGAAGACATGAAGAACCCTTCACCTGCACTCATATGCGGATGTCCGGCAACTGACAGCTCTGCACAAGGTCAGGTCAGTCAAGGCCAGCACTCGATCCCTGTGGGAGAGCCTCTGCTCATAAAAATGTAAATTCTGGTACCATGTA
>NW_005187487.1:2106679-2108076 GCF_000239375.1 Pundamilia nyererei | reverse complement strand
CTGGAGGTCATTTTGGCTCTGACAGTGCTCACCATGCTCCTTCTTGCACAAAGGAGCAGATACCTGATTAAGGACCTTTTTAGTGCCCTGTTCATCTCTCCTAGATTAACCGCGTCTCCAGAAATCTCCTCCATGCTCTTGAGACTGTGCTGGGAGACAAAGCAAACCATCTCTCAATGTGCCATATTGATATGCCATTCTGGTAGGGTTTAGATATCATCTCATACTACCAGTAGTGACACTCATCCTACCCAAAAAGTGAAAACTATTGCAGTTATTTCTGACTAGTACAGAGTTAGAAAAATTAGGGGAGTAAAAACGTGAGTGGCTCCACCTATAAAACCATTCCTTTTTTGTTGCATTGTTGCCCCCCTAGTGCACCTGTTGTTGCTTTCATTAACACCAAAGCAGCTAAAATGGAGTAACAACTCCCTCTGCTACTTAACTGACCGTATTAATATTCTTTAATTGACTTGATGCTATACACTCATTAAAAATGTTCCTTTAATTTTTTTGGAGCAGTGAACAATCAAGCACTGATCTTTAAAAACGAAAATAACTACGAAAGGCATCTCAACTTGTGAGACATCATGTTTGATTTAAAAACCTAAATTAGTCCATGAGATGGTCCATGTGGTGTGACTCATGAGATTTCATGTGATGTACAGTCTGCTCCCAATCTAACAAGAGAAGAAGAAACGCTGGTGGAATTGGAGATGAGGATGGACAGGTGTTCTAGTGAAGCTGTCTAGAAACAGTGGCTGAAGCTGGTGGAAAGCAACTCTTATCTTCACCAGCCCCCTCTAATAAAAATATGCTTGTTTGCAAAGAAAAATAAAAGTATGTAGAAACAAGAGTAGATCTCCACTGTTGGATACAGGTGTTGGAGTAAAGGAATACATTATGATTCTGAAATAGAATAATTTCATCTAGACTTGAAAGCTCAAAGCTAAATTACATAATTTATAGTAATTATAGTGGAAATAAGTGGAGAGATATCAACTGAACAGGTAAAAAGGAAAAGTAATGACAGTTATTTCCTATATATCACAGGACAAGAGGCTGGGAATACCTGAACAGGTCACTGGTTTACAATGCCAGCAGAGATAAAAGTAAACACACAGACACACACAGTTATTCACACCTATCAATTTAGAATCACCAGTTAACCCGAGAAATGTAAGAACATACACACATCACTAAATTGTGCCAGCTCACCAACACGTTTGAATCCAGAACCTTCTTCACCGTAACACAACATGGCCAACCATGGTGCCATCACTACTAAAGAGAAAATCCTGCATTTTAAGGTTTATTACTACAGGACCACTGCAAAGACATTTTCATGTAAAACACTGTCACTTAGTGGTGGATTGTGTGTGTGTGTGTGTGTGTGT
>NW_005187487.1:2103933-2104804 GCF_000239375.1 Pundamilia nyererei | reverse complement strand
AATTTATTTATTTTTTCCGATAACCTTTTACTACATTTTGTCAGTGTCAGTGCTCCACAGTCTATAGCAGGGGCGGATAATAGAGGAGAGATTCCCGATAGAGTCATGTTCACAGATTTAAATTCTTAGCATGTGGTTGTTTGACATGCCTGTGGTCTCAGTTTTTCCCTGACTGACATGGTGCCGTGCCGTATTCCTCACACGGCTCATCCGCCACAACACTGCTCATCCCTCCCCTGCTGCTGCCAGCCTTCCCATGCAAAGCAGAAGAGGAAGGTTCTGCCACTGGCAGACAGACACAACTGGAAGAGGAAGTGAAATACTTTTCAAATACTACTCTGAAAAGTGGAGTAAAACCTGCACTGAATTGCTCTTCTGTCAAAAAAAAAATATTTTCCCACTGACCTTGGAAGTGAAATGACAAATTGCTTTGATGCCTTACTGAGAATCAGATGGGGGCAGCCTTACAGAATGCAGACTTAATGTCACAAGTCTGGAACTGATGTCCAATTTTTCCAATCTGATGCTGTAGAATGGCTTGATAATAATCAAAGAAGGTTTTCCTGTCTCTTCCTCTGCTCCACTTCTGCAGTTGTGCCTTTTATTTTTGTTTTCCACAAAGATTATACTGTAAAGCAGATTGTAATTCATATCGAGGACCCTGAGTTATGGGGTGATAAAGTTTAGGATTAATTCCAACTGACAGTGCAGGTGCTCACCTGCAGCTTTCTTCTGCAGGAAACATATTTCATAGTTTTGTGACTGCCAGAAAAACTAGGATACGAGATACACTGTGTGACCAGATGGCTCTATTTACACCAGGTAATGACTTGTACAGATTTTTGTTATTCTATTTAACCCAACTAACAAG
>NW_005187487.1:2097352-2103458 GCF_000239375.1 Pundamilia nyererei | reverse complement strand
AAGGGTTTTTTTACTTTCTTGAAAATCGTTTTTTGCAGTGCATATAGCAGCGGTCCCCAACCTTTTTTGCGCCACGGACCGGTTTATGCCCGACAATATTTTCACGGACCGGCCTTTAAGGTGTCGCGGATAAATACAACAAAATAAAACTAGTACCGGTACCGAAAAAATAAAAACGATAACAAAATAACGGTGAAAAACGATTAAAACCCTGAAAACCATACATTTCACACCTGAGCCTCAACTCTGGCGGCCTGGTACCAAACGAGTCATTTGGTTCATTGGTTCATTGAGAACATGGTTGTTGTTCAATAATAAAATGATTCCTCAAAAATACAACTTGCCTAATAATTCTGCACTCCCTGTAGTGTTCAGCCATACATGCAACTTCACTTTTAAGCAGGAAAGTTGACAGGAAGCTAAATCTGGATAAGTTCAGGATAAATTCACTTATTGGTCACACAGCTCATAACACTGCAAAAGTCCAGCTGAGATAATGGCACGTTTGTGTTTGATGTTTGATATTCTTTGGAGGAATGGAAGCACCTGTAACAAATTACGAGCTGCACAAACAAATCCAACACATACAACAAGTCCAGTTATTTCATTTGAAATTGGGGAGTGCCAGAATTCAGGTTTGCTGGGGATCTATCTGCAGTTGTAATAGATGAAGTGGTTTTTAAGAAAATTGCTGTCTTTAATGATTTTTGGGAACTGGCCTTTTACATTGGGTAGAAATAAAAATGTGTTATGGTGTAACTGAATTCCTGAATTCCCACAACAATAACACATTATCTCCAGTTTGTATAGGTCACAGAATGATTCATTTATTTGATATTTTCTAGTTGCTTAAGCACTGAAAATGTGCAATGTGTTTTTCATAGTTATCAAGCTGCTAATATTATTTTTTTAGTTTCTGTACGTACATTACATATGCACATATGATAATATTGAGCCAAAGTTAGAGAGGCAAGATTGATTGATTGATAATTTATTTCAACATGTGAACAATACACAAGTACGTTTAGAAAAGAAAATAAGAGAGAAAAAAATACTATACAAATTACATACAAAAAAAAAAGATGACATGTGCAGATGAGGGATAGTGGATCAATTAGACAAAGGGAGTTGGATATGGAGCAGAGAAGATTCATGGCTGGATGTAGTGAAGGTGGACATGCAGAGGGTTTATGTGACAAAGGGAGGATGCCAGGGATACTGTCACTTGGGTGCAGATGATGCACTTGGGGGACCCCTAAAGGGAGCCACGGAAAGAAGATGCACATATGATGCCAATGGTCATGATAATATTCTGGATCTTAGGAAAATTAGGATGTATTTACTAACAGTAATTATTTAAAAAAAAAGCCCAACAGCTGTAATTGAGTTTACAGCCCAGCCTAAGGAAGCCTGATGTCTCACACATAATTAAGCTATTAAAAATGTGGCTCTTTGTTGCAGCTCAATTTCCAAAAGTTATTTGTCAAAACAGCTTTTTTTTGCCACATTCATAAATATTTGTAAATCTTTAGCTTTAAGCCACAATTATTGTGTTCAGATTTGTGGTCCTGAGAATCTTATTTATTCCTGTGAGAGGAGATAACAGCCAAATCACTGTCAGCCATAGTGTACAATGCTAAAAATATCTACTCAAGGTAGTGATTGTGGCATTACAGCAGTACACTGCATGTCTGAAATAATGTGTGTCAGATTCCCTGCAATGTGCCCAGTTACTCTGGGTTCACTGGATATGAAGCAGAGCCTCTATTTTAAGTGGTAAACAAAGCTCACTGGCTTTTGTTTACATACAAAGCCAGTGGAGTTTTTACCGGGCCACTGAAGTGAAGTGGGTTTTGTGTCAGCACTTGTAAATGTCAAAGAATGCTGCTTACAATCCTGGTTTACTTCCACAACAAGCAGATGGGTGGGAGGGGTGCATGAAAAAAACTCCTCTATAATCTGTTGTCAGAGCCCTTCTGTTAATTGATGTATTTGCATTGAAAGCATCAGGGACACTCAGGTAGTAAATGCTAATGTAAACACTCTAATCCAGATTAAACTGGATTAGAGCAATTTATAGCCTCCATATGGCCAATAGGCAGGTAATCACTTAGTCTCATTCTTTCTTTAGAAACAGGAATTTCAAATGCTAATTATATTCTGGAGTTTTTCAGTGTGTTTGTTTTCCTATGAAGGACATATCTACGGCTAATGTTCTTCTAAACATTTTTCTAATTAATATTTTGATGTTTTGCTTCAGTTTCTAATCGGTGATCTTTAAAAAAAATGTGAGTGCACCTTGGGTTTTTCTGGTTGTCACATCTGGGTCTTCTGTATTGTGACATGCCATAGTCAGCCTCAAAATTATATGTCACACACATCATTACCATGTAGACTAATGCACTCTGATGGTATTGTGACTCTCTTCAAAGGCAAATCCATTAGAAGCCCTTCGTCGTGCTGTCATTCAGAATTCTTGTTGGAAATTGCTGCAGATGATGCTTTACGATATGCCGACCATGGATAAGCACTTTGGTTCTTGGATTGAAGCAGACCACAATAAGGCCAAAAGGCAGCATTTAGATAAGACCCTGCCTGCAGGTGATAAATGAAGCATTCAGAGCGCCTTGCTTTGTTCTTTATTTCCCTTCTTCCAGCTGCCAGAATCAAGCAAAATCTGCTTCAAAACGTCCTCCCGTCATCCGTTTGAAAAGGTAAGTGTTGCTGGACCTATCCTGGCTGTCAAACAGGTGAATTTTTTTCTTTCCATGAGACTTATCAAAACAATGTGGCATTTCAAAAAGCTACCAATATGACTGGTGCTGTGTCGTAAACATATGCACCACCTCACAATAACAAAGCTGCCCCTGTCTGCTTATTTTTATCTGGCTATTTATAGGCAACACACGTTTTTCACTTCCATCTGACAACATTGTCTGTATCACAGGAACAACCTAACTGCGTTTACAGAAACAAGACAAAAAAAAAGATAACTAAGAGATTTCTGGGATTTTAAATGTTAGGCAAAAACTCAGCCCCCAAATTAATCACTAAATCACCTTTTTCTTTTTTCTTTTCATTAACAAGCGTATACATGCAGAAATCAAAACTGTCTTGGAGTTGCAGGCTTAACTCGGAGTGAGGAATGATATAACATTTTAAAGTCATCCTTTCTCAGTGATTAGCATTTTTAGCAATATAGCAAGTGGAAAAGCAAAGTTGCTCATCCAGCCAGCAGCAGTGAGCTCTGTAGTCCACAGGCTGGAACAAAAAATGTTCTCATCCATGTGTAATTGCTACAAATGACTGTTTTGTGATGCTCATACTAATCGTCAGACTTGTAGGTTGCTGTGGCTTTGCAGACTTTCCCCCTTAGCACAGTTTTGGAAGCGGACACTGTCAGTGTGTCAGTGCTGCCCAGAGCACTGGTTTGATAGTCCAGCAACCCCTAACTGCTTTATGTGCTGCCCAGGCTTATAGTTCGAGCTGGACTGCTGTACAATGGATCAAAAATAAAAGAATTGTTGGTCTTGCAAGTGTTACATTATAGAATGACATATCTTTGGATTTTTTACAGCACCTATATCTCTATCGCTCTCTATACAGATGGATGGAAGTATAGGTACTCAGGAAGGATAATGTATATATTAGACAAAAGATCTTGAAAACTGAGCTGCTGGGCAGGAGGAGAAGGTTCATGGATCTAGTGAAGGAGGACATGCAGAAGGTGGTGTGTCAGAAGAGGATGCTAAGAATAGGATGAGATAAAGGCAGATGATGTGCTGTGATGATCCCTAGTAACTGGAAGAAGAAGATGATGAAGTACATTATCTGTTATAAATTACTGACAAATTAAAGTAAAAAGCTGAACTCCGATCCAACCGAACCCAAGTGGATCCTGGGGCGATATAGTGTCTCTGTTACTGCAGAGTAATCGCGAATCAACAAAAAGATATAAGATTGTTAGGCGTGTTCCCATCAACAGTGCATGATGATTTATTATATTTCTCTTGTATGTTTCGCTTATATGTAATAGTCCTTACAGTCACCAGATCTGATTCCACCTAAACACCTTTACAATGATTATATTTCCAAAGAATGGTGTTCATCCCTCCAGTAGAGTTTCAAAGATTTGACTGGATCCTGCTTAGAAAAATTGAAGCTGTTGTTTTGGCACAAGCTATATTATTGGGATACTAGTCCTAAATGTCAAGTTGTATAAATTTTGTCTTTTGAAGCTTATTGGAAAGGACTTTACTGTTAAAGTGAATTTATAGCTTTAGGTCACCATCTTTACAGAATGCACTGTCACCCACTATGTTGGATCATATAGTAAGACAGCAGCTGTTCAACCGGGCCTTGTGAGGTTGGTGAAGAGTATGTTTATCAAAGGACAAGCACTGTGGCATTCCAAGTACCAGTGTGGTCGTGTGTTTTTGACTGTCCTGCTGAGTGTTTCTGCCACCTCCTCTCAACTACTAAATACAACCTACATTACAGTACCAAATAAATTAATTTGTTACACTACTTGCGACATTACTTTAGCTTTATTCTGAAAATAACCTGAAATCCATTAAGACATAATTACCAGTTAACAATATAAACTTGACCCTACAGTCCAATATTTTCCCCTTTATATTCTGTGGTGTGCAGATAACTGAGCCATAATTGTAACCATAATTAATAGCTGAATTTAGTACAGTAACATATTACATTACTGTGTTAGTGAAAAATGTGATTACAATAGTGTAACCCATCCAATAATGCACAGTTACAATATTATCATACATTTACTATAAGCATGATTTCATTTTATCATTTTAAAAAATTGTAGTTAATGTCAAAACTGATATTCTTAGACATGCTTATATGGATATTAACACAGTTTAGCTTCACAACTGTAGAGCTTGGCTCTATGTCAGTGGAACTTGTTAAAATGCTATATTTTGTAGGTTTTAGTGGAGAAAAATACACATTTTATAGTGAAGTTTAGTTTTGTTCCTGAATGGTTATGGAACTTGGATTATGCAAAAACTCTTGAAAGCAAGAAAGGGAGCTACTAAAGCTGTCAGACTGAGCCATATGCTACACAGTGTGCCTATGCTTGTTTTTCTTCAGTTTGCAAAAGACTCAGACAAACTTAAGAAACAAAACATTTTATTGATTTGTGTTCTGAGCATCATGCTGTTTTGTCAAGACACAGATTAGCATGAACTTATGAACTCTAAACTGAGTTTCTTTTTATTTTCCTTTAGCAAATTTGACATTTTCTGGATGTGTCAGACGGGGACTAAATGCTGACTGACAGTCTGCGATTTTCAGAGATTAAAAGTAGAGACAGAAATACAAGTGAAGTCATGCATTACTTAGAAATGCCAAAGGCAATTCTTTTCTGGTTTGATATGGAGAGCTGATGAAACCCTTTGCACTGGACTGAGCTCTGCAGTGAGAGAAGCCTTTATGTGAGAACTGAGGCAGATAATAAAAGCTGCCACCCGAGAACACCTCAGAAGAGCTATAAAGTATTTCACTTACTGCCACTGACATTCCTCAAGCCCTTTATGAATGATTTCACTCATATTGGTCTGGTTGGTAGATTAACATACATGTGTGTATTAACATATTAGCGAAGTAACGCTTCCTCTTGTGAGGAATATAAGTCTTCAGAGAATGCTTTGTGACAGGGACTGGATCTCTGAGCTCTGTGCAGACTTTGATAAAACATTTATGGGAGACTGGTGGGGTCACCTTGAGATTGCTGCTCTTTGTCTGCCTGCATGAGCCGGACTCCTTGTGGGATTGCATTAACATCACTTTTTAATCACACGGGTTCGTGAACTGCTGTAAGTCTTATTCAAAGTTCCTAAAAAAAAACCAAAGAGAATGGAGGAAGTTGACATGAAAAAATAAAAAAAACATCACTCATCTGCTTTTTTTTCCTCTGGATGAAGAGTTCACACTTTGGGACTTGTCTGGAGCGCCTGTGTTTGTGTGTCACACAACTCCTCATCCCACTTGGCTCTAAACTTGTGACAAACTTGTGATGAATGGCATTTCTGATTGTTGCTTTTTTGTCATTTCATTTTATAAATATGTTTTTAAATTC
>NW_005187487.1:2095071-2097332 GCF_000239375.1 Pundamilia nyererei | reverse complement strand
TGGCTCTAAACTTGTGACAAACTTGTGATGAATGGCATTTCTGATTGTTGCTTTTTTGTCATTTCATTTTATAAATATGTTTTTAAATTCACAAAAACTCACCAGCAAGCTAATTAGTTAAATCTCGTTAGTGCTGGATTGGACCCTATTTTGCCTTCAGAAATATGACAGCATGACACAGTCACGTACACCAACCCCACAGACCGGACTCGTTTGGTATGTCTGGTGTGAAATGTATGGTTTTCAGAAGTTTTTCCTTTTTTATTGTTTTTATCGTTAAGTCAGTTTCCCTGGGTCTTTTCCTGTGTGTTATGAATAAATCTTATTTTTTTTTGTTACCGGCACGGGTTTTATGCTGTTGTGTTTATCCGCCACACCTTAAAGGCTGGTCCGTGAAAATATTGTCGCACATAAATGTCCACGGCGCAAAAAAGGTTGGAGACCGCTGACGTACACAAACCAGCCAATCTTCCATTCCATCGCATCCCAAAAGTGCTCTACTGAATTGAGATTTGATGATTGTGGATATCACTTGTGGACAATGAAGAAATGTCATTTTGAAGAAACCAGTTTGAGCTTTGTGACATGACATGTTCTCCTGCTGGAAGCAGCCATCAGAAGATTGGCATATTGTTGTCATAAAGGGATGCAAACAACATGGTCACCAGTACTATAATACTAATACTCAGGTTAGCTCTGGTGTTTAAACTGTGCTCAGTTGGTACTGAGGGGCCCAAAGTGTCCAAAATATTTTATTCACCCAACAATTAATCTCAGCAGACTTACCTGTGAATGTTGCAGCACAGACTCAGCTCAGACAATGTTTTTTCCAATCTTATATTGTCCAGTTTCGGAGAACCGTGCAAATTACAGCCTTAGTTTCCTGTTTTTAGCTGACAGAAGCAGTGCTGGGTGTCCTGTAGTTAATAGTCAGCCTGCAGTTATCCATTGGTATAATATGGTACTAAGAGGTCTGATCATTTAATATTTTGTATGAGATTAGAAGACTCATAAATTCTATTCTAGAATTTTCAAGGACCCAGTAAGGAGAAGTTGATGTTGGCCTAATATGATATACTGTGTATTCAGTAGTGAAGTACAATGGAAAGGGAAGTTGTTTGATTAGACAGTGTAGAGCCAGAAAATCAATGGAAGCAATGAAGCTAACTAGCAAAACTACTGAACCCTTGCTAAAAGCACATTATAGTTTGACTTCCAAACTGGCTGGTGCCCTCAAGCATTTACCAGTGCTCTAGAATGAATAGAGTTGAAAGTAGAATGCATAGACAACAGCAATTTTTTTTGTCATTATTTGGCTTCATTTTGAAATAAAAATCATGATATCTCTGTCAGTAAATACCCAGCTGAATGGCCACTCTTGAACCAAAACAAATTAGCAGGCAGGGCAGTAAATGCCAGCCTTACCCTGCTGTGTAAGCCAGCTAATGTTAATTTAATATCAAGGTCACTTTCCCTCTAACAAAATGGTGAAATGGTATGAGTGCTTATTAAAATGTGAACAGATTTAATCAGTAATACCAGACACCGCTAACCCTTTTCTTTCATTTTCCAATTCTTTGCTTTTGTCCATGTGAAATTATACTCAAAGATGTCAATGAAAATTTCTAAAGTAGGAAAGTTAAGATTTCAGCATAAAAAGATTATGGCAAGAAACTGTTCTCCTGCAGTGAAAGGGAATGTAGTTACCCAGTATTGATCTTCTTTACTGATAAGAATAATACAGAGTTGAATGCTGTTGAATGGTTTGGGTTGGAAATATATCTTTTATACTCATTTCGAAATAAAACTCTACTTTTCTTTGCTGAACATCATAAAATATCTCTTGAAACATAGTTTTTATTCTAAAATGAAGCCAAGTGCTAACAGTCTGTACTGCAAAATTGTCATTCAAGGGACAGAAAGATACCACATAGCACAGAAATAGTTACCAAATATTTCTGCTGGTCAAATGCTAATAGTCACAAAAGGCTATTTAATTTTAATAACGCACATTAAAGACCACATTGCCATTTGTTTGCTAATATTTATATACAAGTTAAAATAAAGACATGTTAATTTTTCAAACCTGTTGTTAGATGTTTTTGTTACTTTCAGAGACGTATTTACACTCGTTGCTTTAAGCTAAGCAAGCAAGCTAGCTGCAGGCTAGAGATATATATTAGAGATATATTTACCTTCTGTATGTCATGTTTTTGTTTTTACTAGACAACCAGTAGTCGGTGTTCCCAAAAATTGTCAAA
>NW_005187487.1:2091936-2095051 GCF_000239375.1 Pundamilia nyererei | reverse complement strand
CTAGAGATATATATTAGAGATATATTTACCTTCTGTATGTCATGTTTTTGTTTTTACTAGACAACCAGTAGTCGGTGTTCCCAAAAATTGTCAAACTATTTATTATATTTGTATTATTAGTCATTGTTTGTCCATTTGGCAATGTAAGAAGCTAAAAAAAACAAAACAAGAAAAAAAACAACCAATAACTATATTGATTCATAAATTTATCATGGGAAAAGGGTGACCATGCATTCTGCAGAAATCCAAGTGACTCAGCTAGTGAGTGTAAATCCTTTAATTAGTCTTCCTTAAATGCTGTTTTGGTTTCCATCAGCTTCCCTTGTAAACATTTAGCTGTTCCAAGTTTAAAATGTCAGAAAGCAAAATCAATAAACATGGTAAGTCTCCACAGAGATGAGGGGATGTGCACAGAGAGTAATATTAATTATTTCTGCTTCAAATCAGTGCTTTGATTGATTGCAATGCTAATTAATCATTGATTAGTGCAACAGATATACGTCACAGGAACTGCTATTGATTAGTGTAGCTTTAAATGAATGTCTCTTCAAACTATCCAGGTCACATCATCAGGTTATATTAAAACGTCTTGCACAACAGATGAGAAATGTGGAAACCTGGCACCAAGTATTGTATTCACATCGTGACAGCACGTTAATCAGCATGGCTGTTAATCTTGAAGTTCACATATTTCCCTCATGCACACACAGAAAATATTATACAAATTTTAAAAGCTGAGTAATAATTATTTTGAGAAGCTTAGCAGAAACCACAGATGCAAGCATTCTGTGTTCATCCTGGTCCATAAGGCACAACAAACAAATCTTTACTTTTGCAAGCTTGATAAACACACCTGATAGAGACTCTGTTATCAGTGTGTCTCTTCACAAGTGACAGGAGTACTTGAGGGGAAATAAAAACCGATTCCAAAACAATGCTGCTTTAGTTTTCAAGTATTTCAGATTTCTCAGTGTGTGTGGTGTGAGGTCGGTGGGGTGTTTTTCTTACTGACGGTTATGAGTGCTGACATTTTTAACTGACATTTTCTTGAAATTGTCAAATGTTTGCAGTAACATATTTCCTGTGCTAATGCTGTGATTTGTTTAGATGTTCCTACAGGATCTTCTGCCTTTTTTCTATTCTCTGGTTCTACTTTTCTACTTTACTCTTTACACTTTTTTACTTATCTGTCCTGATTGTAGTCCATGCTCTATAGATAGAATATAAATAAAACCAGAATTTGGCCTTAGCCAGGGGTGCACATAAGTGGTCCGCAGGTGCGCATTCGCTGTCAAAATAAAAGATGTGCAGTTGATAAGAAGTTGCAACGCCCGTTTGCGTACATAAGATTTTCTGGAGGAGGACAGACATTTGTTTAGAACTCCTAAAGATGTCGAAGAAGCAAGTTCCTTTAAGCAATTATTTTGGTGTTCCTCCACCTCCAAAGAAATGTCAAAAGTAGTCCGAACCGCAAAAGAAGCCTGTATTCTCGTAAAAAGTGGTTGCAGGAGGTGAGCTGGATTCAAACAAATTATGAACGCACAGAGATGTGGTGCAGAATATGCTGTGAAAATCCCACTCTAGCAGACAAAAACAGTGCCTTTTATATGTATGCAAACGCGCGTTGCAACCTCTTAACTGGTGAATTGACAGTGAATGCACTCCTGCGGACCACTTATGTGCACCCCTGGCCTTAGCTTGGCCTGCCTTTATAAGTAGTTCAATTGAAACTCTTTCAAGCTCTTATAAAGATGACAGAAGGCAGCTAACAATTAAGATTATGAGATCACATAGTAACTGAAATTCAATTCCAAAACAAGCAACAAAGCCAACAGGAAAGTTAAAGTTCATGCACTCCTGAACCTTAACTGGAGGTCCACTGGGAACTGTGGTCTGTCTAGTACCCTCCATGGTGAAAATATGTCAAAAAATATGTGGAAAAGTGCATAGTTTTGTGTATATTACATAAAAACATTTAACTATAAAATATTTATAATATTTGTTTTGCATGCCTGCCGAACTCAACAGCACTACAAATTTCCAGTATACAAACTCATGACACAATTCCTCTCTGGAACAGTTGAACAGTTTAAAGTTTTGTTGCCCATAACCATTGCTGTAGTTACAGTCACACGTAGGCAGTTATAGATCAAGCCTTATTTTCCAAAATCTTTCAAATATAGATTTACTTGAAAAAAAGTTTTTGAACTCTCTTTGACTCTCTCTCTTTATAGACCTACATGTGACAAATGCAAGGAAAAACTTATTTTCTATCAAAGAATTACAAGTTAACTTTTCATCAGCATTAGCATATGAGCAAATCCAATCAAAAAAAATACGGGATGACCTTGTCAACTTAAGTTTGAATCCTACTGAAATGTTTAGGAATTGGGCATGAAAAATACAAACACTTAAATATCTTACAGCTAAAGGAATTTTAGCATGAAGGACAAACAACGCTCCCCACCCCATCCAATCTCCAGCATATTTTTGATAAAAGTGAGAAAAACTATGCGCTGTGTGTTTTGTGTTGGCTGTTTCCTCAGTAAAGATTATATCTACTGATGTATGTATTGATGTTTTTTCAAGTACATTGTAAAAAACAAACAATAAGTTAAAAAAATTGAATTTTCCATGTAGTGTTGTTCAACCGCATGCTACCTTCTCTGCAAACCCTTGGCATCCAATACTTTTGTTATATCAGAACCACTTGCATCTTTGAGATACACCCCCTTTTGACATGATGCAAAGTGTGAGATATGAGAATCCAAATGCAGCATGCAAGAATAGAGTTCATTAAAAAATAAAGACAAATCCTTTATTTGGCTTATAAAAGTCCCAACATAAATGCAAATCATAGTCCAGGAATCAAAGGAACGAAAATTCAACCCAAACCAGAGAGCAACAGGGAAACACACAGAGGAAAACAAGCAAAGTGAAGGTACATACAAGGTAACGAGGTATGTTGAGACAGCTGACACAGGTACTGACAATCAACACGTTTAGTTTCACTTTCTCTGGGGAGAAATGGAACCAAACTAAAACAGAGGGTGAAAAGCAACATCTAAACAGGGAAACGGAGACACAGAACTAAACTGAACATAGAGGAATGACA